>NC_057354.1:17000962-17303992 GCF_016509475.1 Prionailurus bengalensis
GAGGCTAATAAAGAGGTGATTGAGTGAGAAAGCACTCTGAAAGAACAGGTGTCTGAAGTTTTGAGCTAAGGAGCCAAGGTTCCCACTTGACTATGGTATTTTGGTTCACATTTGAAAAATGGGCCACTCTGGGTGGATGAATCAGAAAAGCCATGCATATCCAGACATCTCATGCAAGGGTCTAGGACTTGGAAAAGAAAGGTGGGTTGGATTTTAGGTCCTACTGGCACCTTGGCAAGGTGCTCTTGTGCAGTGCACAACCCACACAACTGTACTATCAGGCCCTACCAGGGTTGAGAAGCAGCCTCAGATTGATAAGTAATGGGACCTTCTCCACTCTGGCAGGGAGGATGGTGGTGAAGTGAGGGCATGTGGCTGGGAACAGGACAGAGTGAGAGGTATGTAAGGATGTTGAGGGGGTTCTATTTGATGACATTATTTTCATTGTGAAGAAGGAGAAATAGGCTGAGTGAGGGTCATAGGTTTTGTGGGAGAGGCAGGTCTGGAACAATTACTGTGGAAAAGGCAAGAGGACAGACTAGAACATATCAGAGGTTGTTGAGCAATGTCATAGCCTGACAGACTTTTGTATGGAGTGAACGGCAGGAGTGACCAAAAGTTAGAAGTGAGCAGTGAGCCCCCACAGGGAAGTAGACCATCCTGAGGTGCAAGAGTGCAGAAGGTGCAGGAGGTGCAGGTGTGCAGGAGTGCAGCTGTGCAGAAGGTACAGGTGTGTAGGAGATGCAGCAAGTGCAGGAGTGCAGAAGGTACAAATGTATAGGAGGTGCAGGTGTGCAGGAGGTGCAGGAAATGTAAGAGTGCAGGAGGTACAAATGTGCAGGAGGTGCAGGGTTGCAGGGGGGCAGGAGGTGCAGGAATGCAGGTGCCCAGAAGGTGCAGGTGTGCAGAAGGTGCAGGAGTGCATGAGGTGCAGAAGATGCAGGAGGTGCAGAAGGTGTGGGGGGTGCAAGAGGTGCAGGATATGCAGGAGGTGCAGGAGTACAGGAGGTGCTGGAGGTGCAGAGGTGCAGAGGTGCAGTAGGTGCAGGTGTGCAGGAGGTGCAGGAGATGCAGGAGATGCAAGAGGTGCAGAAGGTGCAGGAGGTGTAGGAGGTACAGGTGTGCAGGAGGTGCCGGAGGTGCAGGAGGTGCAGGAGGTGCAGGTGTGCAGGAGTGCAGGAGGTACCGGAGGTGCAGGAGGTGCAGGTGTGCAGGAGTGCAGGAGGTGCCGGAGGTGCAGGAGGTGCAGGAGATGCAGGAGTGCAGGAGGTGCTGGAGGTGCAGAGGTGCAGGAGGTGCAGGTGTGCAGGAATGCAGGAGGTGCAGGTGTGCAGGAGGTGCAGGAGATGCAGGAGATGCAAGAGGTGCAGAAGGTGCAGGAGGTTCAGGAGGTACAGGTTTGCAGGAGGTGCCAGAGGTGCAGGAGGTGCAGGTGTGCAGGAGTGCAGGAGGTGCCGGAGGTGCAGGAGGTGCAGGTGTGCAGGAGGTGCAGGAGGTGCAGGAGGTGCAGGTGTGCAGGAGTGCAGGAGGTGCTGGAGGTGCAGAGGTGCAGGAGGTGCAGGTGTGCAGGAATGCAGGAGGTGCCAGGAGTGCAGGAGGTGCAGGAGGTACAGGTGTGCAGGAGATGCAGGAGGTGCCAGGAGTGCAGGAGGTGCAGGAGGTGCAGGTGTGCAGGAGGTGCAGGAGGTGCAGGAGGTGCAGGAGTGCAGGAGATGCAGGAGGTGCAGGAGGTGCAGGAGATGCAGGAGGTGCAGGAGGTGCAAGTGTGCAGGAGGTGCAGGAGCTGCAGGAGCTGCAGGAGGTGCAGGAGGCTGTGTGTGTTGGTTAGACACAAGACAAAATGCCAGCAGCTTGCTTTCATCAAATAATGTATTCCAGTGCCTTTTATAAGCATTTTATGAATATGAAGTCACTTGATTCTCAATTGTTACTTCCACTGGGCAGATGAGAAAAGCAAAGCACAGAAAGGGTAAGTGACTTGCTCAGAGTCACACAGCTAGTAAGTGGCAGAGCAACGTTTGAACCCCGGGTGGTCTGGCTCTAGCAGCCTATGGGAAGGATGATTTTGGTCCTGATTCCATCCCTCTCTAACTGTGGGATGCCTTCCCTTCTACCAGAGGTATGCATGAGGTCATGGGGGGAGTCTCAAGGATGGGGTAAGGTAATTTTTTAAAAGCCAAAATGGTAATCATTTGTTTTGTTCAGTCTGAGCATTCTTAGGTCATAATATCTAAATACCTTGTGCCCATAGGGAGGATCTGGGAACCATGGGTAGGTCTACATTCTGTTCCAGGCTCAGAGACAGACCTGGGTGGCCTGGGGGAACCCTGGGGGTGAGGTCAGGAAGTGACACCCATCTTCTTCATTAGCGGGTGGGGGGAGGTGGCTAGGGCAGGTAGGGGGAGTTTTGATCTCTAAGTCCTATCTCTACATGTAGAGCCCTCATCTGAGAGAAACCATTTTTCCATTTTCATTTTTTTTTAATTTAGGAAAACATGCCCAAATCAGCTTTATAACAATCTCAGTGCTGGTTTTATGAAACGCAACATTTCCGTTGAAGCCACCAGCAGAATCACTTCTGTCAGCCACCAGCCTTGTAAAAGGAATGAATGCATTTTCTGTGCCCATAATCATTCCTCTATGGGAATGAGGTCGATTTCAATGACTATCTAATAAAGGAATAACTTAACATTCGAAAAAAAAATCAGAATCCTGAGGAACCCTAGAGGCAAAAGGCAAAGGGAATTTGATCTGATGGAAACTGAGATCTTTTTTAAAGGAAAGCTTTATTTATTTATTTATTTTCAAAGATAAAACTACCTTTTAAAAACAGTAGGTTGCTTAATCAATAAATCTCTATTTAAAGGAATTGAATACGGAACTGATTATACAGCTGGCAAAACCTCACTATTCCTACACATTCGGAGATGGTCTAATTTAGTGAAAGGTCTGAATCAGTTTGAAGCATTTGGTTTTGTAGCTCTGACGCGCTTAATTACCTTCAACTCAGACTAAGCCGGGAAACTCATTCTTCCAGGTTGTGGCCTCCAGAGCCTGGGGGAGCTTGCGGCAACAAGGTAATAAGAATGGTTTGTAATTAGCATGTCAATTGAGCACTATTAATCACCCACTTCCTGATATTTGCAATGTTTATTGTATAGGGGATAGATTCCGTCTGTGGTCTGGTTCCTGTGGGTGTTTGCACCCTCCAAGAAAGAGTCTTAACTCTCTCTCCTTGGACTCTTTGCATCACCACTGCACCGGTGACATACACATGAGGAAACTGAGGCTTAGGGAGAAGGGGTGCTTTCCTTGAGGTTTCAAAGCTGAGCTGCTCCTGGAACACACCTCCTTCCGACTCCCAGTCCAGTGCTCTCTGTGACTTGTGTCAAAGCACTTGGAATATGGTTATTAATAAAAGAGGAGAATGTTTAAAAAAACAAAAGAAGAGAATGTTAGAAAATGGATCTCTGCTGCATTTTAGACATTTCCCTATAATCTTGCCAACTAACTCATGTGGCCATTATTACTCTATGTAGTAATAATGTGTATACAACAGTTGTTATGTACCAGGTCCTATCCTAAATACTGCATATATTCTCAGTCCTGTCAACAACCTTATGATATGTTATTATCATCCCCAACTTATACTTAGGGAAACTGAGGACCAGAGAAGTGAAGTAAATGCTGAAAACAGATTCCCACAGTTTCTCTGTTCCCAGTACCCACAGTATTTCAGTAAGTTTTCCAAGTGCCCAGAGGCCAAAAGAAATACCTATTGGTCTTTTTTGCTTTTAATTTTGTTAATGATTATTTTAGAGAGAGACAGAGAGAAGAGAGAGAGACAGAGACAGAGACAGAGCATGAGCAGGGGAGGGGCAGATAGAAGGAGACACAGAATCAGAAGCAGGGTCCAGGCTCCCAGCAGTCAGCACAGAGCCAAACTCGGGGCTTGAACTCAGGAGCCATGAGATCATGACCTGAGCTGAAGCCAGATGCTTAACTGACTGAGCCACACCTCCCTACTAGTCTTATTTATTGAGTAGTTAGGTACAAACAACTTAAAGATAGTTATTTCATCACAGCTTAGTAGCCATTTGAAAAAATAACTCACATAAACTGAAAGAAAAAAATTTTATTCCATCTGATATAACACCATTATGTAGCAACGGGATGTATGTGCCCATTGGGTATTGCACAACTTTTTAAAACTTAGAGTCAGATGGGACATTGCTGTCCTCATTTCTTGCTCTACACTGATTTTCACATGGTGTTTGCTTTTTATCTCTGTAACCACTGAAAACCCAGATTTGAAAAGATACGATGTCGTCAGAGGGAACGTGGTACAGATTAATGTTCACAGGGTGGCCACTGTGTACTTAGGTCATGATAGGTTTGCAGTTGTGTGACACACACCGGTGTTTCTAACACTTAAAATAACCCATGTTACCCCTGTGTGTTTGCTGCAGTGCACAGGGGTTTCTTGGCACACGCTTTGGGAACTGTGGGCCTGAGGGGGGAGGGCCAGCAGACTTGAGCTGAAGCAGTCTAGCTCCTGAGCCCACATGCTTGGTACTGGGCTTTTTGGCCCAGTGCAATCCATCCAGTAGTGCCACCCATCCCGTAGCCCTTACTCTGCAGGGAATGGGCTCATTCCTTCAGCGGATGTTTGGTGAGCTGCTACTCTACTGCAGACCTTGTGCTGTGGCTGGGGTAGGCCAGGGACAAAGACAGATTTCCTCCAGGGCCTGTTTTTTAATCATCTTGTCATGTAGGCAAAGAATTGCAATTCAACTATAAGAGAAGGATGTATAAAACACCACCTCGTCCCGGGAGGGGAGCCTGGAGGTGATGTGGGGTGGGGCTGATGTAAGTGCCAGGAGAGCTTATGTGGGCTACGGTGATAGCAATGTGGTTTGGAGAATGAGATCATGCTGTCCCTTCCCATTCTGTGCAAGTCAGATCACTCCAGAATTGTGTACTGGCTGGAGAAGAGACAAAGAGGGGTTTCGCTGGGCATCTTGCCACCTCTGAGGGCTAGTGTGGGCAGAAGCAGGAGGTATGAGCCAATCATAAGCCTGTGATAAAGAACTTTGGGCAAATATAGTGCTGAGCACCCTGTCACTGAAGGTATGTAAGAAAGGGTATGTGATAGGGACCCACTTCAGAGGGGGCTGGGCCAGCTGGCCCTTAAGGTCCCACCCAGCTCCAGAAGGGGATGATTTGGGGAAGCTGTCCTCTCACTGTCCACAGCTGTCTCCCCCTTGTCACTGGCTCTGAGATTCCAGCATGCCTGTCACTGGCCTTGAGACAGCACTGCTCTTGTCTCACCCATGGAGACTGGTTTCTGGAAACTGATTTCTCTTGGTTCATTTAAAACGCATTTGTCTTGGGACTTCAGTGGCAGCTCCTGTGTGAGGTCAGGGGTGAGGGCGGGAGGGAGGAAGGGCTGTTGCCCGACACCCTGCAGAGGCTGGAGGGGCCTGTCCATTGCTGGAGGTGGAGGCTGGGCATCTGATCACCCTCACTGCTGCCAAAGTGACCTTTGCACAGTGCACCTTGCCTTAGCCCTCCCTTGCTCAGGATTCCTCCTGTGCCTTCCCACTGTTTTCTGGATAAAGTCCAAACTGCCGCGCTTGGCACTGGCCCCATCTGTCCCAGAGGCCCTGCAATCAGTTATCTTGGGTGACTCCTTTCTCTGAAAACAGAGTCCTCCAAGCCCACATGGCTTTGCTTGTGCTGTTCCCTCTGCCTGGTTTATTTTTCCTTATTTGTCCACCTGGTAAATCCCCCTCATCCTCCTCAGCTCTCTCCTTTGCTGTGGAGGGTTGAAAACAACCACCATCCACTGAACTCACGGTCTGTAGTTTGGCAATTTGGGCAGAGCTCAGCCGGATGGTTCTTGCGGGCTAGGCTGGGCTCGCTCATGGTCTGCAGCGTGGGGGGACCAGGGCTGGCTGGCTTACGGTGGCCTCCTCTGGGTCGTCTGAGATGGTGGGCAGGGCTCTCTCTGCATATGGCTCCGGAGGTCTCTCATTCTGCAGCATGTTAGCCCAGCTTTTTTCACACGGTGGCTTCCGAGAGCTGCCAGAGAGGACAAGCCCCAGGCCCAAGAGTGTTTCAAACCTCTGCCCGCATCATGTTTGCTGACATCCTCTTGGCCCACACGAGTCACCTGATTGAGCCCAGAGGACGGACTGGGAGGGCATTTGAAGCAACATAGCAGGAAGTGCAGATGTGAGACGCGAGGGGGATTTGGTGCCATCTTTCACAGCCGACAGCCTTCATGCCAAAGAGGGTCTGAGCTCAGTAGGCTGGAATCTCCCGGAGGCCTTGGTTTGAAGTGCGTTTCCTCAGAACCTGGCACAGAGCAGATGCTCGCTAATGACTGACTTCTGCTTCAGTACCTGTGAGGCCACCTTGAGGTTTTGGCTTAGGGAACCCAGGGAGCCCCAGGGGAAGCCAGTACAGGCTGGGGGAAGGAGAGACAGACAGTCCTTCACAAACTTGTGCTCAGGGCTCAGGGGTCCAATTTGTCCCAGAGAGCGATCAGATTTGATTCAGCCACAGTCTGGTCTCCACCTTTAAATGTTGGGAACTGCATAAATCAGCACATTTCCCCCCAAGCGGAGTCTATATACAGCACTACCAGGCTGCTCGCCATAATTAGGCCTCCAGCAATGATTGTTTTTGCTCCCTGTGTTTTATCACCAGCCTTGCAGGGGAAGGGGAGGGGTAAGATCAGGATTATGATGTTTGTGTGCGAGCCCAGTATTTGAGAGGTCTGGGGCCAAGTGCAAATGGAGGCTCCAGTCTGGAGCCTCCTCTTTTCTATCACACGCTTTTGTCTTGCACTGTGAGGGGTTTCCCTCCGTGCAGGCGATCATGTCTGAGTCCTCCCCACCTCCTCATCCCCCTGCAAATAACCTCCTTTTGGCCCTTTGGGACTAGGTGTGCACACACTGGGGTCAGTGCACCCCTGGAGAGAAGGACCCAGAGAAGGATTGGAGAAGGTCCTGGAGGCAGGCATTTAGGCAGGGAATTCGGGGTCCTGGGGAACTGCGGCATGACCTAGGAGGGAGTGGCGGCTTACAGGAGGCACATTCTCTTGATCGTTCGGATTTGTTGCCCTCTGAGGGGGCATTGGCCATTGGAAGGCCAGAGAATGTCCCTCTAAAGTAGGAGTACAAGGCAAGGAGGCCCTGGTTGCTAGACTCTAAGGCTGATTCTCTTTGTGTGTGTGTGCAAAGCTAAAGAGGCATGGAGGTCCTGAACTCTGACCCTGTCACACCGCCGGCAGGACAGGGCCTCCCCCACGTTCTAGGAGTCGCCTGCGTAAAGCCAGGCCTGTTCACTGTTCTGGAAGCAGCAACCATCACTCCCCAAATTTACAAAGGCCTCTACTGATATGAAAGTCTCTCATGTCTGTTTCTATTTGGCTGTCACCGTAGACCTATGACCTCACTAAGAAAGGATGAGGCTCTCACTGAATGGATGAGGAAGCTGAGCCTCAGACGAGTGACGTGACTTGCCACACGCCACACGCCTATCAGCGGTGGAGGAAGGCTTGAGCCCTCCCGGTGGACGCCATGGGCAACTCTCCTGTTGCTGATTTTAAAGTAGATCTTACTCTAAATATCACAGAATTTAGAGTAGATCTTAAATGTATCGGTCTATCACTCACACCTATAGTTGTTTGAACATTCCCTCAATGGTAGCAATTTGGGTTGTGTCCAGTTTTTTGCTGTTGTAAACAACGTGGCAATGAGCATCCTTGTACTGGCAATGCAGTGTCAAGGTCTGGAGTAGAATCTGACCACCGTTGGGAGCAGTTACTGAAGCTTGCTCAATCTCCATGTCCCCTTCCATGTAATAACGGTACTAATACCGTCTTCGTGAGATACTGAATAAATGAATGGATGGATGATAGCGGTGATGGGGATGATGATGATGATGGTGGTGGTGATGACGTCTGGTCTGCCTGACAATTATGTTCCTTGTTGGGTATTCTGGTTTACATGCTAGGCTCTGGTGACCTTTGCTGGTCTGAGGCAGCATTTCTGCCTATCCTATCCTGGGATATCCTGGGCCTAGCATATCCTGGGACCCCCACCTCACCTAGGTCCTATGCTTTTCTCTACTTACGCTTGCTCTCTGACCGTTGCTTTAAATATCACCTAAATGCTGACGCTTCCAGGTCTACCTGTCTAGTTATGACTATCCCACTGAGTTCCACATTCATACATGCATCTTCTTTGCTGAGTCTTTGAAAGTATCCCAGATCTTCCTCCGCCTCCGCTACTATAGTCCAAGCTTTTATCACCTCTCTTGCTCTTTTCCAATTTCCTTACTGAACATTTAGCTTGTTTGCATTAAATCTTTCTGGTTTTATGATAAATTCTTTTTTTTTCTTCTTTAATTTTTTATTTAAATATTCCAGTTAGTTAACATACAGTGTTATTAGTTTCAGGTGTACAATTTAGTGATTGGACACTTCCATACATCACCCAGCGCTCAACATGATGAGCGCACTCCTTAATCCCCATCACCTAGTTCACCCAGCTCGCCACCGACCACTCCCTGGTAACCATCAGTTTCTTCCCTATAGTTAAGAGTCTGTTTCTTGGTCTGCCTCTCTCTTTTTTTTCCCCCATGTTGATTTGTTTTGTTTCTGATATTTTTCAACTTAGGCATTTTGCTCTAGGCATTGCTTTAGTCTATTCTCCCAAATTTTGACATGTAGTACTTAGTTTTATAATTCTATAAGTTCTTATAATTCTACAAATAGTTATTAATCCATAAGTTATGTAGTAGGTTAATTTCCAGATATAAGAGAATTTGTCAGTTATCTTTGCTGATTTTATTGCATATGGTCAGCAAAAGAGCCTAATTGATTTTTTGATCTTTTGAAATTTATTTTGGTTTATTTTAACAGTCAGTTTTTATAAATGTCCTGTGTGTGCTTGACAAGAATGTTGGCTGATTCTAAGGTTAAGCATTCTGTATACGTGGATCAGCTTGCTGATTGAAATATTCGTTTGTCTGCCTGATTCATTTCCAGGAGAGATTAAAGAAAAAAAATAAATAATTTTGTCTCTAATTCTATAAGCTGGCATTTTACGTATTTTGAAGCTACATTTTTTAATGGAAATATATGCTCGTGGGTGGTTATTTGAAAATCTGTTATTCTTTCTTATGATATTATGGTTTGCATTGGATTCTGTTTGTCACATCTTAGGACTGCTACTATTAAGGTGACTGTAGCTTTCTTTTGGCTCATATTTGCCTGATATATAATTTTTAATTCTTTTCTCTTTAATCTCCATATCCTTTTGTTTTAAGCATTTGCTTGTAAACAGCACATCTTGGATCTTGTTTTGCTTATTCAATCTTAGATTCTCTCTCTTTTTTTTTAATGTTTGTTTTTGAGAGAGGGGGGGGAGGGGCAGAGGGAGAGGGAGACAGAGGATCTGAAGTGGTCTCTGTGCTAACAGCAGAGAGCCTGATGTGGGACTCAAACCCACGAACCTGTGGGATCATGACCTGAGCTCAGGTCACATCTCAACCAGCTGAGCCATTTGGTGCCCCAGATTCTTTATCTTTTGGTTGATGACTTCAACCCATTTATCTTTATTATAAACACTGTTATATTAGGCCTCATTTTTTGCTGTTTTATTTCATATTTCCCATTTAATTGTGCTTTCTTTTTGTTTCCTTTTTTCTCCTTTATTACCTTTTAGTTTTCTTTTGTCCATCAGCTGGTGAAGAAACTGTGGCACATCCATACAGTGGAATACTACTCAACAATAAAAAAGGAACAAACTACTGATAAATGCAATAATTAGGCAACTTTTAAAAGCCTTGTATTAAGTGGAAGAAGGCAGACTCACATGTTTCCATTTACATGGAATTCTGGAAAAGACAAAACTATAGGGACAGAAAACAGATAAGTAGTTGTTAGAGCTGGAGGGTAGAGGAGAGGTTAACTTGAAAGTGGCAAGAGGATTGTTTTTGGGCAATGGAAATATTCTATATCTTGATTTTGGTCATGGTTTCATGATTCCATGTATTTGTCAAAATTCACTGAAATGTGTACTTCAAAAAAGTGAATTTTACCATGTGCAAATTGTATCTCATCTTAAAAAAAAGAAAGATAGGGGGCACCTGGGTGGTTCATTCAGTTGGGTGTCTGACTCTTGGTTTTGGCTCAGGTCGTGGTCTTGTGGTTCATGGGTTGGAGCCCTGCATTGGGCTCTGTGCTGGCAGCGTGGAGCCTGCTTGGGATTCTCTCCTTCTCTCTCTCTGCCCCTCCCCTGCTCGCTCTCTCTCTTAAAATAAATCAACTTTAAAAAATAAAAAAAAAAAGGAAGCTAAAGCTCTACCAAAGTTCTCACATTGGTTTTGTGCAATCTGTCATCTCACCCCCAAGGTCTGTCTGGACTTCTTCACCCATATGTGCACAGAAGTCACTCTTTGCCTCTTTCAAAAGTTTCCTGATCAAAGGTCTCCTTATCCAAGGGCTCCTCCTTAACCTCTCCCTGTCCCCAACCCTTTTTCACCACCAGTGTACTTGAGATTTGCTAATTGTATGTCTTTTCTGGAATCCAAGCCCCATGAGAGCAGGGGCTTTGTCTGTTTTGTTCGCTACTGCATTTTCTGAACAGTGCCTGACACACAGGAAGAGCTCAAGGAAGAGTTAACAAATTCACTGAGACAACTAGATCCTAGACCAATGCTGTCAACAGAAATAGAATGTGAGCCATAAATGTGAGCTGCATATACAATTTAAAATTTTCTAGTTGCCTCATTGAAAAAGTAAAAGGGAACAGGTAAAATTAAGTTTTTAATAATGTGTTTCATTCTACTCAATTGATTCAAAATATTATTTCAACATGCAAATCATATAAAAATTATGAATGAGATATTTAAGATTAGTTTTTCATACCAAGTCTTTGAAACTGGAAATATATTCTACACATATGGCACATCTCAAATTTGGCTCGGTCACCTTTCAAGTGTCCAGTAGCCACATGTGGGTAGTGGCTGCCTCATTGGACAGCACAGTTCTAGAAAAGGGCAAAGACTTGTCCCAGGGTCCAGAAGTAGATTTTCTCTCAAGGGGCCTGTTCTGTTGTTGGAAGTAATTCTGAATCAATAATGACTTTTGGATTTAAAAGTAAACAGTGAGGGGGCGCCTGGGTGGCTCAGTCGGTTAAGTGTCTGACTTTGGCCTAGGTCATGATCTCACCATTCCTGAGTTCGAGCCCCACTTTGGGCTTTGTGCTGACAGCTCAAGAGCCTGGAGCCTGTTTCAGATTCTGTGTCTCCCTCTCTCTCTCTGCCTCTCCCCCACTCACGCTCTGCCTCTCTCTCTCAAAAATAGATACACATTAAACAAAATAATAAAAGTAAACAGTGAATGATGGAATTAGAATATCAGAGTTCTGCAGTACCCAAGGAAATAACGGATCTAGGTAATGACCATGGGTGGTTGCTGACATCAGTAGAGAGGTCAGTTGGCATCACCTGCCTCCTGATAGCAGACATAACAAGAGATGAAGACAGACAGAATCTGAATAAACCTTTGGATTCAACTCCCACTGACAGAATGTACAACTTAGAAGTCTGAGGAACATGTTAAATGTTACCATAGGGGTGAAACCATCAAAATCCCAAGTGTGGGAAATGTGACCAGGTTCTTTCAACAAATGAATTTCAAGTGAAACAAACCAAAAACCATCCCCCCCACAACAATTCTTCCCCCCAAACACACAAAAAAAACCCAAATGGAGGAGAAACCTATAGATTAAAAAAAACCTCCCACTCTTTTCGCTGCTGAAGAGAGAAGCCATATGGAGAGGCCCAAAGAAAGAGAACCCAGGCACCTCAGCTGAATGCAGGGAGGTGTTGGAACCACCACCATGTGGGGCAGAAGAACCGCCCAGTCAAAACCCAAAGATGATCGGTAAGCAAAAATAAATAATAAATTGCTATTGTTTGAAAAAAAAAAAAGACTCAAAAGACATTGCAACATGTAGTTGCAACATGTAGACTTTATTAGGATTCTGGTGAATAAACTGTAGAAAAGCATTTATGAATTCATGAGACACTTACCCAGTTGTCAAGATATTGTTTGGATATTTGAGGATATCGAGGACTTCTATGATTTTTTTGGTGAGACAATGGTATTGTGGTTACCTTGTAAAAGTAACTTATTTTAGAGAGACATAAGAACACATTTAGGGGTGAAATTATATGTTGCCTGGAATTTGGTGGGAAATAATTTGGAAGGGGTAAGCAGGAGGGAAGGGTAAAGAGGAAGCTAGATCAGCCATGCACTAACTGGCGAAGCAGAGTGATGGGTATCTGGGAGTTTGTGACTACAGTTCTCGCTACTTTTGGGTATGTTTAAAGTTTTCCATGATAACATGTAGAAAAAGGAACAATAAACGGCTGATCTGCTCTTATGGGCATGGCATCTCCTCACCCCTGCAACTCCTATTGCCGGGGGCCTGAGGCTGGCTGGGCGTGAACTGCACTCCCCGAAGGCTCCAGGAGGTGGCGCCGCTGGCTCTCTGCTCCTTGGCTGTTGCTAGAGGGCTTCAGAGCTACTGGGACCCCCCCCCCGCCCCTGCCACCTCCCCAGACTCCCAGAGGCTGCTGGGGTTTCTGCTCTTTCCTACAAGGCAGGGTTTGGGGAGGGTGGAACCTGGGTCCAGCGGGGACTTTCCCTTTCCACTGCGTGTTCCAGGCTGCTCCTGACCTCTATCCTTCAGAGCTGTGGCCACCCCTGATCCGCCAGCCTAGGCTGGGGGAGGGACCTTGTCTTGGTGTTGGGTCACCCCACCTGGTCTAGGCTCCTGAGCTCCACCTTGATCCGGAGTCCCTATCCCATCCCCTCTGGCCTCCCACACCTGGAGGTTGAATTCCTGCACCCACTATGGGTCAGGTGTATCAGCCCTGCTGCCCTGCACCCCCACTGCTGCCTGTCCCCCATGCCTTCATTCCAGACCCCTCTCTCAGGGATGGGGAGATGTCCCTTGTGTCTGGGCCTCCAGGTGCAAGACCCCCATTTGGAAGCAGACCCATGTCTGTGGGTGGATTTGGCTGTGGTATTGAGCTGAGTGAGCACTGGACCAGGAGTCAGTAAATTTAGGTCCCAGACCAGCCTCCCTGGGGAATAAGTCGTCCCTTCTAAAAAATGCAGCAGCTGGAATTGTAGAATAATGGTTTTATGACTTTAAAAAAAATGTTTATTTATTTTTGAGACAGAGAAAGACAGAGCATGAACAGGGGAGGGTCAGAGAGAGGGAGACACAGAATCTGAAGCAGGCTCCAGGCTCTGAGCTATCAGCACAGAGCCTGACACGGGGCTCAAACTCACGGATCACGAGATCATGACCTGAGCTGAAGTCAGATGCCCAACCGACTGAGCCACCCAGGCACCGCAATGATTTTCTGACTTTTTAGAGAAGTGAAACTCTATTTCCAGAACCCCAATATGTAAAATCAACAGGAGTGGAGCATCCTAGTTCCATATGGGAGAAGTTTAGTCCTCTGGCCCCTCTTACCCATCCCTCCCCTCAGAGTGGAAAACACTGGGCTTCCTGATCTCTGGGTTCCTTATATTTCTCACTGGCTGTCAGCCCAAGAGTTCAGTTCCTACAAGTTGGTCTCAAGCTCTAATAAGTCCTGGCATCCATCCATCCATTTAACATTTACCAAACTTGTACTCCCTGCTGAACCCCCAGTGAAACTAGTTGACCAGTATGGGGACTCTGTCCTCTATGGGTCCACAGCCTGCTGAGCAGATAGCACCATCTGAGGCATGCCACACAAGCAAGTGGTCCCAAATTCAGGGAACACAGAGGTCTGGATGCCTGCCAGCTTGAGGAAGCCAGGGAAGCCTTCTTGGAGGAGGTGACACTTGAGTGATCTTGAGGAAATGCATGTAGAGAATGAATTGGAAGGGAAGAGGAGGGTCTGGAAGACAATGGGAAACTTTTCTTTCTTGATGCAGTCATTTAGAAGGGACTCCCAAAAAGCACAGGGCAGAGCAGTTACTCTAGACTATGGTTTGGGTGGAGACCAAGTGCTTCACCGTAGATACCCTGCATGACACTTTGGATGAGCATTTATCTAACGGGCCACCCACACAGATGAAGCAGTGAGAAACACCACTACAGCATGTCTGGGAGGAAATTCACTTCCTTCACACAGTGCAATTGCCAATAATTGGTGTTGCTGAGAACATGAATAGCTTCATGGGCCCCAAATGAAAGACTAAATCCCAAGTGTTCATTCCAAGTGCTGGGGGTGCATCAGTTAGAAGATGCCAAGATTTTAAAGCCCCCCCTTCTTGGGCAGAATGCCTCTCCATCCACAAATAGAAACTTGCTGAGATTTTAATTAAGAACAGTGTACATAAAACTCACTGTTCCCAAGTAAACAAATATTAAGCAAGATACTTTGCTTTCGTGTTATGGGCTCTTAAGAGATGGGAAAAGTAGGGACAGGAGGGGTGGGTGGAAGATATTGAGGGGGAAGAGGAAGAAAGACTCAGACGAAGAAGAAAATAGATTCCAGGTTGGAGAGGGAGAGCAGGCGAAAGGCAGACATATATGCTCCAAAGAAAAGAGAGGAGGAGAGGAGGCAGATGGAAGGTTCTAGCTTCTTCTCTTCCCGCAGCTTTCTTTTGTCTCAGGGCCCCACTTTCTGGCTTAGTTTACATCAGGTTCTGATAGCTACTAGTTTGTTAGTTGGAGACCAACGCTGTTGCTACACTCAGTTCTTCCCTTGGGCTTTGTAGCAGACACTGGTGATGACTCCTACCCCTATTTGGCCCTCAGCATTCCCAAATATGCTGAGGGTATCCTACTTGAGGCACTGGCCACTCTCTGCTCAAGGACTATCCCTCAGCCCTGGTGCGTGGGCAGGCTGGAATTACTGGGGAGTTAATGCCCCTGGAATTGGAGAATAACTACCCGGATCCCTTTGTCCTTCAGTGGGTCAATTCAGAGGTGAGTCAGTACCGTCTCCCAGAGTCCCTGTAGGATCAAGTTGTAGTCACCCACGGTGGTAACTGGGTGGATAACATGCTATTAGTTCCATCCCTTCTCTGTCTTTCCTCCCCTCTCCCCTGCTGGTGCCTCCTGGGGTCATCTCCCAAATAAAACACTTGCACCTGAACCCTTGTCTCAGGGTCCCCTTCTGGGGGAACTCAACTCTAAAAAGACTTTATAGAGCACGATTTTATTTTGAGGATTTCATTAGCCCTCCAGAATTAGGCCAAGCCTGTTTGCAATGTGGAGTGACTGATATCCTTCTATTGTCAAGGTTTTGAATTGAGGCTTATTTTCTTACTGCGTTTTGAAGGTCTCTTGTCTCAGAAGGATGGTTTAGGGTTTAAAAAGTTACTCTGAGACTGTTCAGTCAATGTGGGCTGCTATAATGAAGTTCCATAGGCTGAGTGGCTCATAAACAACAGACATTGATTTCTCACAGTTCTGGAGGCTGAGAAGACGGGGCTCAGGATGCCGGCAGGGCTAGGCTCTGGCGAGGGCCTCTTCTGGGTTGCAGACTGCTGACTGTTCTTTGTACCCCTGTGTGGTGGAGGAAGAGCCAGCTAGCAATCTGCCCTCTTCTTATAAGGACACTCATTCCATTTATGGAAGCTCCACTCTTATGAGCAAGCCACCTCCCAAAGGCCCCAGCTCCAAATGCCATCACATTGGAATTAGAATTTCAACATAGAAATTTAGGGCTGGTGGGGCACAGACATTCAGCCTGTAATAGGGACCTTAGAGTTAATGGTCAGTTTACTAAAAAGTACCTGAATGTTTCCATTTGTTTTTTTAATTTTTTAAAAAGCTTAGAGAGAGAGAGAGAGTGCGCACAGAGGAGGGACAGAGAGAGAGGGAGACACAGAATCCAAAGCAGGCTCCAGGCTCTGAGCCGTCAGCACAGAGCCCAATGCGGGGCTCGAACTCACACACTGCAAGATCATGACCTGAGCCGAGGTGGGACACTTGACTGACTGAGCCACCCAGGAGCTCCCTGATGTTTCTTTTTCTAAATCCTATGATGTATCTGGATGCCTGGGAAGACATTCACTAGAAGTGTGTAAATGCTCAGCTGTGCTCATCGTTCATTCATTCATTCTCTTTCACCATGAAGCAAGTTTTTATGAGCAAACACATGCGTGTGCCAGGCATCCCTGCCCTGTGAACTTGTTCTCCTGAGTAGCTTGAAATTGGGTTTCTGATGAGCTTTTCGTCCATTTGGTTCTTCATTCAATATTTACTGAGAGCTTCCATGTGCCTAGTGCTGAGCTAGACCCTGGGCAAACAGAGATGGCTAAGGCAAAGACTGCATTTCCCAGAAGCCTAGAAGCCAGAAGGCTGAGATCGACACTTTCCACATAGGGTGGAAATGTTTCCTGTGACAGATATACCTGCAGAGTCACCGGGGGAATGAAGGAGAGATGGGCTCATTTTACCTTGGTGGCTCGGAAGGGTTAGAAAGTCTTCATGGAGGAGGGGACCCATGAGTGGAGCCTGGGGCATTGAGGGGAGGCAAAACGGTGTGAGCAGAGGTATGGCAGGACCAGGAGCTGCAAAGGCTGTAGTGAGGCTGCAGCCAGAGAGTCTTTGGTGCTAAGATCTGGGAAGCAGTGCTTCCCAGTGGTTAGGACACAGGCTCTGCCTATGGACCAAAATTCTCATCTCAGGCCTGCCACTGGTTCATGATATAGCCTGGACAGGTTAGCAGCCTCTCTAAGCCTCAGTTTACCCCTCAGGCTTATACTGGGGAGAGACTACCTCCTGCATAGTCACTATCCTGGCACAGCACCTAGGAGACAGTGACTGATGATAAAAGGAAATTATTTGTTAATGATATGCATCAAGATGCCCTGGCTGGGCTTACAAGAGAATGTAGAATTGAGAGCACTTCACCAGTTTGTGTCAGCCGATTACTTAGGGACTGAGGAACCTCTTTGTAAAAGAGACTTGACAGTGCCCCGGGCGGTAAGAAGCAGGAAGTGCACTGAATCGGGACAAAGGGGTGCTACCCCAGAGGCTGTAGAATTATTACCATTTCCATCACCACCAGTGTTCCAATGCTTCCAGGAATGTATCCATCGACACCTGGGCAAGCGCAGGGTGCCCTCATCTCCTGGAAGGACCCAGAACCCCCATGGGGAGTTATCAGTGCTTTGCATTCAGGGGATGGATGGTGCCTGTCTGGGGAGCGTGGGGACAGGCAGGACCGAGTGGCAGCACTCCAGACTTCTCACTTATCGCAAGGCCCACGTCTCACCCTTTTCAGAAGCATCTGTAGAGATGTTCTCAGAGAAGTTGGAGACCTCCCAACTGCCCACCCATCCCGGTGTCGCTCTGTAAACAGGACTGGCAGATGGGCAGTGAGACCTGCTTTGCAGAGGGCCTGGAACATGGCTCTGCTTTAACGGTTTGGGGACACCACAATCTCATGAAGATTCCTTGGATCTGGGAGATAGAAGGGACCAGAGAGAGGGAGAGCTAGGACAGCCCTACATTTGTGTACACAGAGAAATGAGGCTTGGCGAGGTGTAGAGAGTGGCTCAGAGTCACATGGCAGGTCAGGGAGCCTTTGTCTCCCTGGTCAGTATTCTATCTATACCATTTATAGCTACTTGTTCCATTCAACCTAGGAGATCTACCAGTCTACTGGCCTCACTTCAGCCGGGTGTTCCTCATTCTGCCTCTAGAGTTCTACCATGCTCTCATTCAGCATTTGTCTGTCCGTCCGTCCATCCATCCATCCATCCATCATCCATTCAGCATCCCTCATTCCTCCACCATCTATCATCCCTCCCTTCATCCCCCCCATCTAACCCAAAGCATTGATGCCATGTCTTTGCCACAGATACTTTTTGCCATTGGTATACAAAGATGTATATTGGGTGTGTGTGTGGCGGGGGGGGGGGTGAATTTGGGCTCCTCATTGAAACTGGTAGGTCTGGATTCATAGCTATTCCAGTAAATATTTTGCCTCTGATTTCCCCCATCACTCCTGCATCTACTCATCTATTGAACCAGCCTCCATCCATTTGTAACTTGTAGTCCCTTTGACTCATATTTTCCTTTCCTCCTTCCCATGCGAAAGTTTGCTATCAGTCTGAGCTATCATTGCTGGGCATGATGGGGAGATCCAAGGATGACTTTCAGGGCCAAGGGGTCTGGCATGGCTCTGGTTTTTCAGGGAAGATTGGAACCATCTTAAGAGGCCACAGGACATGGAGAAGATGGGAGGGAACTTTCCAGAAAAAAACCTTGAGTCACAGGTAAGGGCTACAGTAGTACATTTCCCCCTTGTCTCCTGAATGTCATGAAAAATATTACCCTCTCCTTGGGTTAGTCATGAAAGGGACTTACTCTTTTGTATTTAAGTCTTGCTTATTTGAGTCAGGTCTCTTTGGTTGTAAGTGAAAGACACTCACGTGCTGGTAATAGTTGTAGTAGTAGAACAATATGGAGCCTGAGAGCTCACAGTTTCAACCACCAGGGAGGGATAAGTTCAGTTCTGTTAGTTCCAAGTCCAAAATCCCAGGGAAGGGTTCACCTTAGGTCAAGTACCCAGCTGTGGCCAGGGGAGTGAGGTCATAGTATATGAAATGTCTGCTTTTGTAGTAGCCATGGGAGTGCTGGCAAAGGCTCCCACCAAAGACAGTTGGTGAGCTGGGTTGGTGAAATATTTTTTCGATAAAGGTTTGTTCAGAATGCTCATGTGGGAGAGGGTCTGGAGATACCAGTGCCTTTGCTCCAAAGGTGCTCAGTTTGACCTCAGTATATTTAGTTTATCATCAGGTTTAATAATCTTCTCCAGGCACTGACGCTTGTCTTCATTACCTCAGACTCCAAAGGCCACAGCGACTACAAAGGGGCCTGGGGCTGGTGGCCTGGCCTTTGTGGTATTCGTGGTCTGAAAGAGACAGACCGTGCCCCAAGCCAGCCTTCCCTCATCCCCTGCTGCCTGTCTTCAAGGAGATGTGTTAGAACAGAAACAGCAGTCCCTGGTATCATACTGAGTGAAGTTCATCCTGTTACTAAGTCAGGACTAAATCAGAACTTGGGGAAGGCATGAGGACTCTTCGGCCTCAGTTTCCTTGTCTATGAAATAGGGACAAAACTTTCACTTTATGTAGGTAAGATATAACTGACACCACTGTGTCAAACTTGAAGGAGCGTCAGATCCACCTGGAGGCCTTATTCCTGGGACCCACTCCCAGAGTTTCTGATTCAATGGTCTAGAGTGGGGCCTTCCAACATTTGCATTTTTAACAAGCTCCCAGCGATGCTGCTGCTGCTGCTGCTCGTTAGGGATCACACTTTGAGAACCATGGGTCCACATTTACAGTGGTCCTCAACTGAGGGCAACTCTGCTCCCCTTCTGCCTCTACCCTCACCTCAACCAGGGGACATTGGGCAATGTCTGGAGATAATCTGGTTGTCGTGACTGGGTGAAGGGTTGCTATTGACATCTAGTGGGTGAGGCCAAGGATGCAACAGCCCCCCCCAAAGAATTATCCAACCCAAAATGTCAGCAGTGCTGAGGTCGACAACCCCTTTTGTAGAATAAGGCCCTGGTCCTAGTTCTGCTTCATAGCTGTGCTACCCTGGCAGTCACTTCATTTTTCTGAGCCTCACGATCATGGAGAATTAGTTCTGAGAAACTTTGTAGCTCTAATGTTCAACAACTTTAGTTAACAAACATTTATGGTGTGCCAACTGCATGCAAAGCCTGGTAGCATCTCCAGGTAAGGGATTTCTCCTATAGGAGATCGCATAGTTGGCAAACACTTTGAAAATGTGGTTTGTGATTCATGTCACTATATGTAACGACTGCTTTTACAATCCTGCATAAATAGTACTATGTTTCCCTCCCTGTCCTTGGTGGAATTTAGAAAAAAACAATGCACAGCACCATAGCTGTTTATTTTTGTTGATATGTCATCATTGCATGCACTAATGAGTGCTTTTGAGGCATCAGCATGCTAATTGGTGATGGTGACTATGGGCATATGTGCAAATCACCGTAATCAACTTTTTCACACTTGGTTAATTGAAGGCAACCTTTTGTTTGAAAATTAATAAAATATTGATTGCAATTAGTTCTGGTCTACAATATATTGTTAATTAACAGTAGCTTTCAGTGACTAGCTAATTGAGGTAGAAAGTACAGAGAAACTGCAGGAATGGAACAGGCAAGAGCCTTCCTCAGGCAGATGTTTGGCTGTTGTCTTTGGATTCTAAGTAGCTGTTGTGGAATAAATGGCAGCTCAGCTGGGGTGACCAATGCATCCCAGTTTGCGTGGGATCATCCTGGGGGTTTTTTTATGTTTAGTTTTGAGAGAGAGAGAGAGACAGAGTGCAAGTAGGGGAGGGGCAGAGAGAGAAGGAGACACAGAATCTGAAGCAGGCTCCAGGCTCCAAGCTGTCAGCACAGAGCCTGATGCAGGGCTTGAACTCATGAATGGTGAGATCATGACTTGAGCCGAAGTCAGACACTCAACTGACTGAGCCACCCAGGCACCCCAGGGTCATCCTGGTTTTAACACTGAAAGTTTTGTGTCTCAGGAAACCCCTCATGCCTGGGCAAACCTGGATGGTTGGTCACCCATGGCAAACAGAAGAATTAACAAGAATGATGATGATGATGATGATGATGATGATGATGATGGAGAGGACACATAATGAGAGGGATAGCTTGTGCAAAGGACACAAGGAAGGTTAAAAATATTCATGGTAGCCTTGTAATGCTTCTGGTGATGGCTGGCAATCCTTGGTATTTCTTGGCGTGAAGCTGAAATCTGCCTCTGCCTTCACATGACTTTCTCCACTTGTGTGTCTGTGTTTTTGTGTTCCTTCTCTTCTTATAAGGACACCAGTCCTATTGGATTAAGAACCCACCCTACTACAGTATGACCTCATCTAACTAATCACATCTACAATGACCTTATTTCTAAATAAGATCACATTATGAGGTACTGGGATTAAGACTTCAATATATCTTTTGGGGAGACACATTTCAATTCCTAACAATTGTCTAGAGACATAAGTTCCTTGCCATGTGGACCCATTTGTAGGGTATCCTTCAACATGGCAATTGTCTTAGAGACAGCAAGGGAGAAAATCAGAGAGGAAGCCAGCAAGTTAGAGGTCTCAGTCTTTTTGTAACTTAATCTCAGAAGTGACATCCCATCACTTTTACTGTATTGGAATCAGGTCACTAGGTCTAGCCCACCTTTAAAGGGTGGAGATCTCACAAGGGCCTGAATATTAAGTGGTGGTGTAATTGGGGACCATCTTGGAGGCTGCCTATCATACCCCCCAAGAGGCAAGTTTGCTGATTTATCCACCAGATCCTACTTTTACTGGTTGAAAGCTGCTCCCAGGGAGTTTTCCTGGGTTTATTCCTGAAAGTTCTGTTCCTGGGAAACTCCTCAGTCCCAAGCAAACCAGGACAGTTGGTCACCACAACATGAACAGAGTCTGCTATCTGGGCAAAATTGCATCAAGAAACAATGACATACTAAAATCTCATGAGATGTTATGAGATTATATACCTGGATCCAAAATACCAACAGCTGAAATGCATGGAGAGGATGTGGCTTAGAATTACTCATGGAAAGTAAATCAGGGGCTTTTGTTTATTATGAGTTCAATTAGTGTCAAGCATTTGATGTAGCCCTCCAAAATCCAAATGTGACAGAGGCATTGCTGAAAGCATTGCTAAAGGAACAAAATTCACAACAGTAGGCAAAAGCTAGGACCATCAGCTGATCTGTTGTCAAAATCTGGGAGGACTCTGCACTGATTTGAGAGGACAAAGTGAGATTAGACAAAAATAAGTTCTCAGCGTGCCAAAGGAAAAGGCAAAGAGCTGGGACTAGTTGTCACAGACAGGCAAAGTGACAAAGGGCACAGGAGTTTGATTTTATGTACAAATTCTTCTAAGAAAAGATGTTCTTGTGGTGAATGTCTGAGACCCACCAGGAGCATCCATGTTGCTATGGTGATGTACTTGGTCTACCAGAAGGAGGGTAGGCTACTATCTGTAGTTGTCTACTGAAGGGGTTCCTGGGGCAGAGGAGGACACAGGCCTTTTAGCATTTTGTTTTTTTCTGGTGTGACTTTTCCAGATATCACAGCTATGGAAAATGGTTCTCAAATTTGAGTATGATAATCATCTAGAATATTTGTTAAAACACAGATGGCCGGACCCTACCACCAGAGTTTCTGACTCAGTAGGTCTGGGGGGCCCAAGAATTGTCATTTCAGGCAAGATAGCAGGTGATGCTAATGATGCTGTGCTAGGAACTACTGACCTAGGGTAATGTGGCCCAAAGCAAACCTGCAATTATATTAAAGGAGGTTAAAACTTACCTTTTAATCCTACATTCATAATTTTCTCCTAATGCTGTCCTCTCCACCGTGTGTGTGTGTGTGTGTGTGAGAGAGAGAGTGAGAGGGGCAGGGGAGGAGAGAGAGTTTATCGCCATTTCCAACATCTCATGGTGAAGAGGCTCCCTATTAAATCATCTAATTGTTAGACTTCTCCCACCAACCTAGCATTCTTGAAGCTGACATAATGTTAGACATTTTTGCCTCTTTATGATGTCTTATCCAGTCGTCAAAAGTGGGGAAAGAAACATTATGGGTCTTTCCTCTACCTAAACCCTGACTGCACATTAGAATTTCCTGGGATTTAAAAATTCCAAATGTGGAGCTTAACTCAAATGAATTAAATCAGGACCTCTGGGGGAAAGTGGGACATCACCAGTTTCAAAAAGTTTCCCCACATGATTACAATGATGTGATAAAACCAGGGCTGTGAACACTAATCTTTTCCTTATTGTCAGAGGTGGTAACAGGTCCTATGCACAGATAATTCTAGGTCAGTGGTCCTCAACTTTGGCTACACATTAGAATCACCTGGGGAGCTTTTAAAACTCAATTCTTGGCAGTACCCCAGACCAGTTAACTCAGAATTTCAATGCATAGGAGCTATGCATCAGTGTTTTTGATATTTCTCAAGTGATTTCAGTGTGCAGCCAAAGTTGGGAACCATGACCCAGAAGTATCTCTGCATAGGACCTGTCATGATTCCAGATCTTGGCAGGGGGATGTTAAATGCTTGGCTTAGAGCACAGGAAATATAAGGTCAGGTTCCAGCCTCAAGGGGTCCCTTGAAATACCAGCACAGCCTAGCAGTGCCGGCTCCTCAGAGGTCTGATTTTCAGGTCTGTAGAGACATTCCTCCAACCTTCTAAGTATTTTTAAAAATTTTTTAATGTTTATTTTTTAGAGAGAGAGACAGAGAGAGAGAGAGAGAGAAAGAGACAGACCGCCAGTGGGGGAGGGGCAGAGAGTGAGGGAGACACAGAATCCAAAGCAGGCTCCAGACTCCGAGCTGTCAGCACAGAGGCCGACATGGGGCTTGAACCCACAAACCATGAGATCATGACCTGAGCTGAAGTCAGATGCTTAATTGACTGAGCCACTCAGGCACCCCCCTAAATTTAAATATTTATATATTATATATTAATTATTATTATATGATTATTAGTTATTATATATATTATATATAATGCTTTTATTTTTTGGATCTAGCTTCTTTTAACAAGCAGACCAAAAAATACCTAGGATCTAGCTTTTTTTTTTTTTTTACCTGGACAAAAGGACAAGACAGAGGAATTCATCCCAAAAGAAAGAACAGGAAGTAGGAGTAATGGCCAGGGATTTAATCAATATGGATATAAGTAAGATGATTGAACTACAATTTAAAACAACAATTATAAGGATTCTACCTGGTCTTGACAAAAAATCATAGAAGACACTGGAGAATCCCTTTCTGCAGAGATAAAAGAGCTAAAATCTAGTCAGGCCAAAATTAAAAATGCTATAGCAGAGATGCAAACCTGAATGAATGCCATAACAATGAGGCTGAGCAAAGCAGAGGCATGATTGGTGATATAGAAGATAAAATTATGGAAAATAATGAAACTGAGAAGAAGAGGAAAAGAAACATAATGGGTCATGAAGTTAGGCTTAGGGAACTCAGTGATTCTTAAAATGTAATAACATTCGTATCATAGTTATCCCAGAAGATGAAGAAAGACAAAAAGGAGCAG
Organism: Prionailurus bengalensis; assembly: GCF_016509475.1. Classification (NCBI taxonomy): domain Eukaryota; kingdom Metazoa; phylum Chordata; class Mammalia; order Carnivora; family Felidae; genus Prionailurus; species Prionailurus bengalensis. The sequence continues at coordinate 17,025,138 of NC_057354.1, forward strand.
AAGGTTTATTTGAGCAAATTATAGCTAAAAACTTCCCTGATCTGGGGAAGGACACAGACGTAAAAATCCAAGAAGCATAGAGAGCTCCCATTAAATTCAACAAACCTGGCCATCATCTAGACATATCATAGTCAAATTCACAAAATACAAAGACACGGCAAGAATCCTGAAAGTAGCAAGAGAAAAAAAAAGTGCTTAACCTACAAGAGAAGACAGATAAAGTTCACAGCAGATCTGTCCACAGAAACATGGCAGGCCAGAAGGGAATGGCAGGATATATTCAACCTGCTGAATGGGAAAAATACGCATCCAAAAATACTTTGTCTAGCAAGACTGTCATTCAGAATGGAAGGAGAGATAGAGTTTCCCAGACAAGCAGAAACTAAAGGAGATTGTGCCCACTAAACCAGGCCTGCAAGAAATATTAAAAGGGACTGTTTGAGTAGGAAATAAAAGGCCCCAAACCACAAAGACTAGAAAGGAACAGAGAATATCACTGGAAATAACAACTCTACAGGTAACACAATGGCACTAAATTCGTATCTTCAATAATCACTCTGAATGTAAATGGACTAAATGCTCCAATCAAAAGACATAAGGTATCAAATTGGATAAAAAAACAAACAAACAAACTTAAAAACAAGATCCATCTATATGCTGCCTACAAGAGACTAATTTTAGACCTAAAGTCACCTCCAGATTGAAAGTGAGGGGATGAAGTACCATCTATCGTGCTAATGGATATCAAAAGAAAGCTGGAGTGGCCATACTTATTTAATACAAACTAGAGTTTAAGACAAAGATTGACTGTAACAAGAAATGAAGAAGGGCATTATATCATAATTAAGGAGTCGGTCCATCAAGGAGATCTAACAATTGTAGGGGCAGCTGGGTGGCTTAGTTGGTTAAACATCTGATTCTTGGTTTTGGCTCATGTCATGTTCTCATGGTTTGTCAGATAGAGCCCTGTGTCTGGCTCTGTGCTGACAGCATGGATTATGCTTGTGATTCTCTCTCTCTCCCTCTCTCTCTGCCCCTCCCCTGCTTGCTCTGTCTCCCTCTGTCTTAAAATAAGTAAATGAGCTTAAAAAAAGAAGATCTAACAGTTGTAAATATTTATGCCCCCAACTTGGAACATCCAAATATATAAATAAATTAATAAAAAATATAAAGAAACTCATTGATGATAATACAATAACAGGGGACTTTAACAGCTCACTTACAACAATGGGCAGATCATCTAACCAGAAAAATCAATAAGGAAACAACGGCTTTGAATGACACACTGGACAGATGAACTTAACAGATCATATATTCAGAACATTTCATCCTAAAGCAGCAGAATGCACATTCGTTTTGAGGGCACATGGAACATTCTCCGGAATAGATCACATATTGGGTCACAAATTAGCCCACAACAAATACAAAAAGATTGAGGTCATTCCATGCATATTTTCAGACCACAATGCTATGAAACTTGAAGTCAACCACAAGAAAAAAAATTGGAAAGACCACAAATAACATGAGGGTTAAAGAATATCTTACTAAAGAATGAGTGGGTTAACTAGGAAATTAGAGAAGTAAAAAAGTACATGGAAGCAAATGAAAATGAAAACACGATAGTCCAAAACCTTTGGGATGCAGCAAAGGCAGTTTTAAGAGAGAAGTATATTGCAGTACAGGTCTACCTCAAGAAGCAAGAAAAGTCTCAAATATGCAACCTAACCTTACACCTAAAGGAGTTAAAAAAGGAACAGCAAATAAAGGGAAGGGAAATAATAAAGACTAGAGCAGAAATAAATTATATAGAAACAAAACAAACAAAAAAACCCAGTAGAACAGATCAACAAAACTAAGAGCTGCTTTTTTAAGAGAATTAATAAAATTGATAAACCCCTAGCCAGACTTACTAGAAAGAAAAGAGAAAGGACCCAAGTAAATAAAACCATGAATGAAAGAGGAGAGATCACAACCAACACCACAGAAATACAAATAATCATAAAAGAATATTATGAAAAACTATATGTTAACAAACTGGGCAATCTGGAAGAAATGGACAAATTCCTGGAAACATACAAACTACCAAAACTGAAACAGGAAGAAATAGAAAATTTGAACAGACCCATAAACAGCAAAGAAATAGAATCAGCAATCAAAAATCTCCCAACAAACTAAAGACAGGGCCAGATGGCTTCCCAGGGGAATTCTACCAGACAGACATTTAAAGGAGAGTTAATACCTATTCTTTTCAAACTGTTCCAAAAAATAGAAATGGAAGGAAAACTTCCAAACTCCTTCTACTAGGCCAGCATTACCTTGATTCCAAAACCAGACAAAGACCCCACTAAAAAGGAGAATTACAGGCCAATATCCTTGATGAACCTGGATGGAAAAATTCTCAAGATACTAGCAAATCAAATCCAACAGTACATTAAAAGAATTATTCACCATGATCAAGTGGGATGTATTCCTCAGCTGCAGGGCTGGTTCAATATTTGCAAATCAATGAATGTGATACAACACATTAATAAAAGAAAGGATAAGAACCATATGATCTTTTCAATAGATGCAGAGAAAGCATTTGACAAAATACAGCATCCATTCTTGATAAAAACCTTCAACAAAGTACGGATAGATGGAACATATCTCAACAAAGGCCATATATGGAAAACCCATGACTAATATCATCCTCAATGGGGAAAAACTGAGAACTTTTCCTCTGCCATCAAGAGCAAGACAGGGATGTCCACTCTTACTATTTAACATAGTACCGGAAGTCTTAGCCTCAGCAATCAGAAAACAAAAACAAATAAAAGGCATCCAAATCAGAAAGGGAGAAGTCAAATTTTCACTATTTGCAGATGACATGCTACTCTATGTAGAAAACCCGAAAGACTCCAACCCCAAATTGCTAGAACTAATACATGAATCAGCAAAGTCACAGGATATAAAACCAACGTACAGAAATCTGTTGCATTTCTATACACCAATTATGGAGCAGCAGAAAAAGAAATCAAGAAATTGATACCATTTGCAATTTCACCAAAAACCATAAGCACCTAGGAATAAATCAAACCAATGAGGTGAAAGATCTGTACTCTGAAAACTATAGAAAACTTATGAAGGAAATTGAAGAGGACACAAAGAAATGGAAAAATATTCAATGCTGATGGATTGGAAGAACAAACATTGTGAAGATGTCTATACTACCCAAAGCAATCTACACATTTAATGCAATCCCCATCCAGATACCACTAGCATTTTTCACAGAGCTAGAACAAACAATCCTAAAATTTCTGTGGAATCACAAAAGACCCTGAATAGCCAAAGCAATCCTGAAAAAGAAGAGCAAACCTGAAGGCATTACAATTCCAGACTTCAAGCTATATTATAAAGCTGTAGTTATGAAGACAGTATGGTACTGGCACAAAAGCAGACACATATCAATGGAACAGAACAGAAAACCCAGAAATGGACCCACAACTATATGGTCAACTAATCTTTGACAAAGCAGGAAAAAATATCCAATGGAAAAAAGTCTCTTCAACAAACGGTTTGGGGAAAACCAGACAGCAATATGCAGAAGAATGAAACTGGACCACTTTCATACACTGTACACAAAAATAAATTCAAAATGGATGAAAGACCAAAATGTGAGTTAGGAAATGATCAAAATCCTAGAGGAGAACACAGCAACCTCTTTGATTGCAGCCAAAGCAACTTCTTACTAGCCATGTCTCCAGAGGCAAGGGAAGCAAAGCAAACATGAGCTATTGGGACTTCATCAAGATAAAGAACTTCTGTACAGCAAAGGAAACAATCAACAAAACTGAAAGGCAGCCTATAGAATGGAAGAAGATATTTGCAAATGACATATCTGATAAAAGATTAGTATCCAAAATCTGTAAGAACTTCTCAAACTCAACACCGAAAAAACAAATAATCCAGTTATGAAATGGGCAGAAGACATGAATAGACATTTTTCCAAAGAAGACAACCAGATGACCAGCAAACATATTAGATGCTCAACATCTCTTGTCATCAGGGAAATAGAAAACAAAGCCACGATGAGATGTCACCTTGTATCTCTCAGAATGGCTAAAATTAACAACACGAGAAACCACACATGTTGGCAAGGATGCAGAGAAAGGGGAGCTCTCTTGCACTGATGGTGGGAATGCAAACTGGTGCAGCCACTCTGGAAAACAGTATGGAGATTCCTTAAAAAGTTAAAAGTAGAAGTACCCTGCGATCCAGCAATTGCACTACTAGGTATTTACCCAAAGGATAAAAAAATACAGATTTGTGGGGGTTCATGCACCTTGATGTTTATAGCAGCATTATCAACTATAGCCTAACTATGGGAAGAGCCCAAATGACTGATGAGCGCATATATATGTAAGCGTCTGACAGTGCGGAGCCTGATTAGGATTCTCTTTTTCTCTCTCCCTCTCAACCCCTCCCCCGCTTGTGCTCTCTGTCTCTGTCTCTCTCTGTCTCTCAAAATAAATAAATAAACTTTAAAAAAATAAAATAAAAAATAAATATAACAAAATAACCCTACAATTATACTAGAAAAGATCAAGACAAAAACTCTCAGATCATACCACTAAAAACCAGAAGAGGGGGTGAAAAGAGAGTGAGGATGCACGAAGGAAGGTATTTTCTTATCTTTCATAAAGGGAATCAACTGCTATTTTTTTAGTTTCTGAAATTAGTATCTTCAGACATGGATGCAAAGTATGTTATTTAAAGATATAATCAACAGTAGAACTAAAAACATTCTGTTTACCAAATTAGCAGAAGGTAGGAAAAATGAGAAAAAGAGAAGCATATAAAACATAAAACAAAAAATGGAATTAAGGCCAAAGATATCTGTTATGAATTGAAAAAAAAATTCTATCCATTAAAAGAAAATGACTCTCATGTTGGGTGAATTCAACCCAGATCCAGCCAGATGCCAATTCAAAGCACATCCCTGAAATTAAATAATTAAGGCACAATAATCACAAATACATTGGACAAATGAAAACGAAAAGAAGGCAGGGGTCACAACACTATTATCAGAGGAAGGGGAATTCAAGGTAGACATTACTCAATGAGACTAAGAAGGTCACTTGACAAACTGATAGGGGTTTCATCCACAACCAAGATAATAACAACCTTGAGTTCAATATAGCTTATAAAAATATACAGAAATGAAGTTGGACATGCCAATCAGAAATTGATAGAAAAGCAATTAGTGAGAGACTTGAAAGTATTCTTTTAATTCTTGACAGATCGTATTGATGAAAATCTAAATTAGATTATTGAGAGTATTTAAATAACAGAATCACTTGAACGCTGTGCATGAAGACTAAAGCCCTGTCTCCCTTTGGTTCTGGAAGAGTGGTCAAGAGTCCCCAATTGTCTTTTGTAAAGTGGGTCTTGGGGTGAAAATGGGAGGAAATCTGCAGATGATGGGAAGGGCGGGGTTTGGAATCCCTCAAGCCTGGATTTCTGACTCAGCCCTGTGACTAACTGCTGTGCAACCTTGGGCAAGACACTTCACTTCTCTGAGCCTCAGTCTCTCCTGCTATCGAATCTGTAAATGCTTCTTACAGAGTTCTGGTAAAAATGGAATGAGGCCCCCTCTAGGGAATGGGCAGGACTTGATCACAGAGCTACATAACCATATCTGTATAGTAGGATTTCTCTGCCTCAGTGCTACTGACATTTGAGCTGGATAATTCTTTGCATGGGGTGGGGGGCTGTCCTGTGCATTGTAGGATGTTTAGCAGTATCTCTGGCCTCTACCCACTAAATGCCAGGAACACTTCCTCCCAGTTGTGACAACCAAATATGTCTCCAGACATTGCCAAATGTCCCCTGGTGACAAAACTTCCCCAACTGAGGACTGCTGGAATAGAGAGAGATGTGGAAGAATGCTCTCCAAAAGTGGATGATTTTTGTCTCTGGGTGGTGAGATTTGGGGGACCATTTTTGTTGTTCATTATAGCCTGTTCTGCATCTTTGAATGCAAAATCTACAAAAGTCCATACGTTAAGGTGGTGAGTAAGACACAAATGTGCAGTGTTTTATTTCATTATTATTTATTTTGTGAAACCATAGGCCAAGCAGCACTCTCTCTGTTCTCTACTCTGGCTCCTATGAGGAGATACTTGTTCAAACCTCTTTTGTGTGTGACTAGTTGTCTCATGGGAAGAACACCATCATTATGGGCTTTCTGTCCCTCCTTCAGCTCTTTACTGCAGGATAACATGGGGTGATTAGTACAAAGTCTTCCTCTACAGGGCAAGCAGAATGGAGCAGTCTTTGTGCAAAGACATTACAACTTCATGATTTTATTTCAAATGAGTAGACGTGCAATTTGTTAACAAAAATCGACCAAAGAAGCATGCATTAGGCAGTAATCCACCTGAGCTCCTAGGCTTGTGGCAAAAATCTCAAAGACCCCAAAAGCGTAGCATCATCATGTTTACATCACGGCTCTGAAACGAACATGAAATGTGCCATTGAGACTGATTTCTCCATTATCCCCTTGCGTTCTGATTTTTAAAAGATATCAAAATTCCATTTTTTCCGAAGAAAGGGAGCGCAGATTCACAGATTTCATTACCAACTTAAAACAAATTGAGCGAAAAATTAGGGAGAATGTTTTTTCATACGCAGCAAAGGCCTCTTTTTAAAACGAGCAAACATCTGTGCACTTAAGTACCTTCTGTTAAGGTCTAAGGAAGTCAGTTTCTGGAATATGTGTGAGTTCATTGACTCTGCCTCACTTTCAACTACTGAATAAGAAATGAAGAAGTCATCCTTCAGTTTTTTTAAAAAGTGTAAAAAAATGATACATCTGCCAAGAAAGTTTGGATGGGGCATTTAGATCTTATAATAAACAGATGCAGACTGCAGCATTGGGCTGGAATTGGGCCAGACGCTGGGGCAGCATTTGGATTTTCTGTTCTGAATTTTTATTTATTAACTTAGAAATGTCATCTAGTGCTCTTTTTCTAAGTATTAAAAGATATTTGTTCACGTTAAAGCTCTGCTACTGTATTCAGTAGCCAGTAGGCACGTGAGGTTATGGAAACAGTAATTGCAATTAATAAAATCATATAAAAAATTCAGGCCCTCAGTCATATCTTGCATGACATATTTCAAGTGCTAATAACTACTTCCTACCATATTGGACAGCACTGCTCTACAGGGTTTGGAAAATAAAGACGTACAAAGGAGAAATGATAAAGGGATCGTATACCTGTGGCCTGCATCTCAGAACCACTGTTGTTGGAATGTGATGGATTACCTCCTGATCTTTTTTAATTTCTTTCCATATAAAAATTAAAAAGCTGGTTTAATTGGGCTATATATTATGTATAGTAAGTATTTTCTTTGGGTATCTCACTTTCCCTCTAAACTTATTTCATTTTTTTATTTTAGAGAGAGAGAGAGAGAGAGTGAGCATGAGCAAGGGAGAGGAGCAGAGGGAGAGAAAGAGAGAATCTCAAGCAGGTGCCACGTGGAGCCCAAAGCAGGGCTCAATCCTAGGACCCCAGGAGCCAAAATCAAGAGTCAGATGCTCAACTGACTGAGCCATCCAGGTGCCCCTCTGTCCAAACTTTTCACATGAGATTTTCCCCATCTTAAAATACATTCTTTGAAAACACATGACTTATAAAATTTTCTGCTGCAGAGGGTAATTCTTATTGTAGGAAATTGAAGTAAAGGGAAAGCAAAACTCCCCCTAAATCTTACCACTCAGAGATCAACATCTTCAGCCTTTTGGTGAGCATTCTTTCAGATAGTTCTTTGGACATAAATACACAGATGGGCATATAAATAGTCAGCTTTATTAGGGATGTTTCCATGTCAGTGAATCTAGAGATGCATTATCCCTTTTATTAGCTACAGATTGTTTCAAGACAGATGTCACATTTGACTCTTGTTGCTACATCTATCAATACCTCCTTGCCTTCTGCAGTGCTGTCCTCTTCAGGATTTTATTCCCCCTTCCTTTCTTTCTCCCTTTCCTCCTTCCCACTTGTCTCCCTCCTTCCATAAATGTTTTCTGTGCCTGGCACTCTGCTGGTGTCAGGGATAGAACAGTAAAGAGAATAGTTAAGTTCTTGCTTTTAAGGACTTTGTATCCCAGTGGAAGAGGCAGAAAGGAGAATGGGCAAAGGGAAGAAATACTAACAAAGAACAGTTCATTACAGGTTGGGGGAAATGCTAGGAAGCAGGCAGCCTGGTGGGAGTGGGTGTGGATGGATTCAGTCCTCAGGCTTCGCCTTGCTTGCTGGCTGGTCCTGGGCAGTGGAGCAGGCAGGTGGCTGCTCCAGGAAAGGGACAGATAGATGGAAGTGGTGTCACTGGGTCTGGAGTGGTCAAAGGCACTGGACCCGGAGTCCAGATGCTGATGTTGCTCTAGACCGGTGGTTCTCTTCCCCTGAAAGACATTGGACAATGTCTGGGGACATTTTTGGTTGTCATAACTGGGGGGACAGGCTACTGGCATCTAGTGGGTAGAGGCCAGGGATGCTGTTCAGCCTCCTACTGTGTGCTGACAGTCCCCACAATAAAGAGTTACCTGGCTCAAAATGTCCATGGGACTGAGGTTGAGAAACCCTGCTCTGAAAGGCGCCAGGACATAGGGTGGAGAGGGAGACTGAGTCTGGAGGTGGGTGGGGAGTCTTCAGGAGGAGGGACGGTGATGAGGAGGGGACAAGAGAGCTTGAAGAAACAGCTCTACCTGGCCCAGGGAAGCCTGGCCCTGGCGTGGCCGCTAGCAGCTTCGAGGGTGCTTACTGAGGGTGCTTACCCCAGATTCAGATTCGTGCCCTAAGGTGTGTGTGCATGGGGGAGGGGAGAGGGCCCCAGGGCAAGTGGGGGTCTGGGGGACAGAGAAGTCAGGCAAGACAAAAGGCTTGGTTGCTGAGCTTTTGGTGAAATGGGGGTGGGTTTGTTTACATCAAAAAGGGGCTCCTGAGGGCGCAAGAGAGGTCTGGGAGGGAGCAGTGTGATGAAAGTGGGTCAGGCTGGAGGAAGCCTGGAGCCTTGTGGTGGTGGCCCCTGGGGCAGTGACAGGTGTGGTCAATTAAGTTCCTCTGAGTCAGGAGGTCCTGGGTACAAATCCTGCCTCTGCCACAAACCAGCCGGGTAAGTTTGGGCAGTTGATTTGACCTTTTTGAGCATTAGTTTCCTTCTTGGCAGGGTTGCCGGGAGGATGAAATACGATGGGGCATGGGGCGGTGCTCTGTAAACTATCAAGTGACGTCCCTGCGGGAAGTAGAGTGAGAAACAGCCCTTGAAAAAAGAGACAAGAGTTTTTGAGCAATGGACGCTGACCAGATGCAGCCTGTGAGGGGACGCGAAAGATACTTTGGATTTGAAATGTCACCAGAACAGGCTCTGCCTGTGGTATTTCCGTGCTCACTGCCCGAGGCTGAGTCAGGAGAACAGCTGATAGGACTTGAGACCTTCACACCCCTCCTGGAAGCAGAAGGGCAGTGAAAGCATGGCGAAGGAAGCTGGAGGAAGAGCCCGCTGAACAAGTGTCCTCTCTCACGCATGGCCCCTCTGTGCTACCAGACCCCGGGTGATGGAGGGCTTGGGAGACAGCGACCATGGACTGCCCACCTGGGAGCCGGGCTCTTTCCTCATGTCATCTCACTTAATCTGTACCACAGTCTTGGGGGGGCACTTTTTAGCCCCATTTCACAGATGAGGAAGCTAACACCCAAAGGATGAATTCGCCGGCCCCGCGTCACATGGCTCACAGATGGTGCTGCCAGAATTTAAACTCAGGCTGGTCTTTCCTATTTGAGGAAAGATTCTCTTCCGCTCATGTCTCCCCAGCTTCCTTCATGAAGTTGATGCTGTAGAAGATGTTAGTTTTGTTTTGTTTTGTTTTGTTTTTCAGATAGGAATAACATAAGAACTGTTTGGGACCCAGGCCTCAAAGGGCCAATGATTGTGGCCCAGTGGCCAGGGGTGACCTGAGTAGAGTCAGGTTGTAGCCAGATGGTAGCTGAGCCAGAGGCTCAATGCCTCCATCCCCTCCCCATCCCAGAGGGAACCACTTTCTCATTTCTATAACTGTGAATTCGTATTCCAAGTGGGGTTTTGTAAGGGTGACCAACATGTTCTGGTTTGCCTGAGATTTTTCTGGTTTTAGCACTGAAAATCCTGGCAAACTAGAGCAGTTGGTCACCCCAGTCAAGCCTCATGCTCCAAACAGGTCCCTTCCTCTGCTTCACAGAACCCATGGCCTCTAACAAGGGGAGCTTTGGTCCCCAGTAGCCATCTCCCTTGGTACTGAAGGCAGGAGTTAGGTGTTTCTGGTTCCCCTGACCCTCAGTACCATCAGACACCATCAACACTCAAGGTTTTATTTATAAGTAGGACGATGAAGAGAAGGAGCAGGTGGTAGTTGACAGTGGGTGGTGCGGAGACTCATTACTCCAAGTGGGGTCCGTGGACCAGGCACACCCATAGCACTGGGATCTTGATTGAAATGCAACATCCCCAGCACTGCCTCCTGTCCCTGCCTTCCCTCCTTCCAGACCTACTGACTCAAGATCTACATTTAACAGGCTCCCCATGTGATCTGTGTGCCCACTGGGGTTTTACCTCTCCCATCAACGATGATCATGCTCCCTCTTTCCATCCTCAAGCTGAGACCCTCCCCTCAGACCAACCAGAGAGTGGTCTCAAAGAGCTGTTGCTAGACTCACAGCCCTTGCCTATGGAAGGTTCTTCATTTCATCATGCTTAGGTTCTGATAAATTATTGAACCAGGTGAAAGTTTCCTTCCATCTCCCTGAAGTAGATTGGGCGAAGCATCCAGTACATTAAACCCTCTCCCATTTCACTCAAACCCAAGGTCATCTCTCGTCCGGATGGAGGGAGGGCGATTTTAGCCTGTATTGAATGTGTTCCTCCATTCTCCCTTAAGGATGGAGCTCTGCACTCACACCCAGCTTCAGGCCATGAATTATTGAAATCTGAGAAACTTGTATTTGGTCAGTCACGTAGGCTTGGGGTGTGGGGAGAGAGCAGGGCCTCAGAATAGTGCTTTATTATTTGAGAAGTTAAAACAAAATAAAAATACAAAAGTAGTAAATTGGCACGCTTGCTGCTGGGATAATAACTGTGAACATCTTGTTATATTTACTTCAAGTCTATTTTTAATAAAAGATAAAACATTACAAAGTTGAAGTGCCCTTTGATTGACATCCTCAAATTTTATCCTTTACCCCTTTCCCAGAATCAATCGCTATCATGGCTTTCATGAATAGCTGTGTTTCCTTCTGGGCAAGCCTTTTAAAAGAAATTGTTTTGAAACCTTTGTGTTTTTATATACATATGTATTACATTATAAATAATAGATACATGGGGTTGTTTTGTGGAAATGCATTTCAATATGTACATAAATTTGCTCTGGGTCTCTTTACACCTGGCTTTTTCACATAAGGCCACTTTTGACCTCTATTCTTGTTGATAAATTTATCTCTAATCCATTTGTTCGAACTGCTGCAAGGTATTCTGTCATGTGGATAGGCCATGTTTTGTTTCTCATTTTCGCCTTGTTGCATATTTAGGTTGTTTCCAATTTTTCACCATAACAAACAGTGCTGCAATAAGCATCCGTGCCCTGGATCTCGTCCGGCACACGTGGTGGTGTTTCTCTGGGGCATGTCACAAGCCATGGAATCATTATGTTGTACAGTTCGTGCACTTTCAATTCTACGAGGTATTGCCAATTGCTCTCCAAAGTCGCTCTAACGATTTACATTCCCAACAGCGGTCTAGGGGAGTCCAATTTTCTCTACATCCTCTCCAATGCTTGATATTGTCAGAATTTTTTTACTGTTGCTAGCTCCGTGGGAGAAAAATGGTATACCTCTGCAGTTTTAACTTGTCAATAGTTCCCTTTTGGTTGGAGGGAGCCCTGGCAGGGTAAGATGAGGGCTGAGCTGAGATCAGTAGGCTTAGATTCTTATCTAGCTCTGCTGTTAACTTGAATTTGAGCTTGGGTGAGTCCCTTTCTTTTTCTGGTCATCTATGAGGTGGTTGGGCTGGATGGTGTGTAAGAAGGATGTCACAAAGTGGGCAGGACCCTTCTGATCCATGGTATATGAAGTTTTGAAACGACAAGACTTGCACAGGAAGGTTCCACTTGGCACCTGTACTGGATCCTGGGGTTACGTCACAGTAAATGATTCTTGAATTACTGACAAGGCTGCAACATGGAATCAGAAGAAGCAAGTTTCCATCGGGGCTCTAACGTTAATCCACAGCGTAGTTGTGGATGGATGACAGCTATTGGCAGTCTGCTTGGGCTCTGGAATGGAGGTCTAGCTGCTTCAAACGCAAGGAGACCCACTGCTGGGAGCCCAGGTGGAAGGTCATGTTTCAGACAGCAACCCAGCCCTGGACCAGCTGTAAGACCTGGGCTCCAAGAGCAGCTCTGGCCAAGTGAATTTCCTGAGGCTGACTCTGTTTGCTCTTGGCTTTGGCTTAAATGGTTTCTGAGAAGTAGAGGAAGTGGCTTCACCTGAGATTGAGCTCATCTGGCTGCTTCGGGATTGGCATGCATTGGGCTTAGGCACCTGGAGAGCTGATGGGTAGGAGTATAGGGTTGCCAGATTTAGCAAATAAAAATCATTCTATTTGTATGGGACACAACTGCTAAAAAGTTACCCATTGTTTATTAGAAATTCAAATATAAACTGTATCCTATGTTTTATCTGACAACCCTAGGTAGAAGATGACAAGTCCCTCAATATAAGAAATAACTGAAGATAAGATAGTCTAATTTCACAAGTAGTGAGCATCTTGCTGCTGGAGATATATAAACACAGCTCAGATAAATCATGAGTGGAAATGCTGTGTGTGTGTGATATAGTCTTGTGGCCGCTGCTTACATGCCTCCAAGGTGTTCAGTGCTGCCTGAAACAGCTGTGGACATCTTGGAGGGTAAGAAAAGGAGAATATTGCCTGAGCCTCCATGTGTCTTTCAAGGACTGTCCTCAGTGAAGCACTGTGCCACCATGGTTCTCAGAGTGAGATCCCTGGACCGGCAGCATGAGCACCATCTGAGTTTAGAAGTGCAAACTCTCGAGTCCTACCCCAGACCCACTGAATTGGAAACTCCGAGGGTGGGCTCCAGCAATCTGTGACTTGAGCCCCCCCAGAGGGTTCTGATGCATGGTCAAGTTTGAGAATCAGGGGGCGGATCATTGGATTAGAAAGCTGACTTGAGATCCCAAAACCACTGCTTTGAGCTCCCCTTCTCTGGGGGGGGGAGGGAAACTGGAAATTGAATTGGGATGAGAGTGTGGGAAGGAAGAGGTGACTGTTGCCCTGTGGGGGTGTGTGCAGCACAGAAGTGAGGGCCCTCCTTCCAGTTTCCTCACATGGCTGAGAGAGAGAGAGAGAGAGAGAGAGAGAGAGAGAGAGAGAGAGAGAGAGAATACATGCAAGTGAGCCAAGGAAACTTGGTGATTGTTGTTAAAGAATTGCATTTTTTAATGAAAGGCTTTTTAAGCATCTATTTGGAATCAAGGAGAAAGACTCAGTTTATGGCTTCAAGGACCTCACAGTCAAATGGAGGAGGCAGATAGCTATAAAACAGGTGGAAACACAGACAGCTGTGTGTGCTGAGAACAAGGTTGGATAACGTGGAAGAGGAAGGATTCATTTTGATTGGGCAGGAGGTTGTGGGGGGTGGCATGGTGCTTCAGAGAGGACAGCTTGGAAAGACCTTCTCAGCCACAGATATAGATTGCATGTCGAGACAGGGAGCAGCTGGGGTGCTCGGGCAATAGTCTGCCTCTTCTCACCATCTGAGATGTCCACAGGCTGTCTTGAGCAGCAGTGAGCGCCCTGTCCTTGGAAGCATGCAAGCAGAGGTTCATGACCATCAAGCACGTTGATGCCTGCAGTATGCTGGATGGAAGGGTGGTCTGTGTAACCTTCTGGGATGAGTCCCTCTTAGGATTGTCTAGCTTCTCCTGGGGTCAGCTGTGGGTAGCCTGGGACCTCTAGTGCTGGTCCTCTCCCTGCACCCCAGTCCTGCTAAAGACCTGTCTTCTACACAGTACTCACTACTGAGCAGAAAAGAGTGGCTTTAGGGGCCAGGTATTAAACAAATGAAAGACAACAAGGGGCAAGGTGGAAATATCCAGGCTGCACCCTATGTGTTCATGAAGTGTGCTTTTGTAAAAAACAGCTTTATTCTACTTATCTGCCTCTATTGAAGGGTTCATGGATTTTCCAGATCACCTTGTACTTAGCCCATGGGTTGTGTTTGGCATCTCTGTGAAAAGCTTTGTGGGAGCTTGCTGCTCACAGTTCTGTCCTCTGGCTAAGCTACAGAGCCAACCATCCCTGTGAAACTTTCTCTGGGGTGGGGGCTGGGGGCTGCTGGGTTTCCGGGGGCCTGGTGAACACTGAGGCCATTTCTATGTAATTTTACAATTGCCCTAATTGTGAGCTGAATTGCTTCTCTGGAAGCTGACTGCTCGGCGTCGGGAAACATGGTCACACCGTTTGCTGTCTTCACAGTCTCCATTTTGGTAACAGAATGTTGGCGCTATTGAATTTGGCTGCATAATTTGTCCAGGTTGTTAACAGCCTCATAAACATCTACCTTGCTTTTTCTCCCTGATATTTCCAGTCCATTGTCACGACCAAATGCATGAAATCTTCACTATTATGACTGCCAACCCTAGGAATATTTGTACTACCCTCACGGCAAGTACAAAATACTTCCGCGTACAATACCTAAGCTTCTGAGTGCATCAATGTTTTTATCTGTAAAATGGGAGTAATGACAGTTTCTAGTTAGTGAGTTAATACATGTCAAGCTCTTAGAACAATGGCAGACAATAAGTGTGAACTATTTTCACTTAAAAAAAATTTTTTTTAATGTTTATTTTTGAGAGCGAGCGAGCGAGCAAAAGAGAGAGCATGGGCATGGGAGGGGCAGAGAGAGAGGGAGACACAGAATCCAAAGCAGGCTCCAGGCTCTGAGCTGTCAGCACAGAGCCTGACGCAGGGCCCGAACTCACAGACCGTGAGATCATGACCCGAGCCACTCAGGTGCCCCCTGTTTTCACTTTTTGAAGTAGGAAATCCCCCAAAGAAGGGAAAGGGCTTCAGTCACCAACAGCATATGGGGAAGGGCGCTGCCCTGGGCACAGGCAGTAATGGGGAGCATTATCTGTAGTGAATATAAAAATTATAATGGTGGAGTGCCTGGGTGGCTCAGTCAGTTAAGTGACCAACTCTTGATCTCAGCTCAGGTCTTGATCTCAGGGTCGTGAGTTCAAGCCCCGTGCTGGGCCCTGTGCTGGGCCCCATGCTGGGCGTGAAGCCTACTTAAAAAACAAACAAAAACTGTAATGGATTCTATGCCATATCATTGGTGAAACACTCTTTTACCCTGACATATTCGGTTGATCAACTATCTCATTGGTTGTGGTCACTGCTGAGTTCTCATAATAAGTTTCAAGTTAGCATATTTCAGTCATTTACACTTTCACAAACATTGTGTTTTTCATGGAAGCTAATTCAAACAAGTCCATGTCAGGCCTCTACATACATGGGCTCAGCTACATGTGTCCATCTTGAAGGTAAGTTCCTTAAAGATCCAGAATCATCCAAGTTTGCTTTGGGCCCTGTTCGGGTCTTTGATGCCTGCAGTATGCATATTTCTGTATTTCCACAGCCAATTCAATATCAGCAGTGATAGCCCAGTAACTAAATGATGAAGGAGCTCTTGAACAACTTTGATCCCATCATTCTCTCCCATCATGACCACTGGGAGCTTTTATTTGTGTTTAAGATTTAGAATGGCGAAACAGGGCGTGGGAAAGTTTTTGCTTGGCAAGTAAAAATTTTAATTCCTACAGTAAGTATTCTATTGACTCTGAATAACATATGTAAGATAAAAAATTTTCCTTTATATATAAGTTGATAATTATTAGTCATTTTAAAACTAAGGGCCAGGGGCATCTGGGTGGCTCAGTCAGTTATGCGTCCAACTCTTGGTTTCAGCTCAGGTCATGATCTCATGGTTCTTGAGTTTGAGCCCTGCATCGGGCTCTGCACTGACAGAGCCTGCTTGGGATTCTCTCTCTCCCTCTCTCTGCCCCTCCCCTGCTTGTGCTGTCTCTATCTCTCTCAAAATAAATGAAACATTAAAAAAAAAAAAACTAAGGGATGAATCAGGAAAGTAAAGATTATTAGTAGTTATTACCAGAAATGATTTTGCTGTAGAGTAGAGAGGGTGGGTTAAAAAATGATCTCTCCTACGTGGTTCTATTGACTGTATAGTAGGCTCTGGTGGGTCCCTTGTGCACAATACCTCATTTAATACATAGGTTGTCCCTGGGGAGGGAGGGCTTATTATTCCTGGTTTGTGTTTTGAGTTGATCCAATTCTGCTAATGATAGAAAACTCTAAAACATTGCTTATTCTTACATTGAAATTCACTCTCATTTTGTTTCTTCCCCATAAAATGCTTTATTACAAATGTAACTCGAAAGCCTCTCTCTAGTGCTGTGAAATGAGATCGCCCCTCCTGCAGAAAATTAAATCATTCTGGCATCAGCCCCTTTTGGGCCTCTTGCTGGTAATAAAGCCCCTCTAAAGTGTCCCCTCAGTTATTTCAGAAGGCTACTCTTCTGCTGCCATCTTGCATGTGTGGGGAGGGGTATGGCAGGCCCCCCTGTCACTGTGGCCACGCTGCTCCCAGAGACCCCCATGAGAAACCTGCTCTGGGGGCATGGATGTCTTTGTGGCTGATGTCTGCTAATCCCCCTTCTTCCCTCCTGGGCCCCCTCCCCCTCCCCACCTTGGCTGAGGACATGGGGCTGAGGTTACCATGAGAAGCAGGTGCTCTTGCAGCCACAGACCCAAGTGGCACCTTAGAGATAGCGAAGAGTTTCTGGCTGGCCCCCCGCAGGGCAGGGTCAGCTCAGCCCCAGCAGCTGCCACTTCTAGGTGTCCGTATGGCTTGGAATGCCAGCCAGATTTCCTCCTTGGCCTTAGCAGGCAAGGGCTGTCTTTGGTGGTCCAGTTCAAGACCCCCTCATTTCTTGCCCTGGGATCATGCTAGAGACACCTCTGCCCTTCAGGGAACCACCCCCCCCATGCCCCTCCCAACACACAGGGATTTGCTCTGGCCCCCAGCTCTGATGACAATCACAACAGCATTTAGTATGTTGCTTAAAGTCTGCCCTGTTCTGTCTTAAATACCACATCATACACAGGGGCGTCCAGTCCTCTAGCCTCCTGATGTGCCCTGCCTGGTCTTATCCCCAGTCCTCCTTTCCTGGGCTCCTGCTGCCTCCCTGGGGTGCAGGACCCTTTTCCTGCTGGATCTGTCCAGTCCTCCCCCTCTTAGTCCCAGGGGAAGTTGTCTTCATGGCTGGTGGGGAGGAGAAGGACATTTGGGCCAGGCTCCTCTCAAACATTTTGTTTCAGTCCCCAAGGGCCAGACTTGTGGAGCCCCAAACCAGGCAGGGGTCTTTGTTTCTGCTCACTGGAAGGATGTTCTGCGTCCTCCAGGCAGTGAGCTCAGGTGGGTGGCTTGTTTCAGGGCTGGGGAAGGAAGTGGAGAAAGCAAGAGAGTAAACCACAAGGAGCAGCAGTTTTGTTTCACTCAATTGAAAACCTATCGATTGACCAAACATTTAACTGTTTGACAAGTATTTTTAAACAACTACTTTGTGTGAAACACTCTTAGGTGTGATGAAGTGTGCAAAGAAATGTAATATAATTCCATCAAATGAGGCAAAGGAGACAAATTCCCGCCACGCGCCAAGGGTCCTGCTAGGCTCTGAGACACAGCGGTGAGCAACATCTCAGAAACGGCATCCTGCAGAGTCCAGGGGAGCCTCTGATAATAGCTGCATCCCGTTCCTCACAGCCTGTGGGCTCATCTCAAGGTTTCTTTAAGTCTATAAAGTGTATTCATGTCCTACGCTGTGCAAATTACCATAAACTCAGTGGCTTAAGGCAATGTAAATGCATCATCTTGCGGTTCTGGAGGCCAGAAGTCTGAAATGGGTCTCACTGGCCTAAAACCAAGGTGTCAGGAGGTTGTAGGGGAGATCTTTTCCTCTGGCCTTTTCCAACTGCTAGAGGCTCCTTGGCTCCAGCCCCTTCCTCTACCTTCAAAGCCACCAGGATAGCATCTTTGCCTTTCTGATTCTGACCCCTGATCCACCTGCCTCCCTCTTTCACTTGTAAGAACTCTTGTAAGAACACCGGGCCCATCTGGACAATCCAGGACAGTCTTCCATCTCATGACCCTCAACTTAGTCACATCTGCAAAGTCCCTCTTGCCATGTAAGGTCACATATTCACGGGGATTCTGGGGATTAGGACCAGACAGCTTTAGGCACCATTATTCTGCCCTCTGTATGTCACAAGGGCATTGGAAGGATGTGTGTGAGGGGACGTGTGTGTGGGCACACATCTGACACATCCTATTGTGAGTTTCTCTTCCCACCCGAGGGTCTAATCCTAAGGAGGAGCATGTTTCCTGGTGGGGGTCCCCTTGGAGAACATAGTTAGGTGGGCCAGAAGGTGGCCCTGATCCAAATCCAGCCACCCTGTGCAGGGGCTGCCGGTGCCCTCCCTCTCCCCCTGACCCCACTGTGCCCCAGAAGTCACCTGCCATTTCAGTGGGAGATTTCTGCATACAGGATGGCTTCCTACTGCAAATACCAGTGTCTCTCTGCCCGAGGTCTTTCTCTGGCTACAGAAGGGCACTCAGCTTCTGGTAGTACAGGCTGGAAATGCTGGGGAGTTGACCCCAAGAGTAACCCATAACCAAGAAGGGATGGGAGTTGGTGGATATATCAGTGTCCTGGTAGCTGTAACAAATTATCACTAATTGGGTGCCTTAAAACATAGACATTTCTTCCCTCACAGTTCTGGAGGCCAGAAGTCTGAAATCAAGGTATCACAGGGCCCTGCTCCCTCTGAAGGCTCTGGGGGGAATCCTTCCTTAACTCTTCCAGCTTCTGGTGGCTCTTAGTGTTCCTTGGCTCATGGCTGCATCCTTTCAACCTCTGCCTCTGACATCACATCATCTTTTCTTTTCCTCCCTGTGCATCTCTTATAAGGACACTTGTCTTTCGATTTAGGGCCCCGTGGGTAAGCCAGGATGATCTCATCTCAAGATGTTTAATTATATTGACAAAGACCCTTTTTCCAGTTAAGTTCACACTAACAGATTGCAGGGGTTACAACGTGGACATATCTTTTTGAGGGTCACCATTCAGTCACTTCAGTGAATGAACACCTGGCTTTCTCACCCCTTGGGGACACTTCTAGGGTGTGCTCTATATGGTCTTCTAAAGAGTTCCAAGTGGCATTAAACCCAGCCTGTCCAGTGACCAACCCATTCAGGAATGCAGACTTTATTGGCTGTCTTCGCTCCCCTGTCTCACTCCCTGACTCTTCCACTTTACTTCCTCAGATCACTTCCCAAACTGCCTGCCTGCACATAAATCCTTGTCTCCAGGTCTGCTCTGGGGAAACCCAAATTAAGACAAAGCCCCTTGTTTCTAAGGCCCTTGCACGCAGCTGGAAGTCATGTCTCAGCTGGCTCCCAGACGTGGTTTGCCTTGTGCTGCACACTCCTGGTGGATCTTCATCTTAGGTGCTCCCTGGTCAGTCCTTCCCCTCCCTGGTCTGTCCCCTCCCCCATCACTTTGCCCTTGTGATTGCACAGCCTCATCTCTATCTCTCAGAGATTCCCGGTTGGTGGCTGGCATGCAGCCTCAGCAGAGGGGAAGTAATTGCAAAGGTACCTGCTGCCTTAGATAGTGGAGAAAGTATCACAGTCAGCATGTGGCTTAATTGGATTAAAGAAAAAAACCCTGCTCCTATCTCCACAGTAACTCATCACCCTTGATGGGATGCAGATAGAGCTCATCACAGTAGCAAGAGTCTCTGCCAAGATACTTGCTGGCCTGGCTTTAGGAAGCTTCTGGACAGGGAAGGAGCTGAGTTCTTGGGCCTTTGCCCAGAGTTCAGAGACATAAGCAGGCACAAGGCCTAGACGTGAAGAAAAGAAGCTGTTTGGGGAATGGAGAGACAAAACCCAGGTTTTGCCCTGGGTTGGAGAGTACGACCCAGGAAGAAGGTCTGACTGAGACAGTCCTGTGCTCAGGGCCAGGAGGATGGGAGAGTTGGAAAAGAAGGATCAGAGGTGATGGAGATGGGCTCTCGCTGCCCCCAGGGAGGAGGAGGAGTTGACCATCTGATAGGTGTCAGTCCGTGAAGTGATCAGATCATGCACCTATGCAGGAGATCACATGGATTGTATACATAAGTCACCCCTTCCTTCCTGAGGGGGTGCTCCCAGGCCAGCGTGTCCTCTTGGCCAGCCCACTTCTGCTGGAACTCCAGCAGTCATGAGCCTGAACTCTGGGCTCCAGCCTTAGGTCCTTGGAGTTCTGTGCTGTGTGGATGGGGCATGGGGCCTAGCTCCTCGCAGCAGAACGTAGCGTGTCCTGTTTGGTGACTCTTCTCTGGTGAGGCTTCCCTGAGGAATCCTGTGGAGAGGCACAAGTCAGGAATTCGTGGGTGTCCAAATGTAGTAATGTAATCAAGACCCTAGTTCTCTCCCACTGTAAAGGTAACCTTGATGCTCCTTCTGCATCTACGAGTTGGGGGTCAATAGGGGGCTGTAGGGCTAGTGAAGCCCCAGGGCACAGCCATGCGCCAGGCACATCTTTTGCTTCAGAAATACATTCAGCAGTGACCGATCTTGCATTTCCTAGTTGCTTAAGGCCCTGTGTCACAGAATAAGGCAGAATAACTCTATTTTCAGTCCACTAGTAAAGAATTTTCGGTCCTATTAGTACTTGAGCTGTATGAATTGACCTTCAGTCACGTCACTGCTGTGCATTCCTACTTCCTGGTTTGTCTTGGGACTGCCTGCGCAGGAAGCTCCCTCCTCTGTCACACCCCAGAAGCTTATGTTTCTCAGAGATACTTTCTCTCCATGTGGTTGGAGGGGTAATAGGAGCCAGATTGAACATAGTCTTGACCTAAGGCAGGGGAAGTTAAGAGCAATAGACTTCCTCGGGGGGGGGGGGGGTGCCGGAGATTCATGGATGGTTGCTGAGCTGGGGGAGCACCCTGTCGGAGCCATGCGCTGGAATGTGAAAGAAGAGACACATGTGCAAATACAACAGGACTTGATGGGGACAGGAACTCAATATATCTGAAGCTGAATGTTTAATCTGTAGGTCTTATGTGTACTGGTCCCTCTGCCTAGACCATGTGTCCCTTCTGAGATATCACTTCTCAGAGAGTTCTTCCTTGATTCCCCTTCCTACCTATGTTTGTTTCCCATGTTACACCCTCTCATGGCTTCCTCTGTTTTTTTTTTTCTCCATAGATTTTACTACAATTTTGAAAGTTTTAACTTGTCTTCCTAATCAGACTTTAAATTCTTTGGGGGGGGGGGTCAGGATCCATGTTTTACTCATTCCTGTGTGATGCCAAAGAAACATTGCACTGGATGGAGTTAAACAGGTGAGGGAGACTTTATGTAAGACTACTGCAGTAGGGGAGAGAGACTGACCTCTCAAGTCTACTGAAACAAAAGGCAAAAGGGTTTTCAAGCTAATGGAAAAGTAACGGAGGACACAGGTTTATTTGTATTGGCTCATTGGTATTTGTTAAAGTTAGGCTCCTACTGTCCCAGAGACTGGGAGAGAAGGTATTATCTTTCTTAATGATTACATTTCTCAAGGATGGCACCCAGGTCCTTGAATAAGACATATCAGGGTTGTAAAACTGGCAAGAGGCTGGGAGAAGATTTATATCTCAAAGGGGCAGAGAAAGAACTTACAATTGCAAGATTTCTAAAGTAAACACTCTAAGAAAAGAGAAGTCAGGGGCCTATGGTCAGGAAGGGACTATCTAGGGTATAGTCAAGCTTAGGGGAACATTGAGGTATCTTGGTCAATGACCTCCCACCCATGCTACCTTCTTCCCCTACAGGGCCTGGCACAGAGCCCAGCAGATAATAGATGCGTTCATTTTAAATTTAACTTGAACATTTGTCTGTCCATTTGGTTAATCTCCATTTTCTTCTCTAGACTGTGAGCTCCATGAAGGGAAAGGCCATGCCTGTCTTGTTCATTAGTATAAATCCAGCACTAATAGGCTCCACCTATTACAAGCAATAGGTGCTTGTGGAAAGAGTGAATGATGGATGTGTGGGTGAAGCGAGACAAGCAGCAAGGCTGACTTCCAGGTTTTTGGAATGCCTGGAATGTAGACATCATAATGATGGGCTGAGGGCAGAGCGGCTGTTTGATCAGGACCCTCCTGCTGACTTCCCAGGGAGGAGAAGCCTCATGGTGTTCCGTGTCTGAGTTGGAGGTGATGGAGGGCGCACAGCTAGAGCCTGGGGAGATGGTTGGACATGTTCCTTACCCCTTGTTTGATTTCTGACAACTGACAATGATCCTGGGGAAGTGACAACGTATGATCTTTTGAGTTTGTTTAGAAGACAGAGCTGTGTGGAGGTGAGGACCCCCTTCCAGGCGACCCCACCAGCAGATGGATGTTGGTGTACGTAATTACTTTCAGGGTTAAAGCAGTGCAATCAGTTCCTTCAGCAGCAGTGAGCACTGAATAGTTTTATGGAGTGCCTGAGGGTGATTTGTTCCATGGGAGTCATTTTCCAGTCAACCTCAGGTCCTGGGGGTGGTGGTTTGAAGGAGCATTCCACACATTTGTGATGAAGACTGGAGGGCTTTGTTAATTAACTCAACAAACATTCATTGAGCACCTACTGTGTGTTGGGTTGTGCACCAGGCCATCAGGAGGTGGGGAGGAGAACCTATGGAGGGGTGCCTGTGTGGCTTACTTGGTTGAGCATCCGACTCTTGATTTTGGCTCAGGTCATGGTCCCATGGTGGTGGGATCGAGTCCTGTGTTGGGCTTGTGCTAAGCATGGAGCCTGCTTGGGATTCTCTCTCCCTCTCTCCCAAATTAGAACAAAACAAAACAAAACAAAACAAAACATGAATTGTTAAAAGGGATAAACAGAACTGCCTTTAGTCTCATACTCATCACTGCAGGTGCTCCAGTGAGGGGCCTGATGAAGAAGGCTTTAAACTAGGGCCTGGGAAGATGATGGGTGGGAGTTGGGGTGTGTGTGGACAGTTGGAATGGGGATGGGGAGTTGGCACAGATGGACATTCAGTGTCACTGACAAAGATTCTCTCTTTGACCAAGCTCCAGCCAACCTCTTCTGAATCTTCTTCTTGACTAAGCTTCAACGTTGGCCTGTAAAGATTTGAACAAACATTAACATGATTTCTAATGGCTGAAGGCAACCTCCCTATGATGACCCCAGACCTGTTAAAGTCCCTGCCTGAGAAAAATCAAGGCTGCCAAATGAATTTGCTGTTTGTTCCAGCCAGCACCTGGAACAAGATAGGGATCCTGACTCCCAGCCTGTGCAGGAGGGTAGGGGCCTGACTTTGGTAGGCACCAGTTAGCAAATCCATGTGGGTTTCATGTGGACCAACATCCCCTTCCCACTTTTTGTAATTTTTCATGAGTATTCCCCCTCCCTCTTTCCCCATTCTCCCTTTATGACGCCCAGTCACCTCTGCACAATCAGAATCAAGCTCAGCACTTCCCCTATGGTCAGTGGGTACTGAATAAAATCTGTTTTCACTGCTATAATGAATTGCTGGCTGTGTTTATCTTTACCAGTTCTCCATGGAAAAATAAAAGCAGAAAGGTGATCTCCAAAATTGTTCAAAAATTACTGGTCAGGAAGAGACCTTCTGGGATTTGATCCATCAGGGGAAATAATGAGAGAAGGAGCAGTAGAAAAGAGGGAGAGCTAGGACATATAGGGCCTTGAAGGGTTCAAGCAAGGAGTTGGGGGCTTTATTCTAAGTCCCATGGGAAGTACAAGCTTTTAGGCTGAAGAGTCATAGATTAGAACAATACCTTGCACAATGTAAGCATTCACTATTAATTGTTAGAATTATTATTTACAGTTCGAAAGAGCAATTCCTCCAGTTGTGGTATGGAGAGAGGAAGTGTGGGGAGCCAAGGTGAGTATGGGACAACAGGTGGGAGTCTACTGCAATATTCCGGGCCAGAGATGGTGGTTATCTTGCTTGGCTCAGTGGTTATGGGGATGGAGAGAAGCGATTGAGTCCAGGGGAGATTTAGGAGGTCACATTGGCAGGACTTGGAGAATGGCTGGAAGTGGTGGGGGCAGGGGAGGGAAAGAGGAAAAGCAAGGATAATGTCTGTGTTTCTAGCTTGGGAGGATAAGTGGATGATGGGGCTGTTTCCAAGTTCAGGAGCAAGTTTGTGTGTGGGTGGGGGGCAGACGGGGAGGTCACTTTTTCAGATTAAAAAAAAAATTTTTTTAATGTTTATTTTTATTTTTGAGAGAGAGAGAGAGAGAGAGAGAGAGAGCGAGCGCTTATGAGCGGGGGAGGGGCAGAGAGAGAAGGAGACACAGAATCTGAAGCAGGCTCCAGGCTCCAAGCTGCAGCACAGAGCCTGATGCAGGGCTTGAACTCACAAACCGCGAGATCATGACCTGAGCTGAAGTCGGACGCTCAACTGACCGAGCCACCCAGGTGCCCCAATGTTTATTTATTTTTGAGACAGAGAGAGACAGAGCACGAGCAGGGGAGGGACAGAGAGAGAGGGAGACCCAGAATCCCAAGCAGGCTCCAGGCTCTGAGCTGTCAGCACAGAGCCCAATGTGGGGCTAGAACTCATGAACTGTGAGATCATGACCTGAGCCTAAATCAAATGCTTAACTGACTGAGCCACCAGGGCGCCCCTAAATATGTAGATTCTTATTCCAAGCTATCTAGAAACTGGTTCTCTGCTTAGTTTTATATCATATTGGTGGAGTTAACTGCAATCTTCCAACAGTTGTGATCACTGCAATTATGTTTGCAGCACGGGGGTGGGATACAACTATAAACAACTTGTGAGCTACCAGTTCCACATGTCACCCACTTGGGGCTTATTAGTTTGTTAGAAATGGGCAATTATTGAACATCAGCTATGTGCCAGGCCTCATGCAGGGTACTTGATGCATGTAATCTCATTTAATCTTTATGATAAAAAACCCTATGAGATAGGGCTGGTTAGACCCATTTCATAGATGAGGAGGTACTTGGTGATTTGCTTTGGTTGAAATAGCTTGCAGTTAGCAGAGCCAAGCTGTAACCCATTTTCTTCCCTCAACCTTAGCTGGTGCCTAGTAGGTAGAAATCACAAGAACAACTTTAGCTCAAGCATTTGGTTCACATTTGCATTCAATATTTATTGAAGTTCCTAGGCCCATCCAGTACTTACTGTCGGGGCTTAATAAGTTCTAAACAATAATGATTTTTCCCTGGATGAGTATAGATGCTTCTGTCAGCTGAGGCTGATTTCCACCTAATTTGCAGGGAATTTGTGCGGCACAATGATGAGCTAAATATTTATGCAGAAAGGATGTATGTACAAATCACATTTCCATAAGAAACACAAGGCAAATGAGAGTTTCCCACAAAAAAGTTTATTGATGGGAAAAGACGCTTTAGAGAATCAAACATTAGCCAGGATTAACCAGCATTATCCAAGAGTTAGCCATATTTAGGCAATTTTAGCATCTATGCTAGAGAAGTGTTTTTATTAAGTGTTGCCAAGGATTACTGGAGGAGAAATTATTTTTGCTCCTCATAGTTGAGGGAAAAAACTTGGGAATATCTTTTAATGACCAAGCCATTTTAGTGGGTGACCACGGGCAAGCTGTCACCTCTCAGTTTCTTCCTTCCTTCCCTCCTTCCTCCCCTCCCTCGCTCCCTTCCTTCCTTCCTTCCTTCCTTCCTTCCTTCCTTCAATGTTTATTTACTTATTTTGAGAGAGAGAGAGAGGGAAGACACAGGGCTTGAACCCACTAACAAGGAGATCATGACCTGAGCAGAAACCAAGGGTCAGATGTTAACCAGATGAGCCACCCAGGCACCCCGAGTCTGTTTCTTTTTTTAAAAAAATTATTTTTAATGTTTATTTATTTTTGAGACAGAGACAGAGCATGAGCAGAGGAGGGGAGAGAGGGAGAGAGATAGAGAGAGAGAGAGAGAGAGAGAGAGAGAGAGAGAGAAAGAGAGAGAGAGAATCCAAAGAAGGCTCCAGGCTCTGAGCTGTCAGCACAGAGCCTGATGCAGGGCTCGAACTCATGAGCTGTGAGACCTTGACCTGAGCTGAAGTTGGACACCCAACTGACTGAGCCACCCAGGTGCCCCTTTTTTATTTATTTAATTTATTTTTTTAAACCTGAGTCTCAGTTTCTTAAGCCGCAATCTACTGGATAGGATTGGATGTTCCCCAAGGCCTTGCCCACCCTGTTTTGTAATTTCTGTGTGCTACAACTGTGCCTCTCTGTCTTTTTATTTATACTGAGGGGCAGGCTGTTGACCTCAGACCACCAACCTTCCTGTTGAGGAAAAAGAGTCAGCATTTAGGCTATCTACTATGTGCCAAGCACCTGCTAGGTGCTTTATGTCAGTCAACTCATCACCCCTCATAGCATAGGTTTTATTTCATTTTATAGCTAAGAACAAATAATTTGCAAATTGAGAAGCAGCTGCTACTTTTGGGGCCATGCTCCAGTCCTTTCACCCCTATCTAAGTTCAACAGAATTTTTTAAGTGGTTTCCCAAATAGGTACCAAGGGGCAAAGAGCATAGGGCTTGGAGTCATATAGACCTGCGTTTGAATTCTGCCTCCCCAAGGTACTAACTGCATGCTGGGGTGAGTCCTGTCATTCCTCATGTGCACACACTTACCTTATGATCTCCACAGAATAGGGCTATTGTGTGCCTTCTCTGGGAAGCTGTCTGGCTCTGTGGTCCCAGTCTGGATGGTTGGTCATTCTAGGCTTCCCTCCAATGGTCATCTCAGATGGCCATGCTCATGGCCTCTCTGATGGAGGAAGCAGCTTTGGATGTGGCCCTAACTTTTTCCCCATCCTTGTTTCCTTGAATTCCTTAGCCTGATCCCACCCAAGCCCTGGCCCTGCCTGACTTCTGCCTGTGTATATGGTGTATGGCTAGAGATGTGGGTTTAAGCGCCAGCAATGCCAGTTTCTAGTTGAGTGACCTGGAGTCACTCATTTGATTTCCCTAAGACTCAATTTCTCTTCTTTGAAGTGGGGATGATTTTATAGACTTTAAGACTTTTATAGTTGGTTAAACATCATGATGTTGAAATTGCATGCTGAACTGTATTGTGCCCTCACCCCAGGGAATGACCTCGGTCTTTCTGAATGAATTCTTCTGTGACCTTAAGACTTCCTGGGTTAAAGAGTCCCTCTGGCTTTATTACAGAGGGACATCTGAGTCAGCCGGTCCCTTGTGGTCAAGATTCAGATGCCTTGAATGAGCAAATGGGTGAACAACCTTTGTCCCACAAATGTTGCTTTAAGAAGATTCATTTCTGCCTGGCTGAGACATATTTCACCTAGATGTAGCTCATTTAATGTTTTTAAAACTCTGTGTCCAGGCACCACCTGCTGAGGTCACAGAAGCAGCAGGTGGCTGCCCCAGGATGCAGAGCCAGACCCCCTTGTGTTCTTTCTGCTGTGCCTGCTGGTGCTCATG
Source organism: Prionailurus bengalensis (assembly GCF_016509475.1). NCBI lineage: Eukaryota > Metazoa > Chordata > Mammalia > Carnivora > Felidae > Prionailurus > Prionailurus bengalensis. The sequence goes on from NC_057354.1 coordinate 17,052,821, forward strand.
GGTCCAGCCTCTGCTTGGAATTTAGCTTTGGCAACATCAAGACTCACGGTCAGACTTTTCATTTTGTTTTCTTCTGAGATTGTGACATGGCTTTGAAAAGATGTTTCAGGAAAATGAGAAAATTGTAGAAAAAAATTAGAGGTACAGTTCCACAGGGGATCTCAGAAATACACACTCTTCCATCTTAAATAAATAACCACTTTATTAATTATAATTCACATAAAATAAAAATTTGCCTTGTAAAAGAATACAATTCAGTGGTTTTTTTTTTTTTTTAGCATTTTCACAGAATTGTTGTGCAACCATCATCACTGTCTAATTTTAGAACATTTTTATCACCTCCCAAAGAAACCCCACACCTGTTAGCAGTCACTTTTCGTACATCCTTGGTAACCACTCATTTACTTTCTGTCTCTGTGAGTCTGCCTATTCTGGACATTTCATATAAATGGAATCATCTGATATGTGGCCTTTTGTGATTGGCTGCTTTCACTTAGCATCATGTTTTCCAGGTTCATCCATGGTGTAGTGGGTTTTAATATTTCATTCCTTTTTGGCTGAATGACATTCAATTGATGGCACATCACATGCTGTTGATTCATCACCAGAGCTAATGGATGTTTGGGTTGTTTATACTTTTTTATAATTTAACTTTATTTTTTATTTTTTAAAATTTACATCAAAATTAGTATATAGTGAAGCAATGATTTCAGGAGTAGATTCCTTAATGCCCCTTACCCATGTAGCCCATCCTCCCTCCCATACCCCCTCCAGTAACCCTCTGTTTGTTTTCCATATTTATGAGTCTTTTTTGTTTTGTCCCCCTCCCTGTTTTTATGTTATTTTTGTTTCCCTTCCCTTATGTTCATCTGTTTTGTCTCTTAAAGTCCTCATATGAGTGAAGTCATATGATTTTTGTCTTTCTCTGACTAATTTCACTTAGCATAATACCCTCCAGTTCCATCCACATAGTTGCAAATGGCAAGATTTCATTCTTTTTGATTGCTATATATATATATATATATATATATATATATATATAGCATATATATGTAGATATAGATGTAGATATAGATATACATTGTATATATATTGTATATATATACCACATTTTCTTTATCCATTCATCCATCGATGGACATTTGGGCTCTTTCCATACTTTGGCTATTGTTGATAGTGCTGCTATAAACATGGGGGTGCATATGTCCCTTCAAAACAGCACACCTGTATCCCTTGGATAAATGCCTAGTAGTGCAATTGCTGGGCCGTAGGGTAGTTCTATTTTTAGTTTTTTGAGAAACCTCCATACTGTTTTCCAGAGTAGCTGCACCAGCTTGCATTCCCACCAACAATTCAAAAGAAATCCTCTTTCTCCGTATCCTCGCCATATGTTGTTGCCTGAGTTGTTAATGTTAGCCATTCTGACAGCTGTAAGGTGGTATCTCATTGTGGTTTTGATTTGTATTTCCCTGATGATGAGTGATGTTGAGCATTTTTTCATGTGTCGGTGGGCCATCTGGATGTCTTCTTTGGAGAAGTGTCTATTCATGTCTTTTGCCCATTTCTTCACTGGATTATTTGTTTTTTGGGTGTTGAGTTTGATAAGTTCTTTGTAGATTTTGGATACTCTTTATCTGATATGTCATTTGCAAATATCTTCTCCCATTCTGTCAGTTGCCTTTTAGTTTTGCTGATTGTTTACTTTGCTGTGCAGAAGAAGCTTTTTATTTTGATGAGGTCCCAGTAGTTCATTTTTTAAAAAAAAGATTTAAAGTTTATTTCTTTATTCTGAAAGAGAGAGAGAGAGAGAGAGAGAGAGAGAGAGAGAGAATGATAAAGAGGAAGGAGCAGAAAGAGAATCTTAAGCAGGCTGTGCACTCCCAGCATGGAGCCCAGCATGGAGCCTGACACAGGGCTTGAACTCATGAATCCTGAGATTATGACCCCCATGAACTATGAGACCATGACCTGAGCTGAAATTAAGAGTGGGACAGATGAACAGATGCTTAACCAACTGAGCCACGCAGGTGCCCCTGGGTTGTTTCTACACTCTGGCTATTATGAATATTGCTGCGATGACGGTTCCTATACAAGTTTTATAAGGACACATATTTTCAGTTCTCTTGAGTATAGACCTGGGGATGGAACTACTGGATCAGCTGATAACTTTGTTTAACATTTGGGGCAACTGCTGGACCACTTTCCAAAGTGGGTGCACCACTTTACAACCCCATCTCTAGAAGCTCTATTTTGGCCTTTTGGTTGAAATGCAGATGCTGACAATTTATTGAGCTTCAAGCCCGATTTGGTCCCAAGTCTCAGAGGAACATTCAGATAGAATTACAGGATTGAATTTAGCATGGCCAGGAAAGACCTGCTGTGATCTATGATGTTGCACCTTAAATGTCCTGTAATCAAATTTAAAATCTGGGATTTGAGTTCTTGAGGAAGAGCTGTCATCTAGCACAGGAAGAACAGTTTAGGACAGTGCCTATCTTGCTTTGAGTTCCTTTTGGCTGAGACAAAGATTTGAGTGCAAGTCATTTCCTTGGGAGGTGACCCCAGGAAGCATCTGGTAAAGCATGAAGAAAGTGAGACAGGGAGGGGCAGGAAGTCAGTAAGGGGTGTATCATGGAGCAGGTTGCCACTGTGAGCAACCAGACCTCATTTCAGCCAGGGACTCTGGGATCCAGTGTAGAACATGGCTTTGAGTTCTCTCCGTGGAGAAACAGAAAAGCTGGAGCATTTATCCATTTATCCATTTATCCTGGTCTGCCAGTTGGTTGAGGGCTACTTCCAGGGACGTGAACTTCTTAGGACTCTGGTTTGTCTTGCCTGTACCCACAGCCACGGGAGGTGAGTTGCAGGGCTGGCCCTAAGCAGACCATGGTGTGTGGAGGTCCACGGGCAGGGAACTGCCAGCATCAGCCATGGGGCCAATCCAAACTGTCAGCTGAGTAACTCTCCAGTGGCCATCTCTAACTAACCACATTTAAAAGGTTCGATCAATGTTGTGTAAGGGTATCTTCTGTTGACTTAAAGGAATCAAAAGTAGGAGAAATAAAATCTTTTCTTAAACCCTCCCCCGAGGTAGAAAGCACAAAGCTTCTAGAATGTGGGAAATGGCTGATATATATTTTTAAAAAAATTGAAGTTAGAGGCTGTTCTTTAAGAAAGAAAAGAATGGGGCAATTGAAAAGCATTTGCTGAAGTAATCAGAGCTGAGAGGCAGGAATAGAAATGGAAATCAGAATCTGTCTTGAGACAATTTAGTGGGATAATCAAGGGCTAGGAATTGTGCCAGTTCCCCACAGATCAAAACCACTAGGTTCCACAGAGCCCTGAGTACATGTTTATGTTCAGGCCCAGTGGAAGAAAGGGCCTGTGTGCCAGCAGCTTCCAAATCCACTGGAGACCTGAGTCACCTGGGGCATGTAAGAAAATTACACGTCTGGGGTCTTTCCAAAGCAGGGCCCAGGAATCTGTATTTTAACAAGTTCCCTGGGTGACTGTGGTTCAGATTGGGAGACCTCTGACAGGAGACAGTCTTACTGTAGATAAAGTTCCAGACATTTTTGGGAACTGACAGGAAAATGGACAATCTACTGTGCTTCCTTCTTAGCCTTCCCCAACGCCCTGCTTACGTTTCACTGGCTCACACTTTGTAGCTAGCCCAACCTGTCAGCAGAAAGAGTTAGAGGTTCCAGGAAAAATAAAAGACAAAGCTTTCAAGACATACAAAAAGTCATTTTAGGTCTCTGCCCATCTTGTGATCCATGCCCAAAGCACATTTCTTACAGAAATTCCTGGGATATGTTGAGATTGCATAAAAATAGACCCCAGTAGATAATGATTTTAGGGGAACAAAAGAATATAAGAACCACTATCAGGCCAGGAGAGAGCCTAATCATATCAGGGGCAATGAATCAGAGGTAAAGCTTCTAGTGCTGGTTCAGAAGTAAAGACTGACCTGAAGCATGTTCTATCTTTGCAGGATCTAAGCCCCTTTGAGTATTCAGACACCGACCAACTAAAGCCAGAGAATTGACAATATTGACCGTTGCTGGCCTTCATGACTTTGACCTGAACTCTGTCCCCTTAAAATGACTTTTGCCCCAATTCCATGCTGGATTCCCCATTGGGCAAGCTGATTCATGAACAGGTATGCCTCCTTACCTTAAAACTTTCCCAGTTTTGTTGCTCAAGGAGACACTGCTTTGGGAGATATCTCTGGTGTTCTCCTTTACCTGTTGCTAGTAAAACCCTTGCTTTTCCTATTCTGTGGCTTGGTCGTTTTCTTTTGGCTTGACACCCACTAAAAGGCAAACTTAGTTTTGGGTAACAAACCTTTAGTTCCATCCTTGGCTGAAGTGTCCGGCAGGAATGTCTGTGGGGTAGGATTTTCACCCCTGGGAACTGGGAATCTCAGATGGCATGGTCCTTTCTGTAAAGCATGGCCCCAGATGAACAATCAGACTGTCAAGTTAGTTAAAAAGGGTACATAGGGGTTTTCTTGACCGAGTCTCTCTAAAAATATGAAAGGCTGTGAAAACTTCTCACTCCCCACCAAACTTTTCTTGTCAGTGTTATGGGTTGAATCATTCCCAAAATTCATGTTGAACTCCTGTCCCCCAGTACCTCAGAATGTGACCTTATTTGGGATAGGGTCTTGAGAGAAGTAATTTGGTTGTCGAAAACAGAAAAACAAGCCCCAAATGGAGTCATTTGCCACCCCACCCCATGACAGCAAACTGAGACTTAAATATTAGCGTGTCAACAGATCCCAGGAATGTTTTAGGGGTCAATCTGAAACTTCCTGATCAACACCAGTAAGGTCATCTGCAAAACAATAACCCTGGCTCCCTTTTGTGAGAATAGATGGAGTCCTGGTCTGATTCTTTCTTTTATTTTGCTAGTAACCTCCTTGCCCCACCCTCCTTCCCTTGAAAACCTTCCATTTTGTACAACCCAGACCTCTCTGCTTGCTAGGCGGGATGCTGCCTGCCTCATGAACTGCTTAATAAAGCCAATTAGATCTTCAAAGGGACTTGTTTGAAGTAAAAAAACATTTTTTTATTATTTATTTTTTAAAGTTTATTTATTTTGAGAGAGAGAAAGAGAGAGAGAGGCAGAATGAGAGGGAGACAGAGAATCCGGAGCAGGTCAGTGTCAGCACAGAAACCGACTTAGGACTAGAACTCACGAACTGTGAGATCATGACCTGAGCCGAAATCAAGAGTCAGACACTTAACTGACTGAGCCACCCAGGCCCCCCTGAATTTTGTTTCTTAACCCAGTGAAAATGAAGTCTTTAGGGTGGGTCCTAATCCAGTATGCCCCATGTCCTTATGGAGACAGGTCGTGTGAATTTAGGGCGGCCATGCACAGACCAAGGAGAGAGGTCTGGAACAGATCTCTTCTTCACAGCCTCAGGAGACCCCAAGCCTGCCACTACCTTATTTCAGGTTCCACCCTCACCCTTCCAGCTAATTACCCTTCTTCCTTGAAGCCTCTGTTAATGTGGTTCCTAAGGGGTCACCAGGTTAGATTTTTGGCTGTATGTTTTCTTCATGTCCTGAGCTCTGCCCCTGTAGCAGCTACACATTTGTAATTAATAATTTGTGTAATGATTTAGATGGAGTGTCTTATCTAGAATGTAAACTCTATGGGGGAAGGGATTTTTGTTCTGTTTGTTCACTTCTGTTTCCCCAGCACCTGGAACTGTGCCCAGTACATAATGGTGGGTTTTCTATGGGTATTTGTTGGCTGAACAAATGAATGGCATGGAATCGCCAGAAGGGCATGGACCAGGTCTGTCTTGTTCACTCCTGTTTCTCCAGCACCCAGAGTAGGTCCTGGCATAGAATACACCCTGTGACTGTCAGGGGAAGGTGAAGAAGAAGGTGACGGGGAGGGAAGACATCAGGCACAGCTTGCCTGGGTTGGGAGTCTAGAGAGCTCTTGGCTCCATGGGGACACCCTCCTGCTAACAGGCCAGTGTGATGTAAGGGTGATGGGTCCACCCAGGGGGCTGCTTGAGTCCAAGAAAGGAGGATGCCTGGTGGGATGTAAGAGAGGGTGTGGTTGAAATGGATGGTGGGGAGAGCTTAGGAATCAGTGTTAGAGCTGGAGAAAAGGCCGCTGAAGAGGCATTTTTTTCCAAGTTCCCCAGGTCCTGCTGGCTTGAGGGCCACGTGAGGAATGCCCTCCAAAGCTCACCCCCAGCATGTGAGCTCAGGAACAGCAGAGCCTTTGGCTTGTTGGGCTGCATTGTTCTCCATGGCCTGTATTGTGTTGGGGTTCCCCTGGTGTCCCCAGACTGGGTTTTTCTCCTGGGCTGAAAGATCATGTGTGGATGAGGCTTCCACTTGGGAAAACAAGTTCCTGCTCTTCTAGTTTCCGGAAAGCTAGGATTTATTCTGGAGGTTGTCCAGCAGGCAGACCCTGTTATTTAGAGAGCCCCCCACTGGGCTGGCCCTACCAAAGGAACCGTTCCTCTGACTGTGTTCCACGGGTATCTCTGTGCATTTCAGGGTACTTTGACACCTTGTCAGACTGTTTGCATTTGGAATACAAAACAGTCAGGTATGTTTCCAAGGAAGAGGGTGGGGGACACATCCACAGGCATGGCTGCGTCCCCAGATTGGAGCTGGAGCAGAGAAGGAACCTGGATGACATGCCTGCGAGACACCACCCGTCTCGGGGCCCCTGGATGTGGTTCCTCAAGCAAAGATTCCTTGGGCGTCATGGACCATCTGCCTCCTCCTATGGATGTCTTCAGCGTCATCTCTCTCCCTCTCCCGCAGCAAGAGGGCTTAATCAAGGTATCTTTGATTGAATTAGTAGCTCCTGAAGCACAGTGTAAGATAAAATTGGGGACACAGTGTAAATGAGAACACGAAAAGATTTACTATATTAGATGTTCATTGTGGTAACGTGGAAATGTGACGGGATAACTTATGGGGTGCTCTGGGCTTTGTTGATGCTGCTATAGTGGGGTCAGAAAGTGCAATCTGCTTTGGTTTTCAGTGTTTTCTTCCTGTCCACCCCCCTTTCCAGGTGGGTGTCTTCTTGCCTCCCTTGGAGTGAACTGGAGCCTCTCAGGTGAGCCTGCAAGGAAGGCACAAATGCTTCCCTCACCTTTGCTCTCACGCTCCATCGCTCCATTAGCCCTTTAGGGCAGGCTCACAGTGATCCCAACCTCTCTGTGCGTCAGTTTCTTCATCTATAAAATGGGGACAATTTTACAGATTGTAAAACTGTGAGAAAATGAGTTAACATTTGATCCTTCTCTTCAGTTATATATTTATATACATACATTTATTTCCAGGAATTGGCTCAGGTGATTGCAGAGGCTGGCACATCTGACATTTGGGAGGCAGGGGATCAGGCTGGGGACTCAGGCAGGAGCCCATGCCGTAGTCTTGAGGCAGAATGTCTTTATCCCAGAGAAACCTCAGTTTTGCTCTGAAGGTCTTTCAATTGATTAGATGAGGCGGGCCCACTCACATCTTGGAGGATGATCTCCTTTACTTAAAGTAAAGGATTCTGCCTGAGTGTAGATGTTAACCACATCTATGAAACACCTCCACAGCAACATCTAGATTAGTGGTTGATTAAATAAACTGGGTGCTGTAGCCAAGCCAAGCTGACATATAAAGCTGACATATAAACGCTGTCCCTCCAATTTTATTAGGGCATGGCATCCCTAACCCAGCTAACTGGCCCCTTGCATGCAGGCTGCAGTGACCAGCTAGGTCTGACCTCCGGGGAAGCTTCCTGCTCACACTCTCTGCCTCTCCCTCCATTCCTGACCCTCTGCATGGCTCTTGTTTTTCTTATTCCACACCCTCCCCACCATGGGTAGCGGAATTTGGGGGTGTCTTTTGGGTTCTTGAGGTGGCAGAGGGGAGAAGATGAAAGAAAGAGTCTGGTTGCATAAAGTCAGCTTGCTTCTCCTTCCTTCCTGTTGACCCTGGTTATTAAAGAGAAAAAAAAAGCCAGAATCACCCACTGCCAGGGTGCGTCTTATGCCAGTACTCATATGGCTTTCCAAACTCATTAAGCTGAAAGTGTGTCTGTCTCTTTTGCAGTCTTGAATTATATTAACCAGCCCCCTTTTGTTACCCCTAGCTCTAATTTATTTTCCTTGATCATGATAGATGGGGGAGGGAGAGGCTGCCCTATCCTGATGGCTGGTGACTGTCACCCAGTTTGGTTGGAAAATCAGGTAGTGACATGCGTTTCTCAATCAGTTAGAAAGTGTGTGTCCTATCTCCCTCCCCACAGGCTTCTGACTCTTTAGCAATCTCCTTATTATATGCAGCTTGTCACAGTCTCCCCAGTTGTAAAAGTTTATTTTAAAACTGCGTATGCCACATGATATTTACAGATGAAATTATATACTATTTGGGATTCGCTTCAAAATAATGCAGGAGAGGGAGGTGGGTGGGATACAGTTGAAACCAGATCAGCCATAAATCAATAATTGTTCAAGCTGGGTGGTGGGTATGTGGGGGCTCATTATATTTTCTGTATACTGCTGAACGTGTTTACAATTTTCCATAACGAAAAAATTAAAGAGGAAAAGATTTTTCTAAAAAAAACCCCACATTACTAAACAAAATCCTTAAGTATGTTTTCAAATAGTGTTCCTCAAGAATATACTCAAAGTTCCACAGATGTTTGATTAAAATTTCATTTTTAAATATATTCTTAACTCTTTAATACTTGAATAACAGGATGTGGAAATACAGAGCTGGAGTTGACAAACGCTGTGAAGTGCCACATAGTAAACGTTTTTGGCTTTAAGGGCTACATAGTCTGCTGTTGGAGTGCAAAAGCAGCCACAGGCACTATGCAAATGAATGTGCACAGATGTGTTCCAATAAAACTTTATTTGTGAACACCGGAATTTGAATTTTCTGTAATTTTCACATTTCACTAGTCTTCTTTGGACTAAAATAAAAAAATCATTAAAAAATAAAAAAAAACATTCTAAGCTGGTGGGACTTACAAAAACAAATGGCAGGCTGGATTTGGCTTATGTCACATAGTTTGCAGACCATGCTATAGATGATAGTTTGACCAACAGGTAATTTGGCCTTCCAGGATCAGTTTGTTTCCTCGAACAACCCGGGGAATAAAACTTTTGTCATCTGTGGGCGCATTAAAAAACAAAACAAAACAAAACAAAACAAAACAAAACAAAACAAAACACCCAAGCCAAGTACTGCATATGTTGGTTGAAACAGAACCAAATAATTACCATGCGACAAAAGAATAGGAATAAAAGTCCCTTTCTTTATTGTTCAACTCTGGTGTACTACCCACAGATAAAAGCTGGGGTCCCTGTCCTCTATGATCTGAAGACACACCAGCCCATCCTTCTTCCTCCCCAGATGGCTGGACTACATCTGCTTTGAGGATCAAGGAGGAGACAGAGATAAGCTGCCAGTTCCCCAAATACAGAGTTGTACACTTTACGTCTTGAGAATCAGACCTCCCACTGGTGGGAGCGCTTGCCCTTAACTGATACATCAAGTAAGAAGGGAATGGTTGTATGTCTGAGCTGAACTGACAGGTGTCAATGTTTCATGATACCTCTGAGTAGGATCCCATGAGGGAACCGTGGGCAAACCTTTCTTCCTGCCTCAACTTCCCCAGTCCCTCTGGCCCCATTTGGGTCCCCAGCTACTGGGGGGTAAATTATCTGGTCAGTCTATAGGTTTGATGTCTCCTATGCTTTGTTTTGTTTTCTCTCTACTTTTCCTTTTGATTTTCTGAGAGTGGACACTAATTTAACTCTCAGCTTCCTCTTTTTTCCTTAGGGAATCAAACCAGGTTATTTTTGTTCATGAGATGGTGAAATACACTGAAAGTAGTGAGGGGGGGGGAAGGCGTGAGAGAGAAAACGCCCGCTGCTTCCACTGGGATCCTTGCTGGCTGTTCCTGAGTTTTCCATGGAAAGCACTTAGATACTCAGAACAAAGGGTAAGCTGCATTATTCTTTTAGAACCAAGAGGGAGGAACCTTGGGGATTAGCTGGTCCAAACCTATCCATTTACAGATAGGGAAGCCAAGGCTCCCAGGAGTGGAAGGCAGGAAATAGGGAGTGGTGCATGAATGGGGGAGAGATACGGTTTGGGAAGGATGAGCAGGCAAGGGGCCTGAGGAGGGTGGGAGGTGCTGCAGGGTGTTTGCCACATGAGAGATGAGGGGGAGGAGGCCATGCCAAGATGGTCCTAGAATGCCCAGCTTGAGATGTGGCCTCCTCTTGGGGATTAAAGGCTGCTGGAAGGTTTAGGTGGAGGGTGTTGGGTTGTGTTATGCTTCAGAAAGGTCTCTGTGTGGAGGAGGGATGCACTCCAGAAGCTGGAGGCTGGAGGTCCTGGAGGAGGATAAGAAGGCTGGGCAGCAGATGTGGATGGCCGGTTGTTGGGGGGTGGGGGGAGGAGAAGACATGGCAGCTTGGGGAAAGGTGGAGCCAGGGCAGGGGACTCCTGTCTGGATGGGGGGATAAGCCCATTTGAAGGGTGGCACGAAAGAATCTGGAGGGGGAGAGACTAAGGAGAGAGCTGCCCTGGTGGAGTGAGACCTTGGAGGTGGTGACCCAGGGCCTGGTGAGGAGCAGGGGAAGGCCGAGGTGGCAGGTGTCGGCTTTGACAACTGGGAACCCAGTCTACAAAGGCTGACCTGTGACACCCCTGTTCCCGGTTGAGGTTCTGATGTCACACACTCCTGACCATAGAGGCATCAGCCACTGAGAGGACAAGCCAGACGGGTGATCTCTGGACCCACGGCTTCTGGCTCACTCTCCTGGCTCTTGGAAGGAGGTAGAATCAAGCTGGTGCTGGTTACTGTTCTGTGTTGGTTGATGTGAGAAAGTGGAGAACCTAATGACCAAAATGAAAAAAAAAAAACCTGCTCCGTGTGTGTCTGGAAGCATGCTCTCAACATCCCTGCGTTTAATCTGACGTCTTTGGCCGGGTTCCCTATGTGACATGAAGTGCCGTATTTATTTCAGACCCTTTCCAATTTCTGACAATTAGTTTCTTGGCCATTAAGCTGGGCTGCAGCAGGAATACTTTAATGTGCTTATTTATATCTCATTGGTTACATAAGTCCCCTCGTAAGTAAGCGCCATGATCCCCAAAAGTGTCAGCGTGAAAGCTTAAATGGACTCATCAATCTCTCAGCCTGTCTTCCTGGAAGGTCAGCCTTGAGGCAAATTGCAGCTTTGTCACCACTGATCTGATGGCCCATCCACCACTTTTGCCTGATTTTTGAGCACTAGGACCTTAGAACCAATTTGAGGGGGGAGGTGGGGGCAGGAGGGACACATGGAGAGTCACCAGAGCCTGGTCCTTCAGAGAGCTGGGGCCCACAGCCATGGGGCTGAGACACAGACAGGCTGGGGGCAGATGAGTGGCAGTTGTGGGAATATCTTACACAGGGAGGGACATGGTCAGGCTTCCCTGAGGAAGACCATTTTGGCTGTATGGCGCAAGGTGCATGGAAGGGAGGGCAGGCGGCAGTCCTGCTGAGCGTGACTGGCTCTAAACCCCCATGAGAGCCAGCTGAGACCAGCTTCATAATTTCTGAGCCCACTTCAAAGTGAAAAAGAGAAGCATCTTATTCAAAGTTTGAGGACAATGGAATATCACTCAGCCATATAAAGGAATGAAATACCGATGCGTGCCACCACATGGATGGACCTCAAAAGCGTTACACTAAGTAAAAAAAAGCTAGACACAAAGGGTCACACATTGTATGATTTCATTCATATGAAATATCCAGAAGAGGTAAATCCATAGAGACAGAAAGTAGGTCAGTGGTTGCCTGGGGCTGGGGGCTATGAGATGTGAGGGGTGACTTAATGGGAAGGGGGTTTGCAATTGGGCTGATGGAACCATTTTGGAGCTGGAGAGAGGTAGTGGGGACACACTAAATGCTACTGAATGGTACACTTTAAAATAGTTAATTTTATGTTCTGTGAATTTTACCTCAATAAAAAAATGTATTCACTGGGATTGGGATGTAGACATAATTTGGGGGACTTCTAGAGTGATATTGTGGTTTTTTTCTTAGCATTTTTTTTTAGAGAGAGAGAGAGAACAAGCAGGGGGGGGGGAAAGAGAGAGAGAGAGAGAGAGAGAGAGAGACCCTCAAGTAGACTTCACGCTGAACGTGGCTCAACCTCACGACCCTGAGATCATGAACTGAGCCAAAATCAAGAGTCAGACGTTTAACTGACTGAGTCACCCGGGCACCCCAAGTGATGTTGTACTTCTGACCCAATAGACACACAGCCAAATTCTTCCAAAAGACTTAATTTCTTGATAGGGCCCAGAAGTTCTTTTACACTTTTTAGGTAAACTGTCTTGCTGTTGTGTGTGTGTGTGTGTGTGTGTGTGTGTGTGTATGAAGATCTGTTGATTTACAGTAGTAGCTACTATGAATATATAGTAAGTAGCTTGGACATTTTGGATGGATGTCATGAATTCCGTGCCAGAATTATGTGTCATTAGCTACTCTAAATTCATCCAGTGTGGAAAGAGAGAGGCTGGTGTTATAGCAGCCTGAAGGACCACAAGGGCAGTCTGTGAGCTAAATTATGTAGTCTCAGTCTCTTATCTGATACATCACAGGGATTCGGGAGTTACAGGAAAACTTCCCTAAGTGCCCTGATGATCTTCCAGCCCGAATGAAATACTTGGAGTGAAGGGAGGTCGCTACTGGTGGCAGCAGATTACTCCAAGGCTGAACATTTCAATGCCTAGAATGTTTTTATTTTCCTGTACCTGAAAGATACCTCTCTTTGGTTTATACCCACGGGTCCAATGTTTTCTCTGGGGCACACTGGTTACCCTTCTGCTGGGAGGTGACGATAATCCCGTCCCCTTCTTCTGAAAGCTAAATATCCCTTGTTATCTTGCAAGCTTCTTCATGGGCCGGTCATCCTTCCTGGACACACACTGCCAGGGAAATGTGCTCACATCCATGCTCTGACCTGGTGACCTAATCTCTTGCCCCCATCCAAATGCCCTCATCTTCCCCTCTACTCAGTCTCCTTCTCGGGGTGCTGCCCCCTCTTCTTTAGACCATTTTACACAGAGGCCCTTCTTCTGATTCTTTACTCCATGGTGGGGCTTGTTGGTCTCCTAGGAAAATAAAACCCTGCCCTCTGCGAGGCACCCTGACCTTGCTGACTCTGAAAGAGAAAGGGTCAGGGATGGGCTGAATTGTGCCCCCTGCCCCCAATTTATATGTTGAAGTTATTACCCCCAGGACCTCAGAATGTAACTATATTTGGAGATGGGACCTTTAAAGTGGTAATTAAGGTAAAATGAGGTCATATGGGTGGCCTTAATCCCCTAGGACTGGTCCTTAAAGGATTAAGACATAGCAGGGGCGCCTGGGTGGCTCAGTGGGTTAAGTGTCCGACTTCAGCTCAGGTTATGATCTCATGGTTCATGGGTTCCAGCCCCGCATTGGGCTCTGTGTTGACAGCTCAGAGCTTGGAGCCTGCTTTGGACTCTGTGTCTCCCTCTCGCTCTGCCCCTTCCTTGCTCACGCTCTCTCTCTCTCTCTCTCTCTCTCTCTCTCTCTCAAAAATAAATAAACATTAAAAAAGAAGAGATTAGGACATAGATATGCACACACATGGAGGAAAGACCATGTGAAGACACAGGGAGAAGGAGGCCATCCGCAAGCCAAGGAGAGAGGCCTCAGCAGAAATCAACTTTGCTGACACCTTGATCTTGGACTCCTAGTCTCCAAACCGGGAGGAATTCACTTTCTGCTGTTTGGGCCATCCTGTCTGTGCCAGCCCCAGCAAACTAGTTATCAGAACCTCCCAAACTGGCCTCTTCTCCTTCTCAGAGGGGTCACTCTCTGCACGAGCCCCACCCCCCACCTTCCCAGGAAAGAGAAGGTGATTTCTTCTTTTTTCTTTAATGTTTATTTCTTTTTGAGAGAGACACACACACACACACAGAGTGCAAGCAGGGGAGGGGCAGAGAAAGAGGAATCTGAAACAGGCTGCAGGCTCTCAGCTGTCAGCGCAGTGCCCGACATCGGGGCTTGAACCCACAAGCCATGAGATCATGACCTGAGCCGAGGTTGGACTCTTAACTGGCTGAGCCACCCAGGTGCCCCAAGAGAAGGTGACTTCTCACTGAAACAGAGAAAACCCTGATCCCAGAAACAGAAGCATAGTCTAAGTTCCTAGCAGGCTACCCACTGGATAAGTCACGGCAAAGCTTTGGCAGTGTTGTTTGCTTCCCCAGGAATCTGAAGCCTAATTTTAGTGTCTTGTTTATATAGAGTCTCTCAACCCCTCTTTGGACTGTGGGGTTATGGTCCCTGGGTGCCCAAAGTGGCAGGTCTGACCTAACTGCTAGATTCTGATGGAAATTGGATTTAATAAGGCTACCAGCCGGGGCATTCTGGTAAACAACACAGATTTGGCCAGACTCTAGGAATGCTTCCAGATGCTTGGGAAGTTGGTTCCCAGACATCACTCCCCATCAGCACTGGACGGTGGGTCTGTGTGGGACCTGACCTCCAGAATGCAGCTGGAAGGAGGTACCTGGGGTGGGTTTCAAGCACTGGTAGCTTGGAGTTCCCACCCAAGCAGAGTAGTAGCCACATAGGGTCTCGCATATGCCCTCAGGGGGTCATCTCTCTGAGGTGCAGTGTTCTGAAGCTCTTATTAGCTGGATGCCTGGGCTACATTAAGAGCAGAACAAAGTGCATCTCTCTGTGGCTTCAGTCTAGATGGTGTCTCAAGCCAGGCATTGATTATAGAAGTTGAGAAAGGCCAGTGCAGAAAGCAAACCCAGCCCTCTGATTGGCTGTGCTAAGTCACCGGGAGCAGACAAGATGGAAGGATGGGAGGTGGGGTCTAGAAGCCAGGGTCCCAGGTTGGACCCTTATTACTGACAGCCAGCTTCCTTCCATGTTCAGTGCTGTAGGACAAAACTAAATGTCTGGGTTATGGGGCCCGTTTTCTTAAAGGAGCAAAGGGCAGATGTATTAATGTCTGTTTGTGCCAAATGCAAGAGGTAGGAAAGAAAGCGAGGGATTCAAATAGCCAGGGGTGGGGATGTTTGACCTAGCTGGGGCTGGGAGATTTAGGAGGAGACAGGAGGGTCAGCAATGTGCCCATAACGGAGCGTCTCCATCACTCGCCCCTCAGGCTGAAGCACAGCACTGAGCCCACTTTGGGCACTACTGAGTATTAATGAAAGGGAGGTCTGACATTCTGTGCATGTGGAGGCTACCTGAGCTGACACCACTAACCCAGATGAGTTTTGTGGCTGCTGCTGTTGTCATCCCTGGGGCGCATTAATTAAAATTAAGGCAAAATGTGGTGTGCTGTGTACATCTGGTGAAACTGGGAGGTTTTGCCTGGCCTGACTGCAGGTTCCCCTTTCCACTCTGCTTCCACAGTTAAGGTACCCTTGCTGAGCAACCCTCCTTCTCAAGGGGACCGGGTGCAGTTCCCTCTTATCCCTGAATAGCAGGTTTCAATTCCCTGCCAGATCGTGGGGTTATTCAAGGAAGCCAATCACATCCTCTTGTGGGAACCAAGGGTCACCTCACTCTCTTGATAATACAGGCCTGCCACCCACAGCCCTTGGTGGCGCACTTTGTCCTGGCATACGATGCCCATGTGGCCTTGTGTGACATGCAGTGTCCTCCTCACCTGGGCCGTATGTGTGATCAACACATTGCTGTCAAGCGTATCTGTCCAGTGTCGAGTGTGGTAAATTAGCCATCCATCCCCATGACCCTAGGGCAGGAATATCTCCCCCACCAACGGAGTGGTTGAGGCATACTGTCTCCCCAGCCATGCCTAACAGCTGTCATGTTAGGCTCTTTGGAGAATGGAACTTGTCTTGGTTTAATTCAATTAAACCTTAGAGCTGCTCAGACCAAGTTCCCCTTGGGCTGGGCCAGAGGGCACCACTTAGGGTCCAGCCTTCATGCTTTCACCTCTGAGGTTAGTCCCTGCTCCTTCCCTTGATCCAGGGCCCAACACCAAGCACCCCCTGAGCTCTGCTAACAGTCCATGGGCTGTCCTCCTTTTCTTTTCTCTTCCGAGGCACTGATAAAATAAGACTGCTGGTGGCTGTCTTGGTGTGCCAGCATTCCCATAGTACAGATTCTTTTTGTCTAGATGCGTGAATGACTGAATGAGCAAGAAGGAGTAATAATGGTGTAATAGGGAATTTGGCTTACCGCTTCCTGGGGGTGTGTATTAGTTGTGATGAAAGGCACAGCACAGCAGGTGCTACTGGTACTCCGCCCACATCCCCTACACTTGCATGCTGGTGGCTTCCTATGGCAAGATCCTGCAACTCTGCCTGAGGGTTTTCTCTGGTTGCAGATACTTGCTGGTGCATGGGGCATGTTGAATATACCAGGGAAATACCAGGGAAATTAACCCCTGGGAGCAGCACTCAACCGATGATGCATAGAAACTGGCGGGTAGAAGTTCAGCTCTCTCACCCCTTGGGAGGAGTAACTCTAAGGTATGTTCTATGTCTGCATCGAACAATAGAAATATAATGTGAGCCATAATTGTGAGCCACCTATGTTCTTTTAAGGCAAAAAGAAATTATCACATAAGATCAGTTTTAATACTATATTTTAGCCCAATATATTCAAAATGTTGTCCCCTGAATACATAAATGATACAAAAATCATCAATGAGATATTTTACTTTTTTTAAATACTAGGTCTTCAAAATCTGGTGTGTATTTTATAGTTACTCTATATCTCGATTTGAACTAGCCACACTTCAAGTCCTCAATAGCTCCACGTGGCTCGTGGCTCCCATCTTGGCCAGCATGGTTCCCTATCATCTTCTTTAAGCAAAAATCTTTAAGCCAAAATTCCCCACAGTGGTAACCTGTTCATTAATGTTCCCCTATTATCTTCCTTCCTTTCCCTAAATTATTTCCCCACTCTCCAGCTAGAGGTTCCTAAAAGCACCTCCAGAATCAGGGTCTGCTTTGGGTGATCCCTTCCTAAGATAGACAGTCATGACACCAAGCATGCTCCGGAGAGTAGCACCAGGACTCCTGGGTGAAAATATCAAGAGAGTTATTTGAGCAGCACCAGGGCCATTCATTGATTCATTCATTCATTCAAAATTATGTATTGAGCTCTTTCTATGTGCATTGCACTGTGCTGGCCACTGTCCAAAAGGGGAATGGGTATGAAGCTTCCTACTACAAGGGGAGTTCAGGAAGATTCAGACTGGCTTCTTGCTGGAGCAGCTCCACAAGGACTTTATGAATCAGACTAGGATTTTGATCACGTGCTGTCTGGCATCCTTTCCAGCCTATAGGCACTGCCTTCCATGATTCATCTGTGCCTCTGAGAAGCTTCTCACGTTGTTAATTGCCTGTCTTCCATGGCATGCTGCTCCCTAAAGCTGCAAATCAAGGTTTTTGTGACATTTCTTCTCTAGCAGTGACTTGTGATTAGGTTGTTGTTCCTAAAAAAGGTTCATCCCTCATCATCTTTGCAATTTCCCTTTGATTTTCTTGTTTGGCAAATTGCGGTTCTCCAGATAAAGACTGGGTTCAGAGCCTATTCACTTTCCCCCTTCATTACTCAGCTGGAAAACACACCTAAGCCTCCTGTTGCTGGAAGGGACCTCAAGACCATCTGGTTCAATGTTTTCATTTCAGAGATTGGGGGACTGAGGGCTGGAAGGGGGAAATTACTTGCCTAAAGCCCTGTGGTGCAACAGCAGTGCAGCTGGTATGGAAGGGAAGTGCCTGGGGTCTCTGTGGTCTCTTCCCAGCTCTTGGCCTCAGCCATCCTAGCTGCCATCCATGGGGCTGGCCCAGCCCAGGCCAACACTGTGTATTGGCATGCATCACTGGCTGGGAGGCTGAATGCGCCCCAGGAAGGATCTAGGGTTGTTCCTGATGGGGGAGAAGGATGTTAGTCCTGAATTGCCCTGAAGCTTTTGGAGGAGGCCACACAGTAGTTAGGACTTGAATCAGGTTTCTAGCTCCTCCTCTGATGGCTGTGTGACTCTAACTGGGTCTTCTGGCCTCTCAGGGGATCCGTTTCTACTTCTGTGGTAACAATGACCACAATTAACTGTTATCACAGTTTGATAAATCCTTGTCCTGGCCTGCAAGGTATGGCCCCTGCTGAACTCAGTGATTCTCTGTCATGCCATGCTGCCCTTTGGTCTCAGGACTCAAGCCTCTTGGACTTTTTCTCAGTCCTCCAAGCAAGCTGGAATTTTCCTGCCACTGGGCCTTTGTCTATACTATTTCTTCTGCTATCAGTGCTCTTTGTACCTTCTCTTTAACTGCTTGTCTACTTAATGGTTGCTGAGCCTTCAGATCTTAACTCAAGAATGACCTCAGAGAATACTTCCTGGACCCCCAGATGATTCTGGGCTCCCTGTTACATCACCATGCATCTCTCTCTCTCAGTGCACCTGTCTCAGTGCTTCCTTACACTCTCATTGGTGGGATTATCTGATTTTTGTCTGTCTCATGCACTAGTCTGTAAGCTCCATGAGGATATTCTTGGCACTGAGCATCAGGCCTAGCAGATAGAGCTGCACAGTGAATATTTTACTGAGGTTTAAGTGTTAAAATCCTTTTGAAATATAATTGTTCATCTAATCCTTTGAGTTACCTTGTAAGGGAGGTATTATTATTGTACCTTGTGGCAGAGACAGTATTGCTTACTAAAGATCCATTTGTTTTCTTATATTTCTTGGTTTCTTTGGAATTAGGCAGAGCCAGGTGACTAGTTCTGGCCAATAAAATATGAGTGGGAGTAATGCATGTCATTTCTGAGGTAGTTAGAAGCCTGCTCTAATTTAGTTCTTCTCCTGCCATATGAATATAGATGCCTGTGTTTCAGATGGTTCAGCTACAAGAGGGTACAGATTCTCAGTCTGTGTGATTGTGTTGAGCAGAGTTCTTCACAGGCTCACCTTGGATATTATGAACAAGAAATAAGTTGTTGTAGTATAAAGGCATTGAGTTTTGAGCCTTGTTTGTTACGCAGCATAGCTCAATTTATCCTGACTAATACACTCCCATTTTTCAGGTAAGAAAACTGAGCCCCAGAGAGGGGTAGTGACATGCTCAAAGTCAATGGAGTTATGGCTAGAGCTGGGATTCCACTTCTGGTGGTCTCATGGGTTCATGTGGACAAAGGTAAAAGTAGACTGAAAACTGTAAACTACAGTGTGAAAGATGAGCTTGCTAAGGTGTTTTTCCAAAGGTCTGGTCTAGGGGAAACAGGCTCCACATTGCAGCGGGTGGAGGTAAAGATACAGAGATGCCACCATGGGCCTGCTGGTCTGGAGAATCTTGTGCTACCCTCCGAGTCTGAGGCTCTTGCCTCATCGAGACTAGTGGGTGGCATTTGGTGGCTATGAACATTGTGGGTGAACATTGCCCTACTTCCCAGTCCTCCCTTTTGTCCCCATCGTGGGGCTCTTTTGTCCTAAATGCCATAAGACCTATGTTTTTGGGGGGTCAATTAATTCAACTCTTTACTAGCCATTGTGTCTCCTGGACCACACGCTCAGCCAGGGGTCACCCAATCTATGTAGGAGCACATTCTGCATTTTCCAAACCAGACTGGAGATTAGTCAGACTGGCCAGACTAGACCTCACACCTCCTTTGTTCTCCATCCCAGCCTCATTCCCAGCTGTCACAACATAGATGCAGATCCAACCAAAAACCTCTCAAAAGAATTGAAGTGCATTATAGGCAGAGGAAATAGCTTGAGCCAAGGCAGGAGATTTCAGAGAACTTGGTGTAGCAGAGACAACAGTTATGAATGAGTATTTTTAACTTTCCCTGATTCTATGGTAAGAATTCTGGCCTTCTTGGTCACCTCCTGAGCTCACCTTTGTTGTTCAGAATCCAGGTAAAGTAGGAAATGGGCAGAAGGCACTAATGCTGTCAGATGGTTGAGATGGTTTACGTGGTGAAGAGCTAATATGGGAATACATGGAGGGGTAAGAAATAGAAAAGCCTCATGGCTGGGAGGTTGAGAGTGAGGAGAGAGGGTGAATTTTGGGGGAGATGCTATGTGAGAGATTGAAAGCAGCAGTGAGAGGAGGTTTTAAAGATGCTTATTGTGTGTTAATGCATGTCTCCCTTTGAAATTCTTGGAGATGCTGAGCAAATATTTGAATACTTTAAATTACTTTTTGGTTCCTGGATTGTTTCTTTCAATAGAACATTATGTTGAGACTGGACCACATAATCCACATCCATACTTGGGTTACATGACGTCAGGATCATGGTTGGGGGTGATAATCAGGGCAGAGAATATAAATATGTGAAGCTGTAGGGGATGATAAGAATCTTCAGAGCAGTGACAAGTTCATTTGTATTCCCTAGGGCATCTAGGTCACCCAAGTCCTGCCTGCTGCTGTATTCTTCACCTAGTGACTGTATGTGGGAGTAATAGTAATAATATTTGCTCACCTTTACCATGAATTTACCATATACCTGGAACATTTCTAAGGGCTTTACCTATATTATCTCAGTAATCCTCACAGCTACCCAATGAAGCAGGTATTATTATCATCTGCATCTTATAAATGAAGGAATTGAGGCATGGAAAGGGTACATGATTTACCCAAGGTTATGCCACTTGGAATTGATGGAGCCTGTATTTGAATTCAGGTAGTTTAACTCTTAATAACTATGATAAGGTTCAAAGCAATTGTTTTTAAAGGGTGGAAGGCTTTGGAAATCTCTGCAACATTTTTCTTATCCTTTTTTCTCTTTCTTCCTTTCCCCTCCTCTCTCTCTTTTGTGAAGGACTTACCATAGAATTATGTGAATTTATTGGATTTATAATATGGTTTACAGAGGCAACAGTTTTAGTTAAAGAAAATTGGCTTCCTTTTCAAAATGTCATGTTTCTCATTTTCTCTCAGCATCTTGGGCTTTTTTCAAGCTCCCCTCAGCTCCTAAGTCATTCAGAAGCATGCTTCACAATTAGAATGCTAGAAACCCTCAACCAGCCAATTTAGGTTTTGTGATTTGTTCAATAGGACACTTAAAATAAACCCAGGAGTTGATTGTGAAGGCGAGGAATGAGTGGGAGTTAGAAGGAAGAGGCAAAGAAGCAAATGTGAGGTAGTTGGGTGTCCACAGGGATGAGGGGCTCCGTTCTCCACCCATAAATGATTCAACCATCTGTTTATATGCCCTTCCAAAGGTACACACATCTTAATTTATCCATCCTTCCATCCCTCCTCCGTCCATCCATCTTTCCATTCATCTATTCAGTTATCCAGCCAGATCCCTGTGTATCCATCATCCATCCATCTTAGCTTTTGGCTCATTCTGTAGCGCCTCAGTGCAGTGATGCTCACACTAGTTCTCAGGAATCCATCTGGAATGGCTGATCCACTACCATTTGTTGAACATCCTCTGCATACTGAGAATTGTCCTAGAGAGTTTATAAACATGAAGGTGTGTTTGTGTTCCCAACATTCCCAACAACTCTACAGAAGTGAAGCTCAGAGGAGTTAAATATTTTTTCCAAGATCACACAGTTAATGAGAATCAAAATAGAAACAGACAAAGTGAAGGGGGAGGAGCACAAGGTTTGCTTCTAACATGGGATAGGGTCTTGGGGGACTGACTTACAGAAGATAGAGGGGCAGAAAGTTCGGTCAGGTGGGGTATGCACTAGTGTTCAGGGGTATATCAGTCACCTATAGCTGCATAACAAACCACCTCCAAATTCTCACCTCTATCTCCCAGGAAATTTTAAGGATTTGGAGGTTACCTCCTAGGAGCCAGGAACAAAGGCCAGAATCTCTCCTTGGGCAAGGCTTAATTCTTTACCTCATGATTTTATTTTTTTTATGTTAATTTATTTTTTAGAAAGAGAGACAGAGCATGAACAGGGGAGGAGCAGAAAGAGAGGGAGACACAGAATCTGAAACAGGCTCCAGGCCCTGAGCTGTCAGCACAGAGCCCAATGCGGTGCTCCAACTCACAAACCGTGAGATCATGGCCTGAGCCGAAGTCGGACACTTAACTGACTGAGCCACCCAAGTGCCCCAGTTCTTTACCACATGAGATTAAAGTTTGAGAAGTGTTGTTTAGGAAGAGGGGTGGAAGAGAGGTGGAATCTTGTTGCTTTTATCCTTGGACATCTTATCCTTTGAGTAAGCTCAGAACAAGATGGCATCTTAACAGCTTCTCTGTCCATGGTTGTTAAATTAAAAATTTTTCCCCTCGTGCCCCTTTTTCTCCCCCTCCACAGCAGAGTTCCTAGACTTGTTCTTCTCTATGGATCCCTCCCCACCAATAGCCAGGTGAAGCCTATGGATGTCTGCTCAATATAAAGGTTTTAAATGCATAACAAATACATAGGAATCCAAAGAAAACCAATTATATTGAAAGATAGTTATACAAATGTTAAGAAAAACAATTTTGTGATATCTTGGTAAGTGTGCTTCTTTATTAATGCTTTAACTATCAACCTAGAGGAGAATTTAAAATAGTGTTGAATGTAGGGGCGCCTGGGTGGCTCAGTTGGTTAAGCGACCTTCTTTGGCAGGTCATGATCTCACAGTTTGTGGGTTTGAGCCCCGCATTGGGCTCTGTGCTGAACGCTTGTTCGGAGTCTGGAGCCTGCTTCAGATTCTGTGTCTCCTTCTCTCTCTGCCCCTCCCCCACTTGTGCTCTGTCTCACTCTGTCTCTCAAAAATAAATAAATGATAAAAAAAATTTGTAAGTAGTGTTGAATGTAAATATTTCAAAATATATGACATATATAGCAACTGTTAGGTGATATGAAAAAAATCCATGGGTTTAAATGGTGAAAGCCCAGGTCTTTCTTCTTCTTTTTTTAAAATGTGTATTCATTTTTGACAGAGATAGAGAGACAGAGTGTGAGCAGGAGAGGGGCAGAGAGAGAGGGAGACACAGAATCCAAAGCAGCTCCAGGCTCCACGCTGTCAGCACAGAGCCCGATGCGGGGCTCGAACCCATGAGCTATGAGATCATGACCTGAGCCGAAGTCAGGCGTTTAACCGGCTGAGCCACCCAGGCGCCCCTTGTCCTTCTCATACTACTGTGGTTTGTTGCCTATATTCATAATGGAAGAAAATACTAAGTTTCAGTGGGAAAAAAGAGTAATTTTTTTCCTGCCTAAGTTCAAAGATCACTGAATTCTTTCCATAGACCTGTCCAATCCAGGCAAAGAAACTCTGCTTTGAAGTCTCGCATGATATGAACTTATTTTTAACTGGATACTGAATGAAAATTCAATTTGTTTTGAGAAATTTTTGAGAACTTTGCAAGAGTCATTGAGATAATTGGAGGCACCCTGGAGCTGCACGAAACTTAAACTGGGACTTGGTGTACTGGTGGCTGATGGATTGATGGATAAGTGGGAGGGAGGCTGTTGATGGCCTATAATCCCCTCTTCTGGAAAGTTATAGTGTGTGGCATGGCTCACAGGTGGGCATGATTTTCCTATTATCAGTAATGACATTTAAATTTATTCAGCCCAAAAGCACTGGCCCAGTGCCAGGTGAGGGTAGAAGAAAAATAAATGAAAATTAAGAAAAGCTGAAAGAAAACCAACTGTGCACAGCCTTTGGGGAATCCATTTGCAGCCACCCAGAGTCAGTGAGTCCATCTGGATAAAGCCAACATTTCCACACTTTTCAAGACAGAAAAAGAATGGACGAGACCCAAGAGCAAGACTCATGTTTGAAGAAAAGGCATTTCCAGCGTGACCCACAAAGATTTGATTATGCTAATCACTTTTTGCATAATTTTCACTCACACTGTCAAGCTTCCACTCACAGAAGGGTTTTCCTCTATGTTCCGTTTTAAGGGATGTGAAGGCAGACGTTGGCTGTCGGACGCGTGCCAATGCTGTCAGAGCAGAGCATTTCCTTAGCAACTTGGGGGCCAGGAACCCTTTCATAGTTTTATGTAATTGGCACCAGCCTCTGTCCTGCAGGTGACAGACAGGCTCTAGTGTGGATCCCCCTGGGGATCCAGTCAGGATAGAAGCCTAGTGGTGAGGTTGGGGAACATTCTTATTCAGGCCACTTGAATTGTCAGAAGTTGGACAATGCAGAGGTGAGAGGGAGAGACCTTCCTCTCTCTGCTTAGGCCAACCTGCTGCTTCAAAGTCCGCCTGACAGCCTGCAAACTAACATTTGAGTCACCAGAGCCTTCCTGAAAATCCACGGGACGGAAGCAGGGAACCCTCTGGGGGCACTCAGCCAATGGGCACTGCCCTGGTGTAGGGCTGAGCCCAGCACACAGAGCCTCAGGAAGAGATGTTATCAGTGCTGGAGGGAAACTGAAGGTGCATGTTACCCTTCGAAGGTTGGGTTGCTCCTTAGATGCACTGTGTCCAAGATGGGACTTGACACCATGAATAGTCCATCAGCACATCCTACTAATTTCATCTAATTATCTTTGAAATCTGTCCACTTCTCTCCATTTCTACTACCCTCTCCCTAATCCCTGCCATCATCATCCCTCTCCAAGAGTCTAGGATCTAAGTAACTGCAATGCACTCATCACTGATCTATGTCTCACTGTGTCCATTTTGCTGATTTTCCTGTGAACTTTTATAAGCAAAGGAGAGAAAATGCATTGTTGAGTAGCTACTAAGGTTTAATTCTTTAATTAATCCATTCATTTAATATTTGTTGAGTATCTTTGATGTCCTGCAAGCTCTGTTTGGGGCCTGTCAGGCTGGGATGTGTGGTCACATTATCTCTGGTGGCACTGAGTGTTAACCTACGATCGTCTCAAAGTTAAGTATCTCTGTTCTTAGTCGATAATGATTACCAGCGTTTGACCATTTTACTTCTGTGTTGACGAAATGTTGCAAACAGAATGAGGAATTTGGAAAATAAGAAGAACCAAGAAACTATCATCCCAAACTAGCACATGTGAACATTTAATCATTTGCTTTAAATATTTCTTAAAAGGATAAGTAAAATGCTATGCTTCGTGTCTAAGTGCCCTTTGTGCCCTCCTCAATCCTATTCTCCAGTCCTCCAGTTACCCCTGTCCTCAGTTGACATATTCTTCCTGCTCATGTTTTAATACCTACATTACATATGGATGTATTTATAATCTCTCTCTTTGCCTTTGTGAATTTAAAAAATTAACATAAGTGGGGCACCTGGGTGGTTCAGTTGGTTAAGCATCTGACTCTTGGTGTTGGCTCAGGTCATGATCTCTAGGTTCATGAATTTGAGCCCCACATCAGGATCTGCACTGACAGTGTGGAGCCTGCTTGAGAATCTCACTCTCTCCCTCTCTCTGCCCCTCTCCTGCTCTCACGCGCTCTCTCTCTCAAAAAGAAATAAAATAAGGGATACTGTGCTGTAAACATTTTGAGACTGGATTTTAAAAATTCAAACGTTAAGTTAAAAAGTTTTTTTAATGTTTATTCTTGAGAGAGGGAGAGACACAGCATGAGCAGGGGAGGTGCAGAAAGAGAGGGAGACACAGAATCTGAAGCAGGCTCCAGGCTCTGAGCTGTCAGCACAGAGCCTGACGCGGGTCTCGAACTCACAGACCGCGAGATCGTGACCTGAGCCAAAGTCAGACGCTTAACTGACTGAGCCACCCAAGAGCCCCCCAAACATTAAGTTTTAGAATTTCCTCCATGCTGATGACATAGATCTAGTACATACATTTTAGCTGCTGTGGCTATTCCAGCACAATTTGCCTCTGTGTTTTTCTACTGAGGGATTTTTAGGTTGTCCATACATTTGTTTCTGATGACAAACAATCCTTCATGGAAACATCTTTATACCTTTCTCCTTGATCACACATATGGGATATTTGTATGTCTTCGGTCTTTACCAGATACTGACAAATGGCTTTCTAAAGAGGCTGTCTTGTCATGTGGCAGGGAAGTTCTAGAATTGGGAATCAGGTTACCTAGTTCTAGTCTAATTCTGGCATCAACTCACAATATGCCCTCCAGCTTTCCCTTGCTTGCCCTCAGTCTCCCCATCTTTAAGATGAAGATCTGGACTAGGATATTTCTACAGTTCCCTCCTCCTGAGCTGGTTCAAAAAGGTGTTTTGTGGAAATATCTGCTCTCCTAGAAACAAAGAAGTGTCCCAGAGGCAGGTTTTCTGTAAGCCCTAGAAAGGGGTTTATTGTGGAAGGCACTTGACACTTGGGCACTTTTGTTTTTCATTTACTTGACTCATGAGATTAAATGGCTTGCTCAAGACCACAGAGCTAGGATGAGCACTGGGTGTTGTATGGAAACCAATCTGGCAATAAATTTCATATTAAAAAAAACCCCACAGAGCTAGGAATGATCAGAACTGAGACTTGAACCCAGGACTTGGGGGTTCTAGAGCCTGAGTTCTGTCTATCATGCAAGATGCTTTTGCTTTGCCACAGGGCAAGTTCTCTCACAACACCCGTTTGGGTTGTTGAAATGGTTTTATTCTTGGGAATTAATGGGCAGGCCATCAATGCCAAGGACACCTTCCCTGGACCCTGCCCCAGAAATGCAGAGCTGAGCCTTGTAGACATGAGGAGGGTGTAAGAAAGAGCCCTCCTTTGGAGGGAAGGGAAGGAGCAGGTGGGACTAAGCCAGAGGCTGAGGACACCACAAAAGCATGAACTCTGAAGGCATTTATCCTCTGACCACAGCCAATGAACCAGTGAGGAATCGGCATCAATATGAAGCAAATTAAACACCAGCTCCAGTTAATTAGTAAGCACAGCTGCTTGCTTTCCTGCATTCAATTTCAGACTCACATTATGAATTGCCTCCCTGGAGAAACCAGCCTCCTCCTCCCCAAAGAAGGCCTTGATCCAATAAACCAACTTTTAACCCAGCAGCATCTTTCAGTCAAAGGACGATGGCAACTTATCTCTGGGTCCTAGCTCTGTGGTGACACAAAGTCTCTAAGCTGCCCAGTCTCACTCAAGGTTAGTAATTAAGGCATAATTGAAATGAAATTAATTGCAATAAATGTGTAATTAGCACAGCCATTGATTAAGGGCATTTGAAACACAGTCTGTGCATGAGACATTGATTGCCATGCTTTTTTTTTTTTTAATAAATGTAATTGCAGTGATATCTTTTGTTACTCCAGAAGGTCTTTTTTTGTGTAATGAATTTCCACAGGAAGGACTGGCCTTGAAGCCATCTGACTTCCTGAAATTCAGAGATATATAGAGAATATTCCAGGCCCCAGATGTGTTGGGCACAAGCTCTTTTGCCCAGATTTTGTATAGGATCTGTTTCAAGGTGGCCCGCTGGCCCAAAGACATCTTTGTTCAAATTAGAGAAAGGCACGCTTTCTCATGCCAGGTGCATAGCTTGGCCAGGGGAGCATGGGCTGGGTTTTAACCCTCACCGTCCCATCCAGCTAGGCAGTGCAGTGAACAACTTTTACATCCATACACAGCCAACTTGATATTCTTCTCCATGTGGAGCGATATGATGGGAAGGCAGAACCAGACCTTACTGGCTTGAAGCTTGTCTTGGGAACAAAGCCTACAGGTGCCTTCCGCCCCCTGGCCACCTTAATTGGTTGGATGTTATGCAGAAGCTGTTAGCAGTAGCCATAAGGGAAGACAATTGGACTGGGCTGGGTAAGGTGTGGTAGGATGGAGTATAATCTGGCCACAGGACTGGGTGGTGGGCAGGCAGTAACAGTCATGGGCAGTCTGTGGTCCTGACTGCACTATTGGAGGAGGCATGGTGACTTTAAGACAATCAGGCTGGTATTCATATACAGGGATCAGATGTGGCAGAAGGGTGGATGAGACCTGCCAAGGAGTTGGTGGGCAGTCGGACTGTGGTCACTTGGGGTCCCAGACTGAGTCTGGGACAGTGGGGTCCAGCTCTGAGTCTGTGGAGGGGGATACAGTATGTCAGTGCAGCTGATCTACTCCAGGCCCCTCTCCTGGATGGGGCTGAAGTTCAAGGTCGAATGGGACAGTCAGATGGCCTGCCCATTGACTCCCAAGAATAAAATCATTTCAACCACCCAAACGGGTGTTGTGAAAGAACTTGCCCTGTGGCAAAGCAAAAGCATCTTGTCAGGGACAGTCAGGCTTTAAATAATCAAACAGACTTCCATATCCCCCTAATTATAGGGTGGAGCCAGGTGGGCTACATGCTCTCTGTTTGCCTCTCCAGATCCACACTCTACCTTCCCCCCCTCTACCCTTTCTCTGTGCCCTGGAAGCTGATCACTGTGGACTGCATCAAAGGCTCTTCTGTCCTCTGCTTTTAGGTTGGAGTGTGGGCCAATGGGGGCTTGGCCAGAGACCAGAGGGAGGGAGGGAAATGGGGCATTTATTCCCCCAGATCACTGGAACTTGGCTGTGTCCTTACTGAATGGTACAGCTCTCCACTCAGCTCTCAGGTTCTGGTACAGCTTCCTCCCCACTAGGCCAAGGGGTGTTAATGTTGCCCCACTGTTTCTGGCTCTGGAGCACCGCCTAAGCCACTCTGTGTTTCCCTTCACCTTGACTTATCTTTGTAAATGGTCTCTTTTAAACCTTGGGTTACTCAGCCTGGCTGTGCCATATGTTTCTTCTGGGGGACCAACTGGGTTGGTAGAAATACAGGGGACTATGAGAAGGGACCACGAGGAGCACTGGCTTGCTCTGGTGTGCATGTGTGTGCGTGTGCGTGTGTGTGAAGGAATGCTTGTTTGTAATTAAAACTGCTATTTGAAAGAGGAATAAAGGTTAAGCAGATGTGAGCAAGTGGGAGATAAAAGCAATTTCCCTGAAGAGGAAGAGCAGTGCAAAGGCCCTGAGGTGGGAGGGGAGAATGAAATGTCCTTGAGGCCTGGGAGGAGGCTGAGTTCCTGCTGGCATACGTTGCCTCTTCTGGCCAAGATCAGGGGCAGCTCTGGTCCCTGAAGCTTGCAGCAGCCTTCTAGAAGCCAGAGGCCTTTTGGACACAAGCATCTTTGACTTTCAGGGTTATGTACCCTATCTGGGGTCCGGCCTAAGCCCCTGTGGCATGACCTAGAGGCCTTTCAGCCATTTCCTCCAGCAAGAGAGTCTCCCTTTCCTGAAGTCTACACACATCTTTTGATGTGCTTCCTAAGGGCACAGTAAGCCGTGTGTCCTTGACCCCCTGGAACCAGACTTACCTAAAAATGAATCCTCTCTACTCTGGGCCTGCTACAAGGTAGACACCTCTTGGAGCCCCATTTTCTCACCTGCAAAATGGGGACAGTAAAACCCACTTACACAAGACATCTCTCAGCTCTCCTACCCTCTCCCGGCCTAGTTCTGGACTTCAGAAGCCCAGTCTCTCTTGGCTGGCTGCTGCAGTCTCCCACCTTCAGATTTGATCTCACATGACCCCCTGCTCCATTTTTTCAGCCAGGTTGCTCCTTCTGAAATGTTTGATCTCATAACACCCATAACAGTAATCCCTCCATGGCTCCCCAGGGCTCTTGGCAGCGGGGCACCAGATACACCTGGAAAGTTTTTATTTTTTAAAATTGCGGTGAAAACACATAGTGTAAAATGTAACTGGCTCAATTGGTTAAGCGTTTGACTTCAGCTCAGGTCGTGATCTCACGGTTCATGGGTTTGAGCCCTGTATCAGGCTCTGTGCTGACAGCTCAGAGCCTGGAGCCTGCTTCCGATTCTGTGTCTCCCTCTCTCTCTGCCCCTCCCCTGCTCATGCTCATGCTCTGTCTCTCTTTCTCAAAAACAAATAAACATTAAAAAAAATTAAAATTAACTTAAAAAAGTACTATTTTAACCATTTTTAATTATGCAGTTGATGAATGTTAATTATATTTACATTGTTGTGCGACAGAACACCTCTTCATCTTCTACCCATGAAACGGCTCCCCGTTCCCTTCCCCCAGCCCCTAGCAGCCACCTGTGGATTTGATAGCTTGAGGTACCTCATATAAGTGCAAGCATAGAATATTTGTTTCAGTGTCTGGCTTATTTCACTCAACACGCTGCCCTCAAGATGGAGGTGCTCGTCCCTTTTGTGGCACATGGCAGAATCTCCTTCCTTTGAAGACCGAATAGTATTTCAGTGTTTGTGTAGACCGTATTGTCTATCCTTTCATCCACTGGTGGACACTTAGGTGGCTTCTACTTCTTGGCTACTGTGAGTAATGCTGCTGGGAGCAAGCATGGATGTACAAATACCTCGTTGAGACCCTGCTTTCAATTGCTTTGGACATATATCCACAAGTGAGATTGCTGGATCACATGGTAGTTCTGTTCTTAGTCTTTTGAGCGACCATCATACTGTTGGAAAGGCCTTAAAAATATGGCTGCCTGGGTCCACCCTGAAAGATGCTGACTCAGAAGGTCTGGAGGTGATGTGGGGGGAGGGTCAGGGGAGTTGAGACTCGAGTCTAAATTCCTGAGCTTGGTATAACAGACTCCTTGGTGGGCTAACTCCCTAGCCTCTGCCACGGTCTCCTCCTCATATTTACAGTCGAGAAATATCCATCTGCTTGTCTTGCTGGACACATCAGGGCCCTTCATTTCTCCAGGCCTGTGCACACACTCTACCTTCCAGCCAGAGTTCCCCGTTTCTCTTCTGTGCCTGGAAAACCTCAGTTCATTTGGCAAAGTTCAGCTCAGATAATGGTCACCTCCATTAGGAAAGCCCTTCCCTTCCTGGTCGTGGCTTCTCATGGCCAGCAGCCAGACTAAGCCCCACAAAGGGGGGCACAGAACCAGTTCAGTCCTTGTAATGTCCACACAAAGAGCCATTTTTTTTTTAATCTTCATCAGCAGCTTTGGAACAAAGTTTGAAACACACACATGCCATGGTTGCCATGGTTACTATAAAGGCATTCTAAATGTAGATGATTGCATAATCAGCTGGAATAACTCTTCTGGGGAAAAAAAAAGTTTTTGACCCTCCTCTTGCAATGAACCCAAGGACCGTGGGTGGTGATGCTACATAGAATCACTGTGGAATGATGCCTTTGGGCCAGGGGAACTGTAAGACTTGCTTTCAAAGTGCCCCATGCCACCAACCAGGACAGAGCTTTCATTCGGCAGATGGGTAAAGGAGGCCCAGAGAGGAGAAGCAACTTTCTCTGAGTTCCAGAGAGCGAGAACCTGAGCCAGGACAGGCTCCAGGTCACCAGGGGCAGGGTGCCGTGGGGGCAGGAGCTCTGAACTGGATATGAGGCAGACTTAAATATAAACCGTGGCTCTTGGAGCTTCAATTTTTAAACTTGGGATGTTACTTGTATTAGTTAGTGTAATTAATGCTGGTTGCTATAACAAACAACTCCAAAATCTCAGTGGCTTTTCTTTTCTTTTTTTATCAAAAAAAATTTTTTTAATGTGTCTTTTATTTTTGAGAGAGCAAGAGACAGAGCATGAGTAGGGGAGGGGCAGAGAGAGAGGGAGACACAGAATCTGAAGCAGTTTCCAGGCTCTGAGCTGTCAGCACAGAGCCCGATGTGGGGCTTGAACTCAAGAACCGTGAGATCATGATCTGAGCTGAAGTCGGATGCTTAACTGACTGAGCCACCCAGGCACTCCTCAGTGGCTTTTCAACGATAAAAGTTTTGTGTTTTTTGCTTATGATACAGAACAATTGGGCGTTCGATAGATGGGCTCCCATATAGTGACTCAGGAATCCAGGCTCCTTTAATCTCTTGGCTCTGCCATTTCCAAGGATCCTGAAGAACAGGTGACAAAGGGCCTCCTTCTGCAAGGTGGAGACAGGGTGACAAGCATAGTGGATCCATAAGAGGGAACAAGAGAAAAAGCTATCCTCCAGCCAGAAGTATCTGCTAGGATTGCTACATTTTGAGGTCTATTTATTACTTCAGCCAAACTTAGCCTCGTCTAATATAAAGATTGAAAGTCTCTGGAGCAGAACAAAGAGATGATTACCCATCTTGGGGACCTATTAAAGCCTTCCGCTTCTGCCTGGCTCCATCCCCAGATGCTTTGTTGGAACTCACCTTTTAGGGAGGCCACAAGATGGAGGGAAAGATCAGAAACTTTGAAATCATGCAGACCTGAATTTTATCTTTGTTTGATTCACCATGGGATCTTGGGCAAGTTATTTATCTTCTCAGAGCTTCTATTTCTTGGTCAAAACAGGGAATAATTAATAAAGATGCAAAGATTAAATGAGCCATATATAGAACAGCATGTGCCCATAGTAGGTGCTCAATAAACATGCTCTTTATCATCTTTCTGGTTCTTTTTTTTAAATTTAATTAATTAATTAATTTATTTTTCAACGTTTATTTATTTTTGGGACAGAGAGAGACAGAGCATGAACGGGGGAGGGGCAGAGAGAGAGGGAGACACAGAATCGGAAACAGGCTCCAGGCTCCGAGCCATCAGCCCAGAGCCTGATGCGGGGCTCGAACCCACGGACCGCGAGATCGTGACCTGGCTGAAGTCGGACGCTTAACCGACTGCGCCACCCAGGCGCCCCTCATCTTTCTGGTTCTAAGACATTTTCAGAACCTAGAATCTACTGGCCCTTTAAAACTGGGACCACTTGTTCCTCCATGCTGTGCCCTCACCTTTTGCATCTTCACCTCTTTTTATCTTCAGCCTGATGGCTGTACTTTGGGCATATTCCATGAGAGAAGCTCTACCTTCTTAGCCTCTGCCAGCACCCCAAGCTCTATCCTGGGATGCCGTCAACCCCAACAGGACAGAGTTGGCTAGGCTGGTGGACAACTCTTAGGTTCCACGGGCCAAACCAGGCAGTGTATGGAAGCCAGGAGGTGGCTGGATTTCATTCTAAGTGCAACCAGAAACCACTGAAGGATGTTACAACCTGAGAGAAGAATGACATAATTTACATTTTAAAAGAGATGCTGGTGTGTTTTCCCCACCCCCCTGCTCAGTAGAGAATGAATTGTAGAGGTGCAGGACTGAAAGCAGGGAGATCTGATAGTGTGGGAGTTGTTGGGGTGGAGGGAGGTAGGCAGATTTAAGAAACATTTGGAAGGTGGAATCAATGAACCTTGAGGCTGGGAAGTGTCTCAGAACACAAGGAGCTGAAAGTGATCAGAGGGCCTAAGAAGGATATGGAGGGTATGCAAGAGAGATTTGAAACATGGAACATTGTTATTTTTCAGCAAGGCACAACAATAGCAGTAGTATCTAAAGGTTCAGGTACAGAAAACTCCACTGAGCTAAAGAAAGATTTCAATCTATAGCTGGAAAGCCTTCCTATATAAATAAGAAAAAGAAGCCATCCCATAGTCACTGCCAGGAGAAATTTTAAATTTCAAGGATAAAGAAACAATCTTACAAGTGTACTTGAAGGTAAACATTTTCAAAAGAAACAAGGGGAAAAAACCAGACTGATTTGACTGCAGATTTCTTCACAAATATTAAATACAGAAGAAAAGAATCCGAGGCAAAGCTTTGAAGGAAAAGTTACCCCAAAATTCTGTGCCCAGGCAAGAGGTCATTTATATTGGATGACAACTTAAAAACATTGTTAGGTATACAGAGACAGAGATTTTATCACTTGTATATATGTTTTTTCTGAAAAAAAAAAAAGGCTAGAAAATGCATTTCAAAATATCAAGGTCTGAAGCAAACACTTAAAGAATGGAAAATTCAGGTGGCGCCTGGGTGGCTCAGTTGATTAAGCATCTATTGGTTTCGGCTCAGGCCATGATCTCAGGGTTCATGAGTTTGAGCCTCACACTGGGCTCTGGGCAGAGCCTGCTTGGGATTCTCTCTCTCTCTCTCTCTCTCTCTCTCTCTCTCTCTTTCTGCCTCTCTGTCTTTCTCTGTACCCCTTCCCTGCTTGTGCTGTCTCTGTCTCTCTCAAAATAAATACATACATTTTTTAAAAAATGGAAAATTCAAGATATCAATGGCGGGCAGTAAGAATAGAAATAGTTTAAACCTAGCATCAATCTAAATAGATCTTTAAATGAAAAGCAAATGTCATAAAGAACTCTTGAAACAATGAAAATAATAATAGCTAATGGTTGGGGACCACTTCCTATATAGTAGGCACTAAATGCTCTACCCGTATTAATTGATTTAATTCTTGTATCTTCTGAGGTGGGCACTTTTAGAAACTCTAATTTGAAAAATGAGGAAGCTGAATATAGAGAGGTTAAGTAATTCTCCCAAGGTTATACACACATGAACCCAGGAAATCTGACTCCAGAGCTTGTGTGGCCAGTTATACTCCTTTCTGTATATACTGGAGGGAGAGGGTAATAAAAATAAAAGTAGCCATGGAGTGAATCTTGCAAATCTGTGTAAATAAAGATTTGCACAGGAGAAAGTTCTGGTGGATGTTCAATCGAGATACCTTCCTACAACAAACACATAATAATCTTGAAAGAAAAAAATATTTTTTAATGTTTATTTATTTTTTAGAGAGAGATAGACAAGAGTGCAAGTGCAGTGGAGGTTGGGCAGAGAGAGACGGGGACACAGAATCTGAAGCAGGCTCCAGGCTCTGAGCTGTCAGCACAGAGCCCGATGGGGGGCTCGAACCCATGAACAGCAAAATCATGACCTAAGCTGAAGTTGGATGCATAACTGACTGAGCCACCCAGGAGCCCCAAGAATAAAAAGTAGTTTTAAAGTTTGGGTTATTTGACTTAGGAGTGCTACCTCTGTAATTATGTCCTAAGAAATAATTAGAAATATACCCAAAGGATATTTTTTACAAGGATATTTATTGCACAAATGACCAACAATTTATAATTAGTTCAATTCAATAACTGTTTTTTAAATTAAATAAAATTTGACGCTAAACATTCATATGGCAGAAAAACATGTAGTCATTCACACTATACCATGGAGGAAGATCCAGAGACATGAATTAGGATATAGATTCAGACCCAAATTAACAATGAATTAAACACGATGGACGTTTCCTTTTCCCTCACGCAGAGGTCTGGAGACGGCCAGTCCCGGGCTTGCAGCGGCTCTGCTCCATGAGGTCACTAAGGGACCCAGCCTCCTTCTATCTTGTTGCTCTGCCTCTGTACAGCATGGTGCAAGGCTGCCCACATTTCATCCTCATTCCCTGAGAGGTAGCTGAAAGTGGCCAAAGAGAGCAATGGAGGGCATGTGTCTTTTAGTGCAACATTTGGAAATAGTGTACACATCACTTACACTGGTTAGAACTGGGTCACATGGCTACCCCCTGGCTGCAAGGGAATCTGGGAAATGTAGTTTTTTAAAAAAAATTGCTGCTAATCATCAAAAACTTGGGAGGATTCTGTTAGTAGGGGGAGAATGGGAGAGTGGATGTTGGAGAGCAAACAGCACCCTTTGACTCAGCACAGAAAACAATTTTACAACATATCAAATGAGAAAAGCGGGAAATAAAACAGGATCAGTTTTACATGTCTGCATGTACCCATACAAACAATTCTTCTCCCCCTACCCCCCCATATAAACAGTAGTTATCTTTGAGAGCTGGGGTTGTAGATGATTTAACTTTTCTTCTTTGTGCTTTTATTGTGTTCTCCCAATTTCCTACAAATTAACTCTCTCCCCCATAGTCAGAAAAACTCAGCATAGATACATTAAAAGAAGTAATTTAGGAGAGAAAGCAATGTGTGTTGTGTCTGAGGCCACCTCTCCTTTCTTCTCTGACTTAGCTCTGCCGGGCCTCTTTTGTTGGTGGATTTCTCATTTCTCATGCAAAGGGATGGCATTGTCTATTCTATGCCTCAGATAGGAAAGCCCAGAGTGGGTTGTCAGTGAGTTTATTTTAGTGTGATGCAGGCACTTTTCTGCCAGGAATACAGCCAGCCTCAAACGTGGCCTTCTCCTTCAGGGGGATAATTAAGAGCTGTTCTCTGGTTCTCAGGAAGGAAGCACGAGCTCCTGCACAGAGATGGGAAACAAAGGGGTAGTTCAACAGAGGATGGCTCTGGAGGATGGTGCAGGAACCACGAAGGAGGAAGTGCTGAAGAGGTTGTGCTGCACAACCCTCCTGGACCTCCTGGAGCCTGAGACGTGAGGGGTTTGGGCAAGACCTGCTTCTCCCTGGGTTCTGGCTTCTTACCTGATCTTTCCCAGAGCGGGGACAGTTCTGACTCCTCAGCGCTTCGCAGGATTGGTTGTCAGCTTGGCCTTTGGTCTAATGACAGTGTCTCAAGACTCCACAAAAACAGGGCGAGGGCCTCCTGTGTGCCAGGCATTGTTGCAGCTGACAGGAGTTTAAGGTGCTGCTCTGCCTTTCACTCACCGCGTGATTGCAGAGTACTCACCTGCTCTGTGCTGCAGTTTCCTCACCCCTGAAGCAGGACAGTACAAACCCTACCTCACAGGATGGGTAAGAGGATGAACTGAGCTGAGGCCTGTGAAGTGCTTCGTGTGTGTCTGGTGCGGACGAGGACACCGGATTAGTTTGCTGGGGCTACCACAGACCAGATGGCTTAACCAGCAGCGCATCGCACAGCTCTGGAGGCTGGAAGTCTGAGATCAAGGCGTTGATGGGGCTGGTTCCATCTGAGGCTGTAAGGCAGCACCTGTTCCGGGTCTCTCTCCTTTGGCATGTAGGTGGCTGCCTTCTCCCTGTGGCTCTTCATATTGTCTTCCCCCTGTGCCTGCCTGTGTCCAGACATCCCCCCTCTTAAAAAAAATACCAGTCTTATTGGGTTGAGACCCACTCGAAAGACTTCATCTTAACTGAATTACTTCTGTAAAGATCCTGTCTCCAAATAAGGCCACATTTGAAGGTGGGAGGAGGTTAGGATATCAGCCTATGACTTTTGGAGGGAAGACAAATTCAACCTGGAACGAGCAGCTCTAGGGTCTAGAGCAGAACACTGGAAATCTTGGTCATTATTGTCACCAGGTCTTTGTGAGCTTTGACATGTCACCCTGCCCCAAGCCATGGCACTGATTTCCTGGAAAAGGGGACAGCAAAGTCTTTCCTGCCTCAGACATGATGGTGACACTCCTGTCCATCTCCCAGCGCTCTATCCTGGACAGGTCAATGTGCCAGCAGTCTCTGGAGTGCTGGCCAGCTTCTGCCCTCTAGGGCCATTCCTGTTCAGCAACTTCTCCCTCCTTCTAGGAGGTTGAAAAATTCATTTATTATATTCATTTACTTAACCACCACTTCTATCATGCTTACAATGTGCCAGACATTATTTAAGCACTTTACAAATATTAACTCATTTAATCCTCCTAACAACCTTATGAGGCAGGTACTGTTATTACCTCCTAGATGAGGAAATGGAGACACAAGGAAGTCATATAACTCACCTGAGATTTCATGATTAGTAAGTCGTAGAGCTTGGCTTTGAAGCCCTGTGAAGTTTTGTTCTGAACAGCTACACTATGAAAAGGAAGTCAAGTGGCAGGACTATAAACTTTGGAATCAGAGAAATGTGAACTTGGATTCCAGCTGAGGGGCAGTAGAAATTTCCACCACTGCCTGTTTCGTCTAAACCTTTTCTGAGAAGAATGGGCTCATCCTGTACTTCTCTTCATCACATTCCCTTGTGTCATGCCAGGCTCAGCTGATTGGACTGGGGTGGACATGTGACTTAAGGACACCCCATCTGTTGGCTGAGACCCATGATTTGGATGCCCAATCATATTTCATTCTCAGACATTTGGCTAAGATGCTTGAGCAGTGACCATGGGAGCTGAAACCTTTAGTCAAAAGGTGTTGTTGGGCTGGAAGGGTCCTTTTGGGTCATGTGCACTCTGGGGTTAGAAGGCTCTGGAGGACAGGTGTGGGCAAATGGAGGACTGGGTTCAGAGATGGAGAGAATGGAACAGGGCACAGAGAGATACAGAGATCCCTTGTACTAGGGTAGAGATTGTCCCCAAGACACACACACACACACACACAGTTGGTGCTTCTCCCCTTCATTGGGCAGGCACCCCATCCCTCAATCCCTCAAGATCCTGTGAGTGTTGGCTTCTAATGCCTTATAGTTGGTCCTTCTCCAGAGAAACCCTTGACTTAATGACTTCCCGGCCACGTTGGTTAGTTCCCCACCCTCAGCCACCAGCTGCCAATGACTGACTTACATGGGGTACAAAAAGCCAGCTTCCTTTATTCAAGAGGGAACGAACTTTGTGTTTC
Organism: Prionailurus bengalensis; assembly: GCF_016509475.1. NCBI lineage: Eukaryota > Metazoa > Chordata > Mammalia > Carnivora > Felidae > Prionailurus > Prionailurus bengalensis. The sequence continues at coordinate 17,090,904 of NC_057354.1, forward strand.
CATTCATGCTCTTGAGCTCCCTGTGAGATCAGGCTGAAGCTTGGTTTCTACCCAAGCTGGTTTCCACCTTGCTTAGCTCTCTTTTTTCCACTTCCTTGTCCTGCTTCCTTCTCTCTCTTTCTCCTGAAAGCCCCTTCAGTAAGTCATTTACACAAGAATCTCCCATCTCAAGGGCCAGATGGATTCCCAAGAAAAAAAGAGATACTGTTGTCCATAAGATTTCGTTTTGTTGTGTTTCCTATCCCAAAATGTTGGGTCATCTACTTTCTTTATAGTAACCCCTCTTTGCTGGAGTTAGCATGAGATCTCTGCTTCTTGCAGCAAAACAAGTCCAAATTGTGTGAACTTGGTAAAGTTAACTCAACCATTCTCAAGTTCACTCCATTAGGAAAATGGTACCCATTATTCTTATGATTGCAGTGCTTGCTGTGGTGACTTACTAAGAGAATGCATGTGACAGCTGCCAGCATTGTGATTGGCTTAGAGTAGGCACTCTATTAATGACTTCCCTTTTCTTTCATAATATTCTCTTCCTCCCTGTTCAAGTCAATTCAGGGGGAGCACAAGGAGAAATTACATCAGAGAAATATATCATATATCAGCACGACTTTCAAAGCAACATGGAAATGTGGGTGTTTGGAGAGGTAATGATTTAGAGTCCCAAAATTCCAATTTCAACTCTTTAGCCCTGTGCTTCTCAAATTATAATGAACATATAAGTCACTTGGGGATTTGTTAATATGCAGACTCTGGATGGAGCCCGGGATGCTGCCTTTGTAACAGCTCCAGGCAGTGCCCATGCTGCTGGGCTTTGGAATAGCACAACTTTGAGTAGCAAAACTTTAGTCTGTCTTTGGTTCCAGAGTGATATTTTTTCTTCCCCAAACAGAAAACCTGAATGGCAGGCTCTTCCCTTTCCATTTTATTTTGCATGTCTTGTGAGATGTGGTTCTTGCCAATAAGGAGGTCTCAGTGGTTGAGGTGTCCTTTGGAAAGCTGTCCTTTGTAAAGTAGAGCTAAGTGGACATATGGAGGCTGATGCGGGCACTTGCTCCTGGAGAAAGGAAAGTGGGAAAAGTCAGGGAGGTCTCCTTGGAAGAGATGGGCTATTAGTCTATCACTCTGTGTAGATACTTCCTGATTCCTGTCTTTCTGCTCCTTTAAGCAAGGACCACACACTAGAAACACAGGGCTGCTGTGATGTCACTGTTGCCTGCACTCTGGTCCAGGTGCCCTGCCATCTGAACAAGACTGTCCACACCTGAGCCCAGCATATCCCTTTGGTCATGGCCTTGGGCCTCCCGCTCCCTACATGTTAGAAATCCTAGCCTGCCTGTCCATGATTCAGGGCCTGTTTTTACACTGCATTTATAAAGATAAGTTCAGGGAGTTCAAGATACAAGAGAAAAATTTGTGTTATTTCTACAACATTTACTGCAATTTCCCCTTTTATTATAATCCTGGACAAGTCCTTGCAAACATTCCCCTTTCCACACTGAGATTAATTTTCCTTATTCATGGCTGCCAGCAACGTAGGTAGGTTTCTTCCATTTGTTCATTTTTCCTTTGCCATTCTCCTTTTTTTGCCCCTCTTCTTCCCTCAGGGTTCGGAGAGTGGAGGCGTTGTCTCAGAAAGGCCACTGTTGGCTGGAGTAGGGGGAGGGAAGTCTGTTGCTAAGCCATCTTCTGTTGGCACATCTGGGAGTTTTCACTTATAGTCTAGAAGTAACTGGACAGAGAACAGGTCCTTAATTGATGAGTCCTTTCCTTAACTTATGTTGAGAATGTGCCAGAGATGTGCCAGGCCCTGCTCTCGGTGTCATGGACACAGCAGTAATCAGGCAGGGTTCCTAACCTGACACACTAGCTGGGCATGTTACACGTTCCTTATCAGTGGGGGCACCTAACACACACACACGTGTGTATATACACATGCATGTACACACACACACTGATCTTCACCCTCCTCAGTCTCACTGTCTTCAGGGAACGGCCTCTGTCCCAGGCCCAAGGAGAACAAAAGAAATTCCTAGAAACATACCTCACACTGATGAGCATGGCTATTATCAAAAAGATAAGAAATAACAAGTGCTGACAAGGATGTGGAAAAAAAGGGAACCTTGGTATACTGTTGGTGGGAATGTAAATTGGTGCAGCCACTGTGGAAAACAGTATGGAGGTTCCTCATTTTTTTTTAAATTTCATACAATCCAGCAATCCCACTTCTGAGTATATATCCAAAGGAACTGAAATCGGGATCTTGAAGAGATATCTACACTCCCAGGTTCATTGCTTTATTATTCACAAGAGCCAAGATAATGAAACAACCTGATGTCTGTCAAAGGATGAATGGAAAAAGGTGTAATATATAGCAATATTATTCAGCCTTAAAAAAGAAGGAAATCCTGCCATTTTTGACAACATGGATGAACCTGGAGGATATTATGTTAAGTGAAATAAGCAAGACAGAGAAAGACAAATATTGTATGATCTCATTTCTGTATGGAATATAAAACAGCCAAATCAATAGAAGTAAAAAGTAGAATGAAGGTTGCCGAGGGTGGGGGCAGAGGGAAATGGGGAGATGTTGGTAAAGGGGTACAAAGTTTCAGTTATGCAGGATGAGTACGTTCTGGAGATCTAACGTACAATAATATGACTCACTATATTGTGTACTTGAAGTTTGTTAAGTAGATCTTAAGTGGGCTCACCACACACCAAGAAGAAGAAAATGGTAACCCTGTGAAGTGATGGACATGTGAATCAGCTTGACTGTGGTGGTCGTTTCACAAGGTATCTGTATATCAAAACATCAAGTTGTACACCTTAAATACATACAATTTTAATTTGTCATTTATACTTCAGTAAACCTGTTTTAAAAAAAAGCTAATACACTTCAATAACTTAAATCTGGAGACATTTTGAGAACAAATAAAGTGAGAGCCACAGGGAAGGTTTGATATCATCGGTCAAAGAAGCCAAAATGCTGGGGACTTACTTGATGTGGGAGAGGGGACAAGCATCCCCTGGAGGATCTGGCGCCTCGGAGAAAGAGTGCTCTTGATAGGTGGCCATGAGTTAGATCTGGGCATGGTGTGCTTAAAGACAGAATTCCACGCACCACAAGGAGAGGCTCTTGCCTGAAAACTGATGGTGAATACAGACAATGCTCCAATCCCTGTGGAAAATGATTGCACTCAGCTCCCTAAATTCTGTGTTTCTCCATATTTATATATGCTGTTACCCAGTGAATACCTGATTAAGGAATGCAGCTGCCAAATGAATACATTTGTTGCTCATCAAATGGCACCATAAAGCCAGCGATGATGGGGCTTATTAAAAACCTTCTTTCACTCAGTGAAAAATCCCCCACATGTCCCAGCCAGTCTCAATATCGCAGCTAATGAAATGGGTAACCAATACACAAAGAGATGTATTCAAGAGCAAATTAACTGCCTCAGGAATATGCATCATAAAGATTGCAGCCTGGAAAATAAATAGACAGTGTATTGGACAAATTGGCCTCGTGTTTAAGTGTTGATGGGTTGGAAATATTGGTTTAGCTTCTCGATAGAAGCAGGCAGTATGGGATCCTGGAAGGCAAACATTAGCAATGAAAAATCAGGCTGGGGACCTTCTAATTAGCTAGAACTGGGGAAAGGTGTGAGGAGTGACATTTATTGAGCCACTTCCTGAGAGCCAGCCAGGCCTCGTGCTGGCCCTTTATGTATGTTGCCACTTAGTCCTTTTGTTGCCCAAAAAGGTAGGAGCCCTAGATTTTTGGCTTCACCTACCTGTGACCACATGATGAGATTACACAAAGAGATTTTGTTTTCTCTGTCTGTGCAAAGTATTAGTGCAAAGCTTCTATCAGATTCCTTAAAAATACCTCCTTTAAATTGCCCCTGGGTACTACCAGTCTCCTGAGCCCTTGCTCATGATTAAAAAAAAATTTTTTTTCCCTTTGTTTCTTCTGCTCCAAATTCTTGTCCTGCTATCCCACTGCCTACTCTGCCTTGATTCTTTTCTGGGAAGCTTCCAGATCAAAGGGAAGCAGCAACCTGAAGGCTGAATGACCATTCCTACTGTGTCTCCTCCAAGACCCGAGGTTGAGTATTAACACTCGTATCCCAGTCTCTAGATGCAGGAAATACACACACACACACACACACACACACAGACTCTAAGGAGGAAGGCAGTAGTGTGGGTTTCAAGTCATGTGGATGTGGGCCCTGTGATCTGGGACAGGCTACCTGATTCCCTTGAGCCCCTGTTACCCCACAAGAGAGGTAGATGATACTGCCTTCCTCAAAGGTCAGTTTGGAGGAACCGATGAAATAACGTGTAGAAGATTCTAGAGTCCTGCTCTACTGCATGATTTTCATAGGCCTTCCTTCTTTCAAGAAGAGACAGCCATGGAGTTAGTTGAAGGGAAGGTCACTGCAGCTGTGGGGCCCCGCCTCCCTATGAGGGACTAAATGAGCTGACTTAATGTGCGGGGAGACCACAGGGAGACAACACCAGCAGCCCCACCTGCTGGAACACGTGCCCTCTGTGCTTGCTTGGGCAGCATTTTCATGATTATGCTTATTGTTTTATATTAATATATTTAATATAATGTTATTATATTTCGTTAGTTTGAGCCTGATTTTTATGATTGTTTTAAAGAAAAACTAGTGAATTGTTTAGACATATCCCCTGATCCATTACAGGCTAGTCAACAGTACATTTCCATTTGAGGTTAACAGACTCTGAAGACCTGTAAAAGGGCTGTGCACCTCATTTATTTGTTGGTGCATGTTCTAGATTGGGCTCCCCCAGAAGCAGACAAAGATATGCATGTGAGTAGTTTTTCTGGGGGGGGATCTGAAGAGGCAACCAGGAAGGTTGGACAGGGAAGGGAATGCATAGGCTGTCTTATTGAGCAGGTTACTGCCATTGGCCACTGGGAACTCCTGATGGGCAGTTTAGAACATACAGCATCGTTATGCCCCCCGAGGGCCGAGGGAGCTGGGGTGTTTTTGCTCTAACTTTGGTGAGTTGTTGCTTGAAGGCTATTCCTGGGGACATTTATTCTCCAGCACTTCTAGCCTGCACACAGGGGATACTCAAGGGAGGGATGCAGGTACTTGCACTAGGAAGCCATCACCTTGCACAGGAGTGGCGAGTGCCGAGGGGATGTGGGTAAACACTGATGGTGTCTATGCAAACTTAAAAATCTGGGGTCCATAGCACATCCTACATTTTCAGTGATGTGTTTCTGTATTTGTCTGTCTTTTGCTACAAGCTATGAGCAGTCTGAGGACAGAGCCATCTCTTGTTTTCATCCCCACTGTCCTGCAAACAACTGCTGACTGACTGACTGAATGATTGAGGGAATGAGCGATTGAAGACTTGAAAACACAACAGGACTGAGATTGCAAATCAAATGGCTGCAAGAGCCTGGAGGGTCATGAGTCAGAGAGGCAAATATAGATCCTGCTTTTGAGATGCTCACAGCCCAGGGGAGGCAGACCCTACTCCCTGACAACACAAATGTTTAGGGTCAGTGGCATTCCTTTACCTCCTGGGCATGGAGCTTGACTACATTTCCCAGACTCCCTTGAAATTAGGTGAGATCATGTGATTGAGTTCTGACCAATGGAATGTGGGCAATATAGACCAATTCCCAGCATGGTTTGCAAAATTTCCTATGCAGTTTTCAACTTTCTCTCCTTTTCACCATCCACTGGATACATGGAGAGAACTCCAAGCACTGAGAGGAGGGTGGATCCATAAGAGGGAAAGAACCTGGGTCTCTGAATGACTGCCCAGAGGAGAAATTTCCACAATTCTAACTGACCTGTCTTGTATCCTCATGTCACTGAAATGGGTTGTTTTTTACATCAGTTCCCTGGTCTGACTGACATAGTGACCTAAGGGAACATGTCAGGAAGAATGCTTTGGGAACTCCTTGGCCTTCTTAGAGAAAGGCTCTCTGCTGGGGGAAAGGTCAGACTCCTACTCAGGGTTCATTAAGGAAGCTGTAGGCTCTCTGCCAGGACAAGAGAAGTATGGAGCTGGGGAGTTGGGCAGATGTGCTTCCACGTATGTTAAATTAAACCCAGTCAAATGGATTTTGTGACGCTCTTTGGGGAGGACAGAAAGAACTTCAGGCAACAATACTTACCCCAAATTGTTGGTGAGAATTGCATTTGTCATCCTCCAGGGATTCTTGGTATGATACATCCCAATGGCGTAGGGTCAATTCTACTCCTACTGGGGTAGTGAAAGACTATGAGTTACTTGTGGAAAATGGTTCTACTTCTGAGAGCCACTTTTCCTGCTCACTGTGTGAACAGTTAACAGTGGCACTGAAGTTCACAAGGCAAACAAAGATCACTAAGTTTGAAGCTCTACCATCAACTTCTTTCCTGCCCTGGGAGATCTGGGACAAAGAGTGTATATTCTCCTCTTGGTGCATATCTGCTTCAGAAGGAAAGGGGAAGTGGTTCAGTCCCTCATCATTTGAGGCGAATGTGTCCAGCCTCTTTGCTCAATGTTTACATTATCTGTATGTAGGGAAACCAAGAGGAGAATTCAGAGAATATGGTCCTGCTTTCCTCAAGGATCATATTACAAGATTCAGCAACTAAGTGAGGCTCACCCTCATAAGATGAAGTTTCTCAGGGCCTTCAGAGACTCAGGGCCTCAGAGCCTATGGGGGCTGGAGAGTAGGTGTGGAAATCAAGGCAGCTCCTGAGGGTAGGAAGCAGAGTCCCTGGGAGATGGGATTAACCCCTATATTTTTAAAAGTTACTTTGTACCTCTGCTCAAGATTTAAGTTCCAGAGAGAGAATCCAGCTATAGAAAGCATGAGACAGCACAGAGGACTCCCAGAGACATTTAGTCTTGTAGGGCTCCCCAAAATTTTCTAAGGAGATGCTCAGTTTTTGCTGATGCTACTGCTGGCCGAGAGAAGGTAACCTTTGCCATTCTCATAAGAGTCATTATAGTCTCCAGGTGTGCTCCCCAACCCCCTGATTATTCTGGACACTCTGCCAACAAACCAGTAAAGTGCAGCTGTAGTGCCCTTCTGAGTGATGGCTGTGAACCTGGGAGATCCGGAGGTGAATTTTCTAGACATACCTCACTCAGCAGGTCCAGGCGTTGGTGCTGCCTGAGGTCTATTCCTGGGTGGGAATTGGCTTTAGTCCTATTTGATTCTTCCTTCCCCCAACAGGCAAACAGCTCATCATGTAGGGCCTTTTTGTTACAGATTGTGGCAGCTCCACTGCCAGGTACCTCTGTGTCTCTTAAGATTCAATAATCCGTAAAAAATAGTAATGATAAAATAAAAATAAAAATGAAATAGTCCCAAGGCAATATTAGCCTAGACGTGAGAGTGGTCGGCGCGGTGATGGCCCCTGCCCATGATGAGAGAGTGCATCTGCAGGGATGTGGGTGACCAGATTATTCTGAGAGGAAGCCCCTTTTCTGGGGTCTCCAAGTGACTAGGGACAACAATTTCAGAATAGCAGCAAATTCCAACCTCTCTGAACAAAGAGGCACTGGATTAGCTTGTTGAATGCATCAAAAACAAGTCTTGAGATCTTAATGTTTCACCAGGGCCTTCTAACACTTCATTGTTTGGTCATCTGGGCTGTGCCATCAGGAGGCAGTCATCTCACTGCACACAGACTAATTTCTGCCTACAGGCCAGGGTGGCGCTTCTAGAACAGAGAAAAATCAAATCAGAGCACAGTTCGCCATGGGAGGGAGAAGGAGAAGGTTTTAAAAGGTGATGTTTTACTCCCTCTTTAAATGTTCATTAGTGTGCTATCCAAAGGCTTATTTACCTCTTAAGGCATTTATGAAGCGTTTTCAATGTGTGAGGCATTGGAGGGGTGGATGGAAACACACATAAGGTATGAGCCTCACTCCCAAAGGAATTATAAACTAGGGGTAGTGATAATAGGTAATGTTCATGTGCTATATAGTTTGGAAGGCTTTTTTGGTGAATATTGTAATGCCACTGATTATAAGTACTGTTGAACAGTCAGCATTTTTCCCGAGTGCATCAGGAAACTGAAGCTCCGAGAGGGCAACAATTTGACCAAGTTCATGGTTCACACAGCTTGTCAGAAAAGAGACAAAATTTGAACTTGGATTCTTTGTCTAAATCTCTTGCCTCTTTAGCCAAGGAGACAGACACACATGGTGAAGTGATACGAGGGACTGTATGAATATTAGAAAAGAGGAAAGAGTCTCCAAGATGCAGGGATTTTTTAAAATGTTTTATTTATTTTTGAGAGAGAGAGAGCGCAAGCGGGGTACAGCAGAGGTGATGGGGACAGAAGATCCGAAGCAGACTATGCCCTGAGAGCAGCAAGCCAAGTGCAGGGTTTGAACTCACAGACTGCAAGATGGTGACCTGAGCTGAAGTGGGACGCTCAACAGACCGAGCCACCCAGGTGCCCCAAAGATGCAGGAATTAAAAAAAAATTTTTTTAACGTTTATTTATTTTTGAGACAGAGAGAGACAGAGCATGAACGGGGGAGGGGCAGAGAGAGAGGGAGACACAGAATCGGAAGCAGGCTCCAGGCTCTGAGCCATCAGCCCAGAGCCCGACGCAGGGCTTGAACCCATGGACCGCAAGATTGTGACCTGAGCTGAAGTCGGACACTCAACCGACTGAGCCACCCAGGCGCCCCGATGCAGGAATTTTTAAAGACAGATGAGGCATACTGGTGTGCTTGGGGTCTTCAAGCAATGAAAAAAATATGGTCAAGCTGCTCTACATGGGAAAATGAGAAAGATTATTTTTTAGAAATTTGAAGAGGAAAAGAGCAAGGAGGAGGAGGACACTGAGGAGGAGGTATGGAGAGAGAAGCCTTCAAGATGGTTTTTGTCTGGGGACCATTTAAGGTGATAGGATAGCTCCAATGACTTTTAAAAGCAGCCATGCCTAAGTGCTGTTTTATTCACTTACTGTTTTGTATTATGTGTCTCTTGGCCATGGCCTTCCAACATCTTTGGCAAAATGTTCTACATTCTTGCTTTTTTATCAGTGGGATTTTGAAATTGAAGATGGGATTATTTTCACCTGTGGATCAACTTGGTGTAGAACAAAGATGGCATGTACAGAAGCAGGAATCCAGAGGCTGAGGTGAGCATCCATTCATTTATTCATCCATCTGTCCATCCATCCATCCATCTATCCATCCATCATCATCCATCATCCATCATCCATCCATCCGTCTATCCATCATCCATCATTCACTACCCCTCCCTCCATCCATCATCCATCCATTCACAATCATCCATCACTCACCCATCCATCTATCATCCACCATCCATCATTCATCATCCATCCATCCATCCATCCATCCATCATCCATCCACCCATCATCCATCCATCCTCCATTCATCCTCCATCTGTCCTTCTATCCACCCACCCACCCATTCACTAATTCATTTATTCAAATACTCATTGAGCATCTACCATGTACTTGGCTCTGCTCTGGGTACTGGGGATACTATAATGAATAACAGACAGATACCCCTTTCCCAGGAGCAGCCAATAAGTATGAAAATCAGACCATAGTAAAGCAACTGAATAGATTACCAAGATAATTTCAGACTGTGATAAACACCATGAAGACAATAAAACAGGGTGATGTTATAGAACAGTGGCTCTCAAAGCTTTGCTCCCAGACTAATGGCATTAACACAACCTGAAAACTTGTGAGAAATATACATTATCAGGACCCACTCAGACCTATTGAATTAGAAACTCTGAGGAATGGGACCCAGAAATCTGTATTTGAAGCCCTCCAGGTGAATCTGATACATGTTCAAGTTTGAAATCCACTGGTATAGAGTGACAGTGTGGTTGCCTGAGGTAGGGTAGTCCGAGAAGGCTTCTTAGAGGAGGTAACATTTGAATTGAGATCTCAATGATAAGAGTTTAGTTGTGTAAGCCTAGAGATATATCTTCCAGGCAGAGAGAATAGCAAATGAAAAGGTCCTGAGATAAGATCAAAGTTGGGGGCCTTGGGAGACTGAAAAAAAAAAGGCCAGTATGGTTGGAGTGTTGTGTACAGTCATGCAAATTCATGATGACAGACAGTGCTAGGAACGTTCTGGTTGCTCTTTGGATATTCATTCTCTTTTTTATAGAAATGTGATCTTTGCACATTTGCATTGGAAGCTACATATTGGGATTCTTTTTGAAAGTAAAATAATTAATTTAAATCTTACTAGTAATACATATATAAATTTTCCTCATAAATGGATTTCTTGGCTTCTTATGAAGCTGCGGTTTGTCTTGGGAAGATTGCAGTGGGCTAGGAGGCAAGAGGATTGGGATCTAATTCTGTCACACTCTGTTCACTGCTGCTGACCCCATCTGCAGGGTGAGGAAGGAGAGCTGGTCTGTCTCCTGAAAAAGAAGACTGCTGGCATCTCCTTGAGGGGCAGTCTAGTTGTCCTTCAGCCCCCTCACCTCCTTTTCTTCTTGCTGATTTGACCTTGGATGTATGTGCCTGGGGCAGGGCAGGAGGAAAGAGGCAAATGGGTTCCCTTGGAATTACCACCTATGTCAAATGGTGTTTTGGAAATCTGCTTTGAATATACAGTAATTCTGGGAGCTGAATTCCATGCTCTCAGTGGCAGTTTTCTTCATAGTTATTGCTCTGCTGCTGAACCCAAAAGTTTTATTTCTTGCAAACAGACATCTGATGAAAAGAATAGTAAACAGAGCTGCACAATCAGGGGCATGGCATTTGGACTTGATGCTGCAGGATTGGGGAAGGAGGGAAGGGAACAAACTGGATCTTCTCCGGGGAGGCTGTGGAGTGCATTGGGAAGACTCTCGGGTGAATCCTTTAAGCTGGGTGCATTGTCAGGCCTCTCTGAGCCTCTGTTTCCTCATCTGCAAAATGGGGATGATGCCTCTTATACAGTATTAAATAAGATGACATGTTCCAGGTGTGTGGCACACAGTAGGTGCTCAATAAATGTCTGTGCTTGTCTTCCATCCCTCCCCTGGGAGCAAGGAAATGTCTCTCCTCCATAGGCAGCGGCCAAGCCCCTCTTTGCCTACAACTCTCCTGGTTTGTTTGCTTGTGTAGTAATTAGGCACAGCAGCTAAGAGTATTCAAACCTGCAGCATTATCTTTTCCCCAAGCTGCTTCAGTTGATAGAGCGTTTGGTGGTAGATGACAGCTTGTTTATCCAGGGAGGCTATAAAATATTCTGTCGAGTGAACACACAGAAAAGCTCATTTGTCTTGTCTTTTGTCTCCACAGCTACATAGTTCAGAAGGGATGCTCTCGTCCCATCTTACTGACTGCTTTCTCCTCTGAGCATGCTCACAGACCCTCTTCTGCCCACCCTGGGCCCTCCCTCCCACCACGCTGCCTCTATAAGAGCATCCATCATGATGCCTCTATTGACCACTCCCAACTCAGACTGCTCCCCTGAGCTTTGTACTGGACACTACCGCCTGGATGTCCACAGGCCTGTCTGCTCCCTTCCCTTGCTGCTTCCCTTCTCTGGATCTCAGCCCTCAGCGGCACTGGCCACCCACCCTCCCTGAGCCTGAAGCCTGGGAGTCCATCTTGGGCACCTCACTCTTTCTTGCCACCATATCCCTTCACCCATCAGGTCCTGTCCACGTTCTCTCTCAAATCTCTCTCCTGACTGTCCTTCCACTCAGCCCCAACCACCAACCCCCCGTGGAGGGCTCCCCCTCCACCCCCCGTATGGCTGCAGCCAGGAGTCTGGTTCTGGAGCACACACTGAGGTGTGTCAGGCCTGCAGTCCTGAGGACAGGTGGAGGGAGGGATTTGTGATCATTCCCAGAGGCCATGGGGTGGGGGATGGGGACATAGGAGGTTCGGGGGGTGAGGCAGGAAAGGAGCTCAGGTTTTTGAGAAAAACAAATAAACCAAACCAAGCATTCTGGCCTTCAGTGCTGGTCCCAACACATGTTAGCTGTGTGATTTCTGACAGCATTTAAAAGCTCTTTGGAGCCCAATTTCTTCAGTTCTGAAAAGGCACCTATCATTCCTACCTCAAAAAGTTGCTATGAAGTTTGGATGAATGAACCCATATATATGGTAGATAGTAGAGATTTGATCAGTGTCAGGCTTTTCTCCCTGTCTTTCACTTTGAACAGTACTTTGTAGTTCTCAGCAGTCTTTCTTCGATCATTCATTCATTCCATACATGGATTGTGTGCCTAATATGATCTTGGCCAGTTATGGTGCTGGGGTGTAGCAGAGACAAGACAGGCTTAGTCCCATATCCCCTGGACTTTACATTTTTGGTGGGGAAGACAGACCAAAAGCCGATAACACATAAGTAATATAGTATCAGGTAGTCTTAAGAGCCATGATGAAAAATCAAGCAAAGTAAAATAGGAGTGATGGGGACTGGAGAATCCCTGGAGCTGAGATCTGTGGAAAGGAGTCAATAAACAAGCCAAAGAATAATTAAAATAATTTACTGACTGTGGTAAGTGCTGGGAGAGAAGTGAGCATGGTTATGTGACACCACAGGCAGGTTGACAGAATTAAATACTAAAAGGGTATGGGAAGTGACTTGTATGACGATAAGTGACAGACATTCAATGATGCATTCTTTCCCCCAACAGCTCTCTTTCCTGTACCTTTAATTTCTTCCTCTAGTGGATCCCTCCCACCAGCATTTATTCGCATGAAGGCTTCTTGTGCTTAGAACATACCTCTCTGCCTCAAACTCCAGGCTTTTCTCCAGCTGTGATCCTACCTGATCCCCTCCAGAGCAGACCTTTCCAGAGTGGTCTACACTTCCAATCTCCACATCAACTCCTCAGTTCATCCTTCAACTCCATCACTCTGGCTTCTGCCCCTAGAAGGATTCCAGAAACTGCTTTCTCTGCAGTCACCAGTGACTTCCAAGGTCATGGTCACTGTACCCTTTGAGTTCTCACAGCCTGTCTCCTGGCCATATTCAATATCATTCTTTCTATAGGTCCCAACATGCACACCACCTCTTCAACTTTGTTTCCCCCACCTCTCCTTACTCCTCCTCAGGCTTCTTTGCTGACTTCTCTCCTCCTGTTGGTTCCTTAAATGTTGGAGTGTCCCAAGGTTCCATCCTGGGTCCCCTTCTCTTCTCTCCCTATACATTATCCCTGGGTAAGGGTTCAAGTCTCCCAAATTCCTATCTTCAGCCCAGTTTGCCCACCTGAACTCCTGGCCTATATTCTCAATTCATTTTTTGGACGCCTCCACTTGGAAGTGCCATGGACATCTTGAACTCAACAGTTCTAGACTGGAATTCACCAACACCTTCCTCCACCCACCCTGCTCTTCCAACCTGCCCATGTTAGTGGGTTTCACTAGTACCCACCTGTAGCACAAGGCAGAGCCTTGGAATTCACCAGTTCCCCTTGAGCCCTCCCTCACCCCCATATCTGCTGGCCATCAAATCCTGTGGATTCTGCCTACTGAATGCTCTCAGAAGTATCCTTCTGCCACCACTTCCTCTGCCCCCTCCCTAGCCCAGGCCTCCAGCACCTCTTGTCTTGACCACTGCAGAGTTTCCTCTTGGTCTCCACTGTTGTCCCCTCTGATCTATCCTGCACACAGCAATTGGAGTGATCACTCAAACATGCAAACCCAATGGTGCTCACTCTCCTGATTAAAGCCCTTCAGGGCTCTTCCTTCAGTGTTCTGAAGCGCAGAGAGGAAGAGCGATTTGCGAAGGCTTCCCAGCAAGTCCAGCGTGCTTCATACTAAAACAGAACAGCTCTCCTCTTAGCCATGATTGGAAGGAAACGTGGCATCAGCAAGGACCCTTCCCCATAGATTTGGCTCTTTCTGTTGCTGAAATCAGAAAGATGAGCAAGTGGTAAGTCTTCCCGGAAAAGGGTTGGAAATAATGCCGGATCTCTTTGCCTTTGCCTTGGACTTCTGAGGCTGAGGCCCTGGTGTCACTTTGGCTTTTTCCGTCACCATTCCAGACCCCTTACAGTTCTGCCTCAGCTTTCCCCTATGCCACCTCTAATACAGATCCTCACTGACAGGCACTCCTGTCTGCCGTCTCTGATCTGAAATAGTTTGAGTTTCTCAGTGGCTGTTGGCACAACCTGCCTGGGCATAGGTCTGGCTAATATTTGAGAGTAGGAGTACTCAGGCAAGGTGGCAAGTCCTTGTACGCTGAGCTGAGTTGGGGTTGATGCCAGGCCAGGGTCAGTCAGTGAGCCTTTGGCCACAGACTGGACTGTTAACCAGGTCATAGACTAAAGCCCTGACTCTGGCCACAGCCTGATCTTGGCTGTGGACAGGATCCTGATCCTGGACCCAGACACAGCTCCAACCCTGCTTCTAGACTTAGCCTTGATTCTGGTAATAGACTGAGCACTGATCCTCATCTAAGACTGAGCCCTGACCCTTGCCACAGACTGAGCCTTGATCCTGGTCCCAGACTGAGCCTGACTCTACTTCTAGACTGAGCCCTGATCCTGGTCCCAGGCTGTGCTCTGACCATGGACTAAGTCCTACCCACCTCACAGACTAGACCTACAGCTGGGGGCTCATGGTGAGAGTGTAGCCAACTCAGGGAAAAGCTGTCCCTTTAGAGGAAGGGGCAGGAATGACTTTTCCTGGGAAAAGCAGAACAGGCTCAGGCTCTGGCGTTGTTACACTCATGGATTTGAGGGATCACAGGCCACAATAGAGCCAGGCTCAAAGGACTGCTGCAAAATCAGATCTGGCAGAGCTTCCCAGCCATTTTAGCTCCCAAATAATGGGGAGATTATTCCTGTGGCTATCCATCAGGCTGAGATTGAGAACATTTCAGTGAGAAGGTGCTTTAATGACTCTTCAAGGATTTGGGGCCTAATGAAGCACACATCAGAGGACGATTTAATCTTTCCCTCATAAAACCCTCACAATAAGATCAACTTCAGAATCCAAATTCATCCTGACATAAAAATGTAAGATCAAGACAGCCCCGGATCACTGATAATTGTCTGGAGCTAATTGCTGTGGTCTCGGTGCAGGGGAGGGGAGGGGCTTGGGAGAAGCCAAGGGAAGGTGGGTATGGTAGAGGGCATCCTGGGACATGCTGGGTTGTCCCCTGTGAGGCCCTTGGAAGGAGGACAGTGACACTGGAAAATAAGATAGGAAAGGTAAGTGTGAGCAGTAGACGGTCCTCCTTCCTCTGGTCCTGTAAGGTGGACCTTTTCTCCCCCAATCCCTCTCCAAGTGGGCTAGATGTCAGCAGATATGCCACAAACACCTGACTCTCAGTGAGCCATGAAGGGGCCAGGAAACCTCTGCTTCCAAGCCAGGAATGTAACAAATAGAGCTTAAGAGAGCTGCTAGGGAGAAAACGAGAAGGAGGCTGTGATGGAATGATCCAGGCATGTGTGGGCTGGATCATCATCCTTAGAACTGGCTCACCAGCTCTCTGAGGGTAGAAGCAGAGCACTATGAGTGCAGGCTCCGCTTGTTTCTTCCCACACCTTGCTGCTACCTGGGATCACACACATCATCAGGCCCAGCTCATCACGAAAGCAACACCACCTTCTTCTCACAAATGCTGAATTTTTGCCCATGTCTTTAGTTGCAGAGATTTTTTTTTTTTTGCCAGAAATGGGTTTTGATGTGAATGAACAGAGCCCTGCCATTGATTTCAAAACATATTTTATAATATAGTAACAAAATAGGGAAACATATTTTATAATAATTAGATGGAAAAAAAATCAAGCAAATTCAGTCAAGCCCTGGTCAGTGCATAGTATAGTCATTTATACTAAAATTACATCCATAGTGTACTGCAGAGTCAGAGAAGGTACAAGATAAAGTAATGGGAGCCTCCTCTCATTTTTCTTTGTACTAAAAGAAGATAGCATTCTTTTTCATTCTTTTTTATTTGAGAGAGAGAGAGAGAGCATGCGTGAGCGAGCATATGAGTAGGAGGAGGGACAAAGGGAAAGAAGGAATTCCAGGCAGGCTCCATGCTCAGTGCAGAGCCCAACATGGGGCTCAGTCCCATGACCCCGGGATCATGACCTGAGCTGACATCAAGAGTTGGATACTCAACCAACCGAGCCACCAGGTGCACCTAGAAGATAACATTCTTAAGTAAGACACAGACACCTTAATGGAAACAATTAACAGATTTTACTATGAAATGTTTTTTAAACTTAAAAGACTTCTATCCAGTGAAACAAAACACAGAGTTAAAAGAAAGTAGACTGGGAGCAAATATTTGCAGCATATTCAACCAAGAACTACTCTATCAAATATATGAAGATTTTCTGCAGATCTGTAAAAAAAACACAAAGATGCCTTAGAAAATTAGGCCAACTTCTAGAAGAAGAAAGCCGGACTACAGTGGTGGCCATAGAGGTGGGTTGGTCAGATCTCCCTCCAGAAGAACTTTTGGTGGGAGGAAAAAAACAGCTGATTGACAGTCTCAAGCTAAGGCATCTTTGGGTCCACTATGGTGGTCACACTGGGTCGTGCTTCCCCTAGTCTGTTCCCAGCCAGTGACAGAGCTGGGAACCTCCACTTTGGAAACCACCCCGCTGGTCTGCTGGAGGCTTTCTCAGAGCAGCACTGTGATCCGAGGATCATCCTGCACAATCCTCCTTCTCCCTCTCCTTTGATAAACATCAGACCTGCATGTGGGTCTGAAAGCTCTCCCATCTCCCCCACCTCCCTTTGTCCCCAGTAAGGCTCTTGCTTGTTCAATCCTGCCTTGGCGTGTGCTTCTCAGAGGACCCCAAATAAAACAATGATAAACCCAAATGTAAAGGATTATTGAATTACACTATGTTGTACACCTGAAACTAATAGAACACTGTATGCTAATTATACTGGAATTTAAAAAAATGCTATTACTTACAATAAGTCTTACTTATAATTAAAGTAGCACATGGGGTGCCTGGGTGACTTAGTTAAGCATTTGACTCTTGATTTCAGCTCAGGTCATGATCCCAGGGTCGTGAAATTGAGCCCCACATTGGGCTCCATGCTGGGCATGCAACTTACTTAAGATTCTCTCTCTCTTTCTCTGCCCCTCCCCTGCTCATTCTCTCTCCTTCTCTCTCTCGCTCTTTCCAATAAATAAATAAGTAAATAGCACAAATTGCGATGTGATACCATTTGCTACCTATCAAACTACGAATATATTTTTTATGTCTTTTATATAATCTTTATGCTCAAAATGGGTCTCAAACTCACAACCCCGAGATCAAGAGTCGCATGCTCTACCGACTGAGTCAGCCAGGCACCCCTGACAAATATTCTTAAGGGGTCATTAATACCTTATTTAGTGAGGGGGGAACAGAATGAACCTCTTTCTCATACTGTGCTGGTGCCAGGAGTATAAAGTATACATATTCACCGATTCAGCATTTCACTTCTGGGAATCTACTCTATAGGATATATGTGTAGATGTACAAAAACATACACAAGCATGATGGCATTATTTACACTAGTCAGAAACTGGAAAATAAGCTGAATGCGCATTAATGTGGAATATTTACATCAGTTATGGGGCACCCACACAATATAATTTCCAGCTGTTTGAAAGAAAGAGGTCAAGTATGTGACATGAAAAGATGTTTGTGATGCCAAATTGAATAGAGAGGAAAAAAAAAATCAGAACTGAAGAATATACTGTGTAATGCCCTTTGAATAGAAAAACCCTTCATTAAATGAGTTTGTATGCATACAAATTGGTGAATCGGTGCAAACATCTGGAAAAGTAGACACTGAATTGCCAAGATCATTTGTCTTTGGGGAGGAGGGTGGGATCGGGTGTAGCTATTAAAGGGGGCCCTCACTTTTCGCTCCATTTCCTTCTTTATTGTTTACATGTTTCAGAGTGAGCATGGATTATTATTTTTAATTAAAATGAGCAATATATAGGAAGAAAGAAAAGAACCCAGAGTGTAACTGCCAGAATGAGGATTGACCCTTTGGGGAGGCCGTGTCCATGTTCCAATCAGTCTGTTCACAGTGCTTGGACCCTCCTGGGAGTACCCGTTAGTGGCTGTGAACAGCGGAAGAATTTTGCTCTCATCCTTGTCTTTATCCTTTAAAATTACTTTTACAAAACTGTTAGCAGGAAGCGACGTTGTTCACCTTGATCCTTGCCTCATGAGCCACACCTGACTCTAAATGTTTTCTTACTCTTCAAAAACTCATGCCTCCCTTCCCCCTGCTCAGTCTGCTGACCTGAAGGCCAAATGTGCTGCTGCTGAAGATATTGTAGAGACACAGCCAAGCTCTCTGGCCTCGGTTTCCTCACCTGTGTCAGAAAATGTTGGATTAAATGGCCTCGGGTTCTGGCTGATGTTTTAGGCCCTGGGGCACTGGCACGCAATTGCCATCCTCCACACACTCTGCTCAGCTCAGCTGAGGTATCAGAGAAGGCCACCCACGGTCCTCGGTCTGACCTTCAGCCGGCTCTTCCTGCCTCGCCTCGCAGCCCCTGTCATCCAGTGTCAGCCACTCTGAATGTGTCTCTGTCTCTGCCCTCCCCACATCCAGCTGCCCAAACTGCCCACACTTTTATGATCTCCTCGTTTGGATTTGCACTGCATTTTCTCTATAGATTGTGTGGTCTGAAGAAGCCAAAATAGCCACTTTGCCCCGCTTCCAATCTGATCAAGCACTTCACATACACTGGGGGGGGGGGGGGGGGGGGGGGGGGGGGGGGGGGGGGGGGGGGGGGGGGGGGGGGGGGGGGGGGGGGGGGGGGGGGGGGGGGGGGGGGGGGGGGGAGAAGACCCGGGGGAAGACCCTGAACCGACAGAGACTCATAAACCCTGAGACAAACCCAGTCTGTTAGGGTCTCCCAGACAATACATCCTCGAATACTTCCCTTAAGTCTGGCCTCTCTAACAAAGACAGGTTTGTCCTTGGGTCCTGCTATTGTGATCTCTGCAGATACTTTTGTGCATATGATCATTGTGTGAGGAAGTTGCTGTTTTCTTTTTTTTTTTAAATTTTTTTTCAACGTTTATTTATTTTTGGGACAGAGAGAGACAGAGCATGAACGGGGGAGGGGCAGAGAGAGAGGGAGACACAGCATCGGAAACAGGCTCCAGGCTCTGAGCCATCAGCCCAGAGCCCGACGCGGGGCTCGAACTCACCGACCGCGAGATCGTGACCTGGCTGAAGTCAGACACTTAACTGACTGCGCCACCCAGGCGCCCCGAAGTTGCTGTTTTCAAGTCATGAACAAGCAAACGTAAACCCAGCGAGCCAGGGCATTTTGCAGTTGTTTTCCCTGAAATAATTGCTTTGTTTTGAATTTGGTGAGCCAGTTCTTCTGAAGCCTGACTCTCTTGCACTCTTTGCAAGAAAAAGATTTTTTTCCTTTTCTTTTCTAAATACTTCTGTTTCTGAGTCTTCCTTTGACAGATGGGATAACGTACTACATTAATTCATGTTGTATTCTTGCCTTCCCAATTTTCAAGGTGGAGAGGCTTTTGTCTCTCCTGCTGAGGGAAGCTTGCATTGTAGGATTAAAGGAGACATTGCCTGTAGAAGGGTCTCTTTCCTGATTCTGTTATTTTTGATAACCTAGGCTCACTGAGTACAGGGGGTTCTGCAAAGTGGGGAGGGAGAGAGCCTTTGGTGGAGATAAAGTAGAACCAAGTGGACAGAACTAGGGGGTGGGAGGGTAGGGAGAGAGACAGAGGAAGAGAGTAAGAGAGAGAGAGAGAGAGAGAGAGAGAGAGAGAGAGAGAGAATTCCCAAAGGCCAGGAAGGACATGTTGTTTGGGATTCTGTGAGCAGAAAGGAATCCTGGAGGTAGTTGGATCAAGACAAGATGACTGTGAGGGGGTTTTAAGATGACTATGAGGGGGTCCCTGGCGTTGGAGGTACCAGTCTGGGAAGTTTCTTGAGCCCAGCTTGGCATGGGGGCAGCATTGTCATCTGCCAAGAAGGATCCCCAAGGGCTTGGGCAATATCCTAACAAAGGCAACCAGTGGACCTATGGCCACTGGACATCCCTAAAGTTGGCTCTATGAAGATCCTTGTGACCTTCACAGGATCCTGGGGGACAAGAAAGGAACCCCACATGTGAATTTCCTGCCAGCTCTGTAAACTGGGACTTGAGATAGGTGTAGAGAAAATAAAATTATTGTGACATTTCTTGCCTTTCTGAGCTTAACACCCACTACCATTTCTTCCAGGATTTAGCACCATCTCTCTTGTATTGTCCCCAACCTGTGTTTCGCCCTCTCCGCACACTTCCTGCCCTCCTCACACCCCGCTGCCTTCAGAAAACCCTTTTGTTTGTGTGTCTATCCCACTCCTGATGGTAGGACCCACCTTTATATTCTAATTGTCCACCATGCATGGGGCCTTGTACCTAGTAGGTGCTCAAGAAATGTTGATTGATATGAACTAAGTTGCACTGAATTGTATGTAACCCACCCTCTGCCTCTCAGCCCTACTGCCTGCTTTGTGTCTAGTTAGTATTCAACACGTTTGCAGAACGGAGGAAGGTGACTGTGGTATTCCAAGGTGACCGCTTTGGGGGACACAAGATGAACCTGATTGTGTAAGTTTGGGGGTATTTGTTCAAAAGCGTGTTAGTGACCTGGTTTAGTCATGGGAGACTGGTGAGCCAGGGGCCTGCGCATCTGCGAAACGAGCCATTTTATGCCAACCCTTGCACAGGAGCTGGTGCTGCTTGATCAATTAACCCCACGCCCTTGTCTTCCATCTGTGCTTGGATAGAGACGCGCAGCTCTGCTGTGAGCACAGAAGGTAATAGCCATCCTCGGATGGGCCGCGTGTGCACGGGTAGTTAATGGATTCTTGGGATCCAGAGAGAGGGGGAGAAAGAGAGGGAGAAGAGATCTGAAATCAATGGCTTGCTGTCTGCACGGAGTGGCCGGCCCCACCCACTGCTTGGGAGGACAGGGGGCATCAGCTGCGGCCTCTTGCAAGGGACACCAGCCGACCAGATGGATGGGGCCTGCCAAGGGCTGTCGGAAAGGCTCGTCCTCTATCCTCAGCCTCTGCTCCACTCTCCTGGCAAAGAAATGAGTCCTGATCTGTGCCTAGGGCCACCCAGACACCTGTCAATTGGTGAAAACGAGCTGCTTTAAAAGATGATGTCTGGCCAGCATGAGTATGCTAGCCTCCGTCTGAATTATTTTTTAAACTTGTTTTTAAATAAATGAGGTTATTGGCTACCTGAGCCCATCATACTAGGAATCACACAGCCTGCGCTCAGACCTTGGCTCCTCCACTTGTCAACTATGAGCTCTTGGGTTTACTTAGCCTCTCCGGGACTCAGTTTCTCCATCTATATACTGGGAATAATATTAATACTTAGCTCATAGACCCTTGTAGGGGGTTAGCTAAGGTCATCCGTGGGATCATGTTCACTCAGTGCTGGATGGTCTTTTACAGATTCAGTGGAAACATTGATGTGTTGAGTAGATGATTTCTGGAGATGTTTGGTCTCTGATTATATAGTGTCTTCCTCCTTCAGTAGACTAACAGCTCCATGAGGATTATAGCTGTGGCTGTCTTGTTTACTGCTGGACCCTGAGAACTTGGCATTGGGAATGGTTCAGAGAAGGTACTCAATAAATATCTGTTTCAGGGAGAAGAGAAGAAAGATGATATGGTCATGAGCCAGCGACCCAGGGAGGGCTGAGGCAGCCCTGAGCATTTGGGGTGGTACGTACTAGGTAAAGGTGTCTGGCCATGGTTATGCTGGAGTGAAATCCTGGAACAGGGTTCAAGGGGCCAGTCAGGAACACTGTGTGCAGAAGGGTGATCTGGAAGATCTCTCACTACTGTCTCACTGACTTGGGTGTGTGTGTGGGCAGCAGGCCCAGGCTAGCTCAGCATAAGCATCTATCTGTTTGGCTGGGGCAGAGTGTCTACAAGAACGACACCATCTGTAACATACAGGGAACAGTGTCAGCCACGGGATGACAAGTGAGGCCTTCTAGAAACTCACACCAGCTTTGGAGTCATACAAATACGGGTACAGATTCCATTCTCACCTTTGTGCCCTGGGAAAATTATTTAACTCCTAAACCTCAGTCTCCTCCCTATATTCCTAAGAGAGGAACTAAAATGCCAACCCCATAAGATGGGCAATTGAAATAAAGAAATAACATGTAAAATGTCTAGTGCAGTGCATAGTAGATGCTTAATAAACACTGGTTTTCTTCCCCCTCCCTTTTGCAGATCACTGAAAAGGCAATAACTCATTTTTTGGGGTCCACTTGAAAGAAACAAAGTACTTTGCAGACGTCTTTATTTAGTGAGTGATGGACCCACAAATTCACTGTAGGAATTCAGTGATTATTTTTGAATGCATGGAGGTTTTAAGTTCCTGCAGCTTCTTTGACTAGAAAGTAAAGCCGGCACCAGCTTCTGACAGTCCCTGTAATTACCTTGCAGTGAATCAAGCTAAGGTTTGTCTTTGTGCCTGAGATTGGTGTGGGCTTTACTGCCCCTCACCCTCCACGCCCACATTTGAAGGTGGCAGCTAATTATGATTTATGGTGCTGTCTGCTTGAAGCTGGTCTGCCTGCTTAAGGTAGGGCGGTATAGGTGGCCCCCTTTCCTGTCAGACAGCAGTCAGGAGATTCAGAGATGGCATGGCCCCCATTATTGAAGGGCCCAGCAGCTTTATTATTAAAAATAAATAAAGTCTAGGGATATGCACTAATGCTGGGCTGCTGACAACCTATAATTCTCATGGTGGTGGCAAGATGTATTTTTCTTTCAGAGTTTTGTTAAGAAGTGATTTCCAAGGGGGAGCTATGTACACTGAGGCTGTGAATCAAAGATATCTTTTTTTACTCTGTAGGGGCAGAGAAGGGAGGCCAGATGGGTTCCATAACTAATGGGCTGTGCGTGTACTGAGGTCATTAACCCTTCTCAGACCAACAGGGGATTCTAAATACCAACTCCCTGACCTCCAAGAGAGTCTGTCCATCCATCCATCTATTGAACCATTGATCTGACCATTCATTGATCATCTATCCATCCATTTATCCACCATGATTCCAACAAGTATTTACCGAACACCTTTCTCAAGATTCTGGAGATAATAGTAATAACAACAGCAATGGCAACAGCTAATGCACGCAGAGGTGGATAATATGGTGGCCAGGCTCTAGACTATGCACTTCATCTGATCATCACAATGTTTTGAGTTAGGGACTGCCATTATTATCATCATTTTACAGATGGAGAAATAGATGCTTCTAGAGGTTACATGACCTAATTGACCTTTCAATCGAATGCATGGTAGATCCAGGAGAAAGTCCAGTCAAGTTGATTCTACAATCCATGCTCTTTCCCACAAAACCCTACTGCCTCCCAGTGTCTCCCTTTGGTCTGGGCCAGACCTCACAAGCCAGCATCTGTGGTATGGGTTCATAGATGTTGCCTAGGTTTGTCACTGGAGTCTCCATCTCTCTTTTGGACTACTTTTTTTTTTTAATTTTTAATGTTTATTTTTCAGAGAGAGAGAGACAGAGTGTAAACATGGGAGGGGCAAAGAGAGAAGGAGATACAGAATCCAAAGCAGGCTCCAGGCTCTGCGCTGTCAGCACAGAGCCTGACACAAGGCTTGAACTCACAGACCACGAGATCATGACCTTAGCTGAAGTCAGATGCTTAACTGACTGAGCTACTCAGGCACCCCAGTCTTTTGGACTACTTTTGATCAATTCAATGGGCTTCAGAGAGTGGGGTTTCATGAAAATTCTCTCATTCTTCAATAATAACATTACAAAGAGTAATAATGATAGTAACCATAATAGCAGCTAACATGCATTGGGTTATTGCCTCTTAAGTGCTTTACGAGTAGTTAAGTACTTACGCCCTCACATCAACGCTATGATGTTTCTTCATCAAATCCCCATGATTACTCTTATTTTATAGATGAGGAAACTGAGGTATAGGGAGGTTAAGCAATTTGCCATCTTTCTGAAAGTCTTCCTATAACATTTGGGAATACACTTGTCTGCAAATAACAGAAAATTTGTCACTCACTTAAAAGATGATGGTGATGATGATGATGATGATTTTAATCTCACATAACAAGAAGTCCAGAGATAGAGAGTCCAGAGCTGGTGTGGCAGACCAAAGGTGCCATCAAGAACTCAGCTCTGGATTTCCATTCCCCTGTTCTTAATGTGTTGGTGCTTTGGTGGTTGAACTCATTACCTATGGTTGCAAGATGGCTGTTCTATTTCTATTGTCATCTCTGAATGCTCAGGCAGAAAGAAGGGGTTGACATGAAAGCAAAGGCTTTCCCAGAAATTCTCAGTAGGTTCCTATTATATTTCATTGGCCAGAACTGTGTCACACATCCATCTGGAGCTGCAAGAGAGGCCAGGAAATTGACTCCCCCTCACCCACTCCTTTCCAGGCTTTATAGTAGAGGAAGGTAAGAAAGAAAGGGTTGGGTCTGGGTATTGGATAACCTAACCTCCAGTGCCTATCGCATTCCCTCATCTATTTTTGTTGTTGTCACTGGGTGTCTTTGTTGTTTTTCAATCTATAACTTTTCCCCTGCATTTTTTGATTTTTCATGACATTGACGTTTTGAAGAGCCCAGGCTAGTTGCCTTATAAAACATTTCACATTGTTTCCTCTGTATTGCTCAGACTTAAAAAGAAATTGAGATATATTCCACATACCATAGAATTCACTGTTTTAAAAATGTATGATTCAGGAAAACATTATGGAAGTTCCTCAAAAAATTAAATGTAGAGGGGCACCTGGGTGGCTCAGTCGGTTGAGCGTCCGACTTCGGCTCAGGTCATGATCTCGCGGTCCGTGAGTTCAAGCCCCACATCGGGCTCTGTGCTGACAGCTCAGAGCCTGGAGTCTGCTTCGGATTCTGTGTCTCCCTCTCTCTGCCCCTCCCCCACTCATGCTCTGTCTCTCTCTCTCTCTCTCTGTCAAAACTAAATAAACTTAAAAAAAAATTAAATGTAGAATTAACATATGATCCAGAATTCCCGCTTCTCAGTATATATCCGAAACTACTTAAAGTAGGGACTTGAACAGATATTTGTATGAAAATGTTCATAGCAGCATTATTCATAATAGGCAAGATGTGTAAACAACTGAAATGTCCATTGATGGATGATTAGATAAAATGTGGTATACCCATGCAGTGGAATAGTATTCAGCCTTAAAAGGGGAGGAAATCCTGACACAGGCCACAACATAGATGAACCTGAAAGACGTTATGCTAAGTGGGATAAACTAGATACAAAAGGACAGATATTGTATGATTACATTCATATGAGGTACCTAGAGGAATCACATTCATAGAGACAAAGCAAAACAGTGGTTGCTAGGGACAACTTTTAAGAACAGGAGCTTTTACCAGCGAAGTCTGAATTTCTTTTTCTTTAAAAACTGGAAGATCTGGCCTCTCTGGGTCAAGGTTCCCATGGGAAACAATGGCTAGAGGTGATTAGTGACTGTTTCCTTTAGTCAGAGCACTTGCTCTCCAGTTTGCCACAGTCCTCACTACTCTCTGCTGGTTTGATCCAAGTGTTGATAATAGTAGACTGTTGAGTTTCAGAGTCTGGAAGCATGAAGACCACATGAGATATTGTTAAATAGTCCAATGGCTTGGACTTGGGTTGAGGCTGTGAGGATGGAAAGGGCAGATACGAGGGAGTCTCTAATCATAAAAAAGTCATCATCTGGACACGAATAGACCTGAGGGGTAGCAGAATGAGTCCAAAGTCAGCTAAGCTTTTGCAGCCTGGATAGGGAAATTGATGGGGTTGGGGGGCAGGCATTGGAAGGCAGCGAAACTGGAAGGGGGTGAGGAAACATGGCATTGGGACTTAATCCTAATCTCCCCCCTCCACCCCAAAGAAAACCCCCTCCAAGGCTGCCCTCACTTTGCCCATTTCCCAGAGCTGTGCAATTATGCTCTGTAGGATTCCTTTATGTTCTCCTCAGGTGTCCTGGACCTTTGCAAATGCTTAGGTCACCAGGAGCGATGCCAGGAATTGTGGACTTTTCCACAGCTTTGATTGTTGTGTTGCAACTCAGACAAGCCAGTGCTCTTTGAATTTCTTCTCTGTCATGTCCACCCGGGCAGATGCCAAGAGGCTCAGGTGTGGCTTGGGGGATGAGCTTTGGCGCCTGTCCACAGCACCACTCATGGCAGGTTTCCCTGCCAGCACTTACTTACCATCCCTGGGAGCGGGTCCATTGCTTACGGTTGAGGGAATTTTCCTTCTGTTATTTCCTTCATTATTGCTTCTCCTCCATCTGTCCTGTTCACTCTTTCTAGAATTCCAAATGGGCGCTTATGGAACCTCCAGGATTCATTCTATATTTCTCTTCTCTTGTCTCATCATATTTATCTTTTTGTCCCTTTCTTCTGAATTTGGGGGAAATCACTCACACTGATCTTCCAAATAGCTAGTTTGAGTTTTGGCAGTATCCAATCAATTGTTTGGCCTCCACTACATTTAGATATTTTGATGACCATATTTGCTTTTCCTACTGAAAGTATTTTCTGGCTTCAGAGCATTTCCTTCATAGATGCAACATTTGTTTTGTTTAGTCTTGTCTTGTTTTTATGTTTTATTTTGGAACTGTCTTAGATTTACAATAAAGGTGCAAAGATATTACAGAGAGTTCCCTCATACCCTTCACCTAGATTTCCCCAGTGTTAACATCTTGCGATGTGTTTTTGGATCTTATTGCATATATTTAAGAGAGATTTCCTAAAGGTTTCTCAAGTACAGTTGCAGGAAAACATTTGGAGAGACTGCAGAATTAGGCTGTTGTTTTTGCCACAAAATATTTTCTTATGGTAGGTGATATTTCTTTATTTTCTTATTCTTTGAGAGATTTATGTTTGCCCAAGACTGAGATGGATTCTATCAGATATTGTATGAGTCTCTGCTCAAATATTTCCCAAAGAAAGAGAGGCAGTCTAGTTGTGTGTGTGTGTGTGTGTGTGTGTGTGTGTATGGTAGGGTGGAGGCATTTAAAGGGGTGCCCTCCCAGATGGGTAGATCCTTCCCCATGTTCATATTAGTTGTACGTTAGCTGAGACAACAGCACTCACCCCTAATGGGCTCCACTGCCCACTCTAGTACCCCACTGTGGCAATGGCCCCACTCTGTTTGACCCACCACCCACATGTTCAGAAAGTTCGGGTTAACTCTCCACTTAGTTTGGGTCTCCCCAGATCCGGAAATAAGAATTTAAGGGCAACTGGGTCCTGGGTGGCTCAGTTGGTTAAGTGTCTGACTTCAACTCAGGTCATGATCTCGCGGTTCGTGAGTTCGAGCCCTGCATCAGGCTCTCTGCTGTCAGCATGGAGCCCTGCTTCAGTCAGATCCTCTGTCCTTCTGTCTCTCTGCCCCTCCCCTGCTCGTGCACGTGCTCTCTCTCTCTCTCTCTCTCTCTCTCTTAAAAATAAAATAAAAACATTAAAAAACTGTTAAAAAAAAGAATTTAAGTGCAGCTAGTTTACTGGAAAGGTGATTTCAGGACACATCTGACAGAGAGAGTGAGGAAGTGAGTCAGGGAAGGAAAGGCAGCCAAGACAAGGTGCATAATCAGGCAGGTTACCTCCAGGGACACCTGCAGCTCATTCCCACCAGGGAACTCTGGGAACCAGTAGAGAGCATGTGCCTCAGATTTATCCCACCTGAGAGGTGAGGGAGTTGGGGTATTTTTACAGAGCCTGCTTCTAGGGGCTTGCTACTTCAAACAGAGTTGGCTCTGTGGTCAGAGAGTCTTCGGACAAAACCTTGCAGGTGCTGGTGGCTGGAAGTCAGGCTGGCGTCCAGGGAGATAAGTAAGTGCTGGGATGAATCTGGGCCTGAGAGTACGTGGGTTCTGTGCTTCCTCTAGACTTGTTGCTGTCCCCACAACTCACACCAAGTTAAGATTTGCCCCTTGCCAAGTGTCTCACATCTCACCTTTTTCTCCAGCCCCTGACTCTCTGAGCTTTTACTTTTTTTGGTGGGAAGATAAAACAGGTCTAGCAGAGATCTATACTGACTACTTTCTGGATGGACTGTTTCCTTGCTTGTTTTGAATTGCGAGTGAGCCAGTATCTGCCTCAATCAGGTGCCACCTGCGTCACGTCCCATAGACCTCCCACCAATGTTCTGGCCTGTTGAGAATACCCATCTTTGTCTTCTGACATGGAGGTAGATTCTTCCCTTTTATCAAATTTCTAGATTTCTCTATTCATTTCTATTGGCAGAAAGGAGGAAAGGGATATAAATATATAGGCTCAACTTGGCATCTTAGAATGCAAGTATGACTTATTCCCCAAAGGTATTCTGAATGCATTACCTTGGGGGCATTTGAACTTATGTGTATTTAATTTAATAACAGTTATAAAAAATGGCAGGAAGAAGCAGCTGCATTATTCACTTGGTTCAAAGACCATGCGTGTTTCCCCAACATTAACTTCCTGTACTTAAACTGACAAACCCTGAATAAATGCAGTAATTCCTTTACCTGTCACCATGATCAGCTCTTTACCTCTAGTTGCAACAATTGTATTTCTCATTAACTTGTCCACCGCTGATCCTTTGAGTGTTTGAATCTTAAAAAAAAAAAATTGTAAGAAACTATCATAGCTCCTGTAAGAGACTGAAGAAGTAAAGAAATAAGCTATTGTGGTTTTCTCCTGGAGATAAGGATGCTTCTTGGGTCTTGAGCCAAAATTTCGTCCTGTCTTCCTTCTCTGTCGTTGGTGCTAAATCTCACATAAGCTATTTGTAGCTGATGTTGCTCCAACGTGCGATGGGCAGAGTAGGGGAGGCTTTAGTGGGAAGCTTAAGAGAAGATTGTGTGTTCTAGAAGGTCTGGTGTGCAAAGAAGGAAGTTGGGATTTGAAATCAAGAGTTCTGGAATGACTTCATATGACTTCACAGGACTTTGGCATCATTGGCGGAGTTGAGGTCAGACTGAGATTCTAACATTTCTCTAGTTTTATACCAGAGTGGAAAGTTGTGGCTTCTTGAATGTTTTCGAAAGTGTCTGGCTGTTGGCCAAGCCTCATCTTTCTGGGCACACAGTTCGGTCATGCTTCCCAGGTTCTCTTGCAGTTGGGTGTGGCCCTGTGACTTATTCTAGTTGATGGAATGTGAACGGAGTGATGCGTGTCACTTCCAGGACAGGCCCATGCAAGCCTTGTAGCTGTGTCCACCAAACCCCACCATCTATGCCATGTGGGAAGCGTGGAGGCCTTGGAAGCTATGTGATGAAGATGGCTCCTCTCCACAAGAGAAAAAGAGCCTGGGTCCCTGAATCATCCCTTGGAGGAGAGCCATCTACTGATCCAAAACACCTCTTTAATCTTTATGTGAAGAGAAATAAATTTATATTGGGTCTGAGCTAGTATGTATAAATATTTTACAGCAGCTAATATAGTTTTTAAATTTTTGAAATGTTTTCATATATTTTTGAGAGAGAGAGAGAGAGAGGCAGAGTATGAGCAGGGGAGGGGCAGAGAGAGAGAGAGAGGGAGACACAGAATCTGAAGCAGGCTCCAGGCTCTGAGCTGTCAGCACAGAGCCCGACATAGAGCTCAAACCCACAAACCAGGAGATCATGACCTGAGCCAAAGTCGGATGACCAACCAACAGAGCCACCCAGGCGCCCCTAAAGCAGCAATATTATCTTGACTAATACATCCCGGGGCTGGGAGCGGACCAGAGAGCAGTAGGATTAGAGCCTATGCTCTAATCTGCATCTGAGTCTGCTTTTTGAGGCACCTGAACTGGGACAGTTGGTGTGGGGAGTGGTCTGACAACGCGAGTGTTAACGTGGGATTTTGGAGCCAGATCGCCTGCTGCCCAGCTGGCAATGGGGATTGCATCCCTGGCAGGAGGTGAAGAACAGATAGCTCCGGACATAGGTAGAAGTGGAGACGTGAACCGTCTCACCAGTGGTGAGCTGTGCTGATGCTCTGAGGCCAGGAAGGCACTAGGTGACGATGCAAGGTGTCGGGAATTTGAGAAGTGGGAGCACAAGGTCTCTATAAACTCAGAGGAATTGGACAGCTATTGCTAAGCTCAGCTGACACATTGGAAAAAGATAAGGGAAGACTATGAATGATTAATGGACAATTAAAAGTCATGTGTGAAAGTCAGAGGCCCTTGTTGATAACAAGGGAAGGAGCTCTGATCTTGTAAAGGCTGGGCAGAGAGAGCCGAGGCCCAGCCCTGGACTTCATCTTGAGAGCAAAAGAAGATATATTTCCAACCTGGTTCCATCCACTAGGCTGTGGTGAGGGCCCTGGCTGGGAAAGAATGGGACTGTGACACATGTGACAGGGACATTCAATATACTGCACCCCTGATCTTGAGTCCCAGATTCGCTGAATCATCTGAGCCTGCAGAAGTGGCCTCCAGCTCTGCCCCCTGTATCTGCAAGTGAGGCCGGGGCCTCTGTCCGGCAAGGCCTCCTGCTCCTCTGAGGGTCTGCCCCTCCCTCCCTCTTAGCCAGAGGTGACGCCAGGGTTAAGTCTCAACAGAACTGGTGAGGAAATGGGGTAAACCCCAAAGGTGCTGCGGGAGCTGGTCGCCTCTGCTGGTGGAAGCCTGGGTGCACGTGGGAGCAAGTGCTGGTGTGCTGGTTCCAGGGAGGGTTCTGTAGAGCTGGGTACTAGAGGCTGTCCGATTGGGAGCACTGTCCTGGGAGCACGGGATTTAGCGCCGTGGGGTGGGCCCTGAGAACTGTGCAGATGTGCTAGCGGCAGGGCTTCCAGAAGCAGGGGAGGAGCCACGGGGACTATGGGGAGTGCTTGGACGTGCTGTCCGCATCCCCAGGCAGGACTGAAGGACTTCCTCCCCTCATGGGGGGTGCTGCCCGCTCTCAGCCCTCAGCTGTGGGTACTCTGCTCAACTGCTTGGGCCGAAAGGAGCCACTTCTCTCGAGGTCGTGTCTCCTGCCAGGGCAGCCTGTGCTGATATGCATATGTGGAAGCCCAGACCCCTTCCTCAGCTTGGTTCAGCTCTGAAGGGCCAGCTTTGGGTAGAGTGTCCCATGGAGTCAGCTGATGCGTTGTCACAGGGCAGCTTCTTTTCTGCTGCCTTCCACAGGGAGCAGTCCCAGGAGCATTTGCTGCTCTCGGAGTCTGATTCCTGGACACTCAACCTGCTACAGCTTCTTGGGAAGGTCTCTCTGTGTAGACTCACATGATGCTTCTGGGTAAATCCAACACTGCCGCTCTTCCTCTAGTGCTGGAACAGGTCACTGCTGCAAGGGACTTGTGTGAAGAAAGATAGATCCTGAAACCCTGGGGATCCCGTCAATGCGGAGAGGTGTCCACACCTTGAAAGGCTCAAGGGGACCAAAACCCACCAAAGGAATGGTAGATCCATACCCCCAACTCATGCCCGTTCTGAAGCCCATGCTTATTTAGTGGAAGGTTGATGGAGGTGGTCTGAAGTCCTGCTGATGTTGATCACAGCCATAGTAATCCTCTATCCATGCATCCCTGCACCCACCCATGTCTCTTCATTCTAAGCACACTTACTGGTGAGTGCTGTGCACAAGGCTCAATCCTGGGCGCAGGAGGTTAGGAGGTAAATAGGACTCAGAGCCTGTCCTCAAAGTCCTCGCTGTCAGGGGAGGAGACACGTGTAGTCACAGGTCAGGGGCGGCATGATAAGTGTAATTCTGTGTGCTCTGGGAGCCTGGAAGACAGAGGGACCACACTCCCCATGTCTTCCCAGAGCCTGTCTTTGAAATGTGAATAGGAGTTTTATAGTTTGGGAAACGGAAGGTCAGTGATGCTTCTGTCTGAGGAGATGACACCTTCAACACTGAAGAAGAAAGACGGATTGCCTGGCATGAAGTTAGGACATGGTGAGGTAGAGAGGGAGAGACAGGTGGCTAGAAGGTGGACAGGAGAGTGCCAGCCTGGGCTGTTAGTGTGCACAGCTGGGGACAGAGGTGACCTTTGCAGGATGGGACAAGGGAGTTAAACACAATATAAAGAATGGGCACTGAGAAGTTGAGGACCAGGTAGTCGGCTACTGGGCCCGGCCAGTAGGGTATAGATGGACTGGAAAGACAGGGAGGGCAATGGAGGCGTTCGGGAGACAGAACCGACAGAGAGCTTAGTTCAGCCACATGCAGCAGGTGAGGGAGAGGATCAAGGCCAGGGTCCTTTTCTTGTTTCTTAGGAGTCTGAGGACGTGATGATGTGAGAAACAGAGAGGTGATGAAAGGAGACAGGTTCATTTGTAGGATAGAGTGAGGGGCTAACCCCTCTGGGAAGACTCCAGTTTACTCCTCCTGGAGGGGAGTGTGGAAAGGACCTCAGCACGCCCTGAACACTTTGTGGGAGATGGGCCCTCTCACCTGCCTTGTCTTAGCACTGTGTTTGTGTTTATGTGCCCAACATAAAATTAGACACTTTGGGTGCTCCAGCCACGCTGTGGACCCACTTTAATGTCGCATCTTGTTTGAACCCAGTGTGGGATGGTATTTTTACTTTGTGCATTCCGTGGTTAGATTTGGCCCACCATCCCAACCTGGCAAGATCTTCCTAAAACCTGATTCTGTCATTCAATGAGTGTGGGAGAAAATTAATCCTAGCAGCTCAAGGCTGAATCCTAGGATCTTGAGCAACTCTTCATCCCCTTTTAGAACAGTTTGACTGCTCAAGGTTGGGGTGGGTGGGGAGCACACAGGGGACCATTGAGGTAAATGTCTTGTTCTGTAACAATTCTGTGAAAAGCTAGATTTATGTGTGTGTGTGATATAGAACCAAAGCTTAAAAATGAAGAGAGAGGGAGAGTTGAAGCAGGTGAAGTAAGATGCCCAACCCCCAATCAGTTTCAGTCATCATTTATCTCAAGTTCTGAGCAAAGATTCAGGTCAGCAATCATTTCTCAAATCCATTCTTGTTGTCTCAGCTTCCATGGGACCTGCTCCCAGTTCCTCTGAGCCAAGACTCACTGCTATTCCCGCCTTAGTGACTCTGTGCTGGGCCTTGGGCACCCAGACAGGGGACTGAGTCACTGCCTGCCTTCTCAGAGTTCCTGGGCAGGTGGGAGAGGCACCTGATGACCCAGAGCTCTAACTCTGCCCCCTGCTGTGTATTGGGAGCCCAGCCCCTAGGGACAGCAGAGTCCAGGGACAAGGGGGGCAGGCCAGGCACTGACTTCCTGTGGAGCCTCAGTTTTATCATCAATGAAATGTAAATAATAATTTGTGCTTCATATATGCGTGAGGGTTAAACCATGTACTGGAGATGAGCAAGCGAGCACCCAGATGTTTGTGTCCAGAGGATGGGGTTAGGGGGCGGGGAGACAGGCCTGCCAGAATCCTATCAACACAAGAGTCCTAGGATCCCCTGGGGAGATGTGTTCTAGATCCACAAGTTTGGCTTAGAGGTGGTAGACCAAACCAGAGGGGAGCTTCTGAGCCCAGCACAGTGTCTATCACTAAGCAGGTCCTTGGTCTTACTCATGGGCCATTGCGAAGCTTTCTGGAAAGTTTGCTGTACTAAGACCACCAGGAAATCCTATAAGTCTGCAGCTTTCATGCCAACATCTCCTACAAGGAAAGGAGATGATCCCCTCAGCTGATGCCAGCCCCCTCCCCACGTCGGATGCCCCACAGAGCCAGATGGAGCCGCAGAAAGTCTTGGCAGGTGCAGATGGCGTGACTGCAGCCAGCCTGGTACCAGAAGAGGAGGTTGGTAGAAACGGCAGGAGAGCCAAGAACAGCCTCCAAGGATGCTCAGAAAGGTTCTGGCGAAAGTTTTGGTGGGCGGGGCTCCGTAGGGGCGTGGCCAGGGAGTCAGAGCCAGATGAGACTTGACGTTCTTAATGGAGATCTGGGTTTTTTTAAATTGTAGTAAAATACATGTAAAAAATTGATCATTTTAAAGTGCACGAATCAGTGGCATTAAGTACATACACAGTGTTGTACAACTATACCATCACCTAGTTCCAAAACATTTTCATCATCCAAATGGAATCTCCATTAGCAGTCACTTCCCCCTCCCATCCCTAGCCCCTGGGCTAATGTCCTTTCTGTCTTTAGGGCTTTGGCTCTTCTGGACATTCCATATCAATGGAGTCCTACATATATGGCTTTTGTGTCTGGCTTCTCTAATTTAGCAGAATGTTTTCGAGGCTCATCCACGTTGTAGCGGGCATGAGTATTTCAGGGCCCTCTGCACCAGACACACAGATGTGTCTGGAAATTAGTCTTCCTCTCTTCCCGCTTTCCCAAATTTACTTCCACCTGTTGGAGCTCCAGGCTCCTCTCAGAGTGAAGGGAAGCACCCCCAGGGCCAGGGCCGGCGCATAGTAGGTGCCCAGGAGTTGGGATGGGTTGCAGGGGGAGGGCCAGGGGTGTGGGATTCGGGGCTCCGGGCTGGGCTGACACTAGCCGCGAACGCTGCCAGGGGGCAGCACGTTCCCGCGCAGCCGGAGCTCCGAGGAGCTGCTGTTTCGGAAGCTGCTTGGCTCTGAGCACACTCACCGCGTTTCCATCATGCATGTTTCAGATGTTCTGCTCCAGCCAAACAAATTGTCCGGGCTTAATTTCTGAGAAATCATGGTCAGGAATTGCTGAACCAGTTTAATTCTAAAGCACATATTTATACGGGGCTTCAAAATTCACATCCTTGCACACCATTACAAATGGAAGGGAGAGAAAGTTTAATCAGGAATAAGATTAGGTCTGAGCAGGGAGGGCGGAGGAGAGAGTGGCGGGAGCAGCTAAAGCCGAAAGGCCTGCATTTAGTGAACATTGCTTGGGCAGCCAGGGCTGAGGGTCTGGACTCCCCTGGGCTCAGATCCATGACAAGCTAATCTGAAAAAAAAAATGATGTATAAGAGGAGCCCAAGGCTGTGTATCTCATGGGACATCGAGGCTTCAGGATGACGTGGCCTGTTTAGTTTCTGTTCACTGGCCCCTGCCACCTTCTCCACTGTTACCCAATGGAGGATACCCTGCTCTTGTCTCCCCTGCCTTACCCAGGTGCCTCCCCACAGATGAAGTTGAAGGGGGCAGGAAAGGTTGGTCACCTGGCAGGAGGCAGTTGGAGTCTGTACCCCAGAAGAAAGAAGTCAGGGAGATGCTTGCTAACGGAGGTCTCCTGCCACACTGTGCCGGCTCATCTTCCTCAGCTGCAGGTCTGTGCATGTAGCACCTTCCCAGGGAGGTACTGACACCCCCTCTAGTGAGGCCCAGGGGAGACAGAACCACTCCTTCCCAGATTCAGGATGGAGGGCATAGGATGAAGGAGAGGAAAGCCTTGGGCTTAGAGATAGCAGGGCTTTTAGCCAGACTCACTGTGTGATCTTGGCAAACCTCTGCCCCTCTCTGGGCCTCAGCATTCTCATCTGTTAAATGAGCGTGTTGGACCCATTCAGGTTCAGAAACAAACATGACTGAGCAGCTTTTATATATTAGACCCTGCGCTAAGATGTCATACTTTTGTGATGTTGTTTAACTTTCAAAACAGACTCCCAGGGAGGCATTATGGTCCCCATTTTACAAATGAGGAAATGGGGGCTTAGAGGGGCATGTCACATGGGTGGCAGAAACTGTGGGCCTCACATACCCATCTGTGGTCATGAGGCAGCTCGGCTCTGACCCCCAGGTCTCTGAACAGGTCTCCACTGGGAACCAGTGGATTTGGGCCTTGGAGACTTATGGCCACCGCGACTTCAAAAGGGTCATCTCAGAAGGAAATCTTCACTCTGAATCAGCTTTGTTCACAGTGCCCAGTACAGCGTTATCAAACTTAAAAAAAAAATTTTTTTTAATGTTTATTTATATTTCAGAGAGACAGACAGACAGTGTGAGCAGGGAGGGGCAGAGGGAGACACAGAATCTGTAGGAGACTCTAGGCTCTGAGCTGTCAGCACAGAGCTTGATGTGGGGCTCGAACTCATGAACCACGAGATCATGACCAGAGTTGAAGTCAGACGCTCAACCGACTGAGCCACCCAGGTGCCTATAGAACATTTAAGGAAAATAAAGACTAAATCCACATTATATTCTTTGACACACAAGGCAGTATAGCTTCATGAACATTGGATTCAGAGAGGCCTCTGTTAAAGTCTCTGCTCTGCCTCTTACTGGCAGGGTGGCCTGCTCTCTGTGCTTGAGATTTCGCTTTTGTAAAACACAGAGGATGATAATGATTTAACCACTTTATAGGAATTTGGTGCAGTAGCATCAGTAAACCGTCACTTTCATGCACATACACTGAATGGGAG
Source organism: Prionailurus bengalensis (assembly GCF_016509475.1). NCBI lineage: Eukaryota > Metazoa > Chordata > Mammalia > Carnivora > Felidae > Prionailurus > Prionailurus bengalensis. The sequence goes on from NC_057354.1 coordinate 17,127,158, forward strand.
GTCTGAGGTTTGTACCTGATAGCAACTGAAATCCACAGCACGCGGGAAAACCTCGTAACGCCTGTAACAGCCCATGCTGAAGACACAAGGACTGAAAACTCTGGGGATGGGTAGGCTTGGAGTTTGGGGTGTGTGTAATTCATTCCAGACTTTTCAAGGCATTGGCCGTAGGAATGAAGAGTGGGCTTCCTCGTTCTGCTCAGCAACCTTCAACTTTATTTATTAAGCTCAGCTTTGTGTTTAATCTTTCTTTTTGTGGCGACACAGCAAAACACCATAATTTTCTAATACTATACAGTGCCAACATCTTGGAGGATTTCAGGACAGATCCTAATAGCCAGCAATCTCTGCATTTTAACAGTCAGATGCAAGAATCTTTGAAAGGCATGCAACTCTCTAAAGCCGAGAACTGAAGCAGTTTTTCTCTAAACATTTATTACAAATACAAACATTATTTGTATTCAGCACAGACCAAAGAGAGACTAAGCAGTTGGTCCTTTTTATTGCAGTTGAAATCTGGCCTGATCTGGCAGCCCTTTTTAGAATCACACACTGAATAAAGTTCCCAAGATGTGTGGGGAAGTGTGACAGTTTCTGTTTGTAGCATGGGTGTGTGGGGTGTGGGGGTGTCTGCCTGCATGGGCTGGGCACATGGGTCTCCGGGGAGCCAGCAGGCTGCAAGCTTACCTCATTCTGGCTTGAGATGAAGGTGAGATTGAGAGTAAAGATTGCTACATGGATGTTTATTTTTTCACAAAGTTAAAGGTCTCCAAGGTCAAATACAACTTCAGAAACTCAATTCCAAAGTCGTGGGCTGGCTTCAGGTGTGGCTTGATCTAGAGGAGTCTCAGATTGGATTCCCTAGAATCAGAGCTTGCAGTGGGAATTCTTGTGCATGTGATTTATTAAGGGAATACTCTCAGGAGGAGCAGCAAGGGAGAGAGTCTGTAAGCGAGACATGAGTCCATGAAGAACGTGGTTTCAGCTAGAGTCTAGCTGCAGCCTGATCCCATGAAGAGTTCTGGAGTAGGAATAACATCACAGAATGGTCCCCTTCTAAGGCAAGACAATTGGCCTTTTGTACTCCCATATTAGGCAGGCATTGGCTATGGGCTCCCTCTGGAATGTAGAGCATAACCCCCTCAGAATTTCTAGGCCAAATGAGCCTCTTTGGCTAAGAGGAATGTTGTAAGGAAAGGTTCATCTATGAGCTGTTAGCAATTTTAGCCAACGCTTAAGACAGATGCATTGGTTTGGTAGAGGGGTCCTGACCAACAGACAATGACTCAGGGTCTCCTGTCTCACCCCATTCTGAGGTCTGCCTCTTGGCTCCATTCTCAAATAGAGTGGGGACAAGATGATCAACCGAAGGCCCTAAGTTTATGTCTTCCTTGCAGTTTATAAAGGAAAGAGGGCTGATCTCCCTTGGCGTTAAACATTAAGTTTCCTGGACTAACCCTGCATAATTTCATGCTCATCCTTCCGGTGGGGAAGGTGGTGGAGTTGGCTGTAATTAATATGCTAAGGTTCCCCACAGTGGGTTTATATTTCTAGAAAAGGGAGGGATGCTGAGTAGGCAAAAAGCAGCAGCAACCCCCTGCTGGACTCTGAAATCCCACTTTAAGTCAGAAGGGCCTTCGGGATGGAGGGGACAGCATGTACACAGCTGTAGGGTTCTGTGGAGTGCCAGACATTTGGGGGAGCAGAGGTGGGCTGGGTTGATGGGAGAAGGCAGGTTGGGAGGGAGCAGATGGGGAGGACCGAGATGAGTAGGTGGGTTCCAGGGACTAACAGAGGAGTACAGACTTTATCCTGAAAATTATGGGTTTGGTTTAGGTTCTTTAGAGTCTATATTGGACTCTTCCTCTTATGCTATTCTCCCCCCAGGGTCTGGTATCAAACCACCAATAAGGCTAGAGATTGTGGGCTCAAACACAACCAGTACCAATATCAAAGGGATCCATCCCAGGGACACAATTTAAAGGCAGGGCTGCTGGGCAGTGGTCACATGAACTGTGGGGTAGGTGGGCATCACCTATGACATTTGAGGCTGTAGTCTCATTTTGAACATGTCTCAGTCCAGAACTCGGGTGGGAGGATGTTGACCAAGTCTGAGTTGTTGGTCCCAAATGGGATCAAAGCCAGTTTTGTCTTGAAGGGAATCTATTGTTCTATTCAGGGAAACTGAGGCAGGAACTCAGTTGCAACGGTCAGGTCAGCATGCAACAGGGAGCAGTTGAAGATTACAGCTCTCCTCAGGGAGCAAGTGAGACTCCAACCCTCCTTCCGTGGGGGGACCATAGGTGCCAGGTGTCAAGAAGGGAGATACATTAGTTCAGCTTATTTTTTGCTGTTATAACAAATAACCCTCATCATTTTAGTAACCTAATACAAATGATTTCTCCTTATGGATACCCTGGTTCCTTCCATCTTTTGGCTCCACTGTTTCAGGGTCTGTGTCCAGTGGAAAAAGCACATCTGTTTCCTAACTGCCTTGCCCAGGAGAGACACGAATCACTTTTGCTCATCCTTGATTGGTGATGATTGGTCACGTGACCTCACTTAGCTGCAAGGGTCACTGGGAAATGTAGTTCCTGGCTGGGCTGGGCTCCTCAGAGAGCACTGTGAGTCACAGAAGGGGAGAACAGCAGGCTGTCCCTGCCACACGGACCCAGCAGACACTCCATTCTCTAGAGGCCTCAGCGAGTGCAGCTGGCAGCGAGATGGTGGCTTTGCCCTGCCCATGAGCACTTCTCCCGGTTGCAAGTCAGCCCCTAAAATGGTCTGAATGGATTTGAACTTTTTCCAACCCAACAGTCTGTGGAATTGGACCAAGGAGATAAGGAGTCAGTGAAACACGGAGCCTTGCAAAGTACACAGGAAAAATAAACCCATGCATGAAATGGCAATTTCCTGAGAGTGGGACCTGGGTTCTGGGAAAAGCTTCTGAGTACATAGGGTTTGAGATAAAGCTGGTTTCCCTCCCGTAGCCTCTGTTTGTGCTTGGGCTGTGTTTGATCAACTCGATTTCTATTTGGAATCGAGGACCTTCTCCCACCCGTTTATTCCTGGCCTTCTCCTGGATCCGCCGTGAATGTGTATGTAAGGCTGAATTCATAGCCGGAGGACATTCTCTCAGCAGCTCCTTGTAATGATCTAAATATAGACACCTCACCTCGGATGCAGAGCAGGAGAAGAGAGACAGCTTTGCAGACTCCTTGCTGTCGCATCCTCAGCTGGGGCAGAGGATGGGATTTGAGTCTTGGCCTCTGTGCTTACTCTGTGTGACCCCGCTGAGTCACAAGACCTTCAGTACGGTTCCTTCATCTGCAAAATTGGAACAGCTGCCGTTGCCATGATAAAAAACAGATAAGAAGCCCAAAAGAGTTTTGCAAACTGTAAAGTGCTATGGCGACATCAGGGCTTGTGCACAGGGTCCGTGGGCAGTCGCAAGCACGGTTCTGGAGGCAGGCTCTCTGAATTCACGTCCTGACTCTGCCACTTCCTGTGACTTGGGCGAGTGACCGCACATCTCTGTACATCAGCTTCTCATTTCTGAAATGAGATCATTGCAGTTCCTGTCTCATGAGGGTGTTGGGGGATCAAGTGAGCCAACAGATGTAAAGATCGGAGCACAGCGTCTGGCCTGTGGCTCCCGCTCGGCAAACACCGGTGGCTCTTGCCGTTCCACACAGGGCTCTGCGTTTCCACCCACTGTATCTTTGCTCCTTTTGTGTCATCCAGCTGCAATGCCTTTTCCCAGTCTCTGTGGGTGTGGATCCTACTCCTCCTTTTGAGGCCCAGTGACAATGCCCAGTCCTCTGGAAATCCTGCCCCGATCCCAGAGTGACAGGTGGCACAAATCCAGGCGGTGGCTGGTGCTGTCAGGAGTCCTGCAATACAGTGGAACCGCCTGCCATCACGAGAGTCTGTCCTCCAGGGTCTGAAGTTCCTGTAAGTCACCTGTCTGCTAGGATGCTTGGGTACATGTCTCCTGTCTCTTACTAGACAGGGAGTTCTTTATGGGCAGAGAGCATTAGTATGAGTTATGCTTGCTGCTATAACAAATGAATCCCAATATCTTAGCAGGTAAACACTTCACCCGTTTGTTATCCCAGACCAGCGTGGGGCATCTGATAGGAGTGCCACCATATGTTTTGAAGGGATGAAAAGAATGCACAAATGAATGGTCAAAGTTCTCCTTAGGCCTTTTTGGAACTTGTGACACTCATGGGAAAGAGATTTGCTGAGCAACTCCTATGAGCTCAGAGTCAGGGGAGGGTGAGAGTGAGGATAGAGGCCCACAGGGTCCCGGCTCCCAGCCTAGCAAGGTGACAGGGAAAAGGAAAGGAGCCTACTGCGGATCAGCTGGGTCACAGGCCTTAGCTGATGTCCTCGTGTAATTATTCTGCAGAATGTCGTTCTGCAATTGTTAAAGGCCACAGCAGTCACTTTGGTGCCCTGTGTCACATCTTGGCTCACCTTGGACTCAGCCACAGGCATGGATGGTCCCATGCACAACGGCAGCCTCCCACCCCAGTGCCCCCTGCTCATGTTACCCTTCTCCTGCTTCAGCTGTAGCCATATGCTCGGTCCACACACAGGCACAATCCTGAATATGGGGGAGTTAATACCGCTGGGGACTCAGCTAGTGGGGATTGGATACTGCTGGATTAATGCCTGGTGCTCTTCCTGTAGACAGTTCTGGGAGGCACCCTGAACCCTAGAGTCTCTCACAAAGCTGAGCCATGTGGCCTCCAGCACGGACCTGGAAACACGCCCCTTCCTGGCTTTCCCTCCTCCGTGTCTGGCTCTCCTGCTCCCTGGGATTGCCTCTCCAGTGAATGCTCATACCCATGTCCTTGTCTCAGGCCCTGCTTTCAGGGGCCCACACGGGTCACCTGCATTCTCCGGATGAGCAGACTGGAGCTCTAGGAGATTATTTACCCAGGGCCACACAGCTGGTAAGAGGCTAAGCCAGGATTGAAACCCAGGTGATACAAATCTGGGCGCTTCCTCTCCCCTACAAGACTAATCACAGAAATAATTGCATGCCAAAACGTTGGGAGTAACGTGCTAATACAAGAAGTGAAAACTGGAATTGCTGTTCTGAAAATGCTTCTGCTTCCTTCCATAGGTGCTCACGTGCTGCAAACTCTAGGGAGATGGAGAGGAGGAGAGATGGGGGAGGAGGGAGAGGGAGTGGGGAGGCAGAGGCAGGGGAGAATCACAGAGATCCAGAGATTCATAAAAAAAGCACAGAGAGGCAGCGAGAGGTCTTGCCCATCTACAAGCCTCTCTCTCCTCTCTACGCTTCACTTTTTGAAGCAAATGAAGTGAAATGCAGGAGAAACAAGCAGTTACTTCAGGTCGTTGTGTTGGTCCATTCCCACTTCTTAAACATACATTTGTGCCTAGAGATTCTGTTCCCATGCTTATTTTTTTTGGGGGGGGGGTGTTCCAGTAGAATCCAGTATTCCCTGAGTTGGGTATAAGTGTCATCATTGCCTTTATAAAAATAATTTATTATGGAAAAATTATACAGAACATGAAAGTAATAGTACAATAAGCCTTCATCAATCCATCACTCAGTTTCACAATTGCTGAGCAGAGAAAACTCTGCCTACAATAACTCAACGATCGTAACCATCTTATCCTACGGGTACTATTTTCACCCCCATTTGGCAGATGAGGAGACTAAGGCCTGAGAGGTTAAGTCACTTTCCTAGAGTTCTCCAGGCAGCTGGACTCCAGAGTCCATGTTCCTTTTTTTTTTTTTTTTTTTTTTAATTCTTGAGAGGGAGAGAGAGAGAGAGACAGAGTGTGAGCGGGGGAGGAGCAGAGCAAGAGAGGGACACAGAATCTGAAGCAGGCTCCAGGCTTTCAGACGTCAGCACAGAGCCCGATGCGGGGCTCAAATTCAACTGTGGGATCATGACCTGAGCTGAAGTCAGACGCTCAACCGACTGAGCCACCAAGGCACCCCCCAGAGTCTATGTTCTTAACTTCCAGGCGACCTGATGGTGGCTCTTCGTACATATTGTACCTTTTACAGCCCTGGGAGGACTGCTGATTACTTCAGGACCCTGAGTAACATGTGACATATCTGTACCTTTGGTCAGTATACAACCTAAACACTGATACTCCAAGTATGATCCACAGGCTGGCAGTTTCAGCATTGCCTGGGACAAATACAGAATCTCAGACCCAGCCCAGACCTCCTGAGTCAGAATTTCTGGGGGTGGAGTCCCGTACCCAGTCTGTTTCCACAAGCCTTCCCTGTGATTCTGCTGCAAAGCATTTGTCTCAAAGACTTTGCTTCATTCCAGAGTGCTCTGTGGATGCCTGCCTCGCAAGCCAGCCTGGGAATGGCTTCTCTCTCTCCCCCTTCCCTTTCCCAGCTGCATGCTCCGTGTTTATTTAGACGCTCCGTGCCTGGTGTCCTGCAGACGACGCTAATCCTCTGACACACCATCTTTATGACCACACAATAGCTGCCCTGCGTCCAGTAAATTGTCTGCACCCCAGTGCTCTGTGTAGTTTCTGCCCACGTGTACTGCAGGCTTCTTGAGGCCGTGAGGATTGTGAGTCTTGTAAACCAGGCTTCTGGCCTTCCTGGCCTGCCATCTCGTGCCACTGTGATTTATATATGCAGGTGTGAGGGGCAGCACCTGTTGGAAATATATGCCAGGCAGGTTTTACTTTTGCACCATAAAAATGGATAAATCTGCCACTCATAAAGGCTTATTTATTGCTAAGAGTTCATTATATATGCATGAAAAACCAACTAATTTAACTTCCCCGCGGTAACTTCCTGCCTGAGGCTGGATTCAGGATTGGAATTCAGGTTTAGGTGAGGGCAGCTGAGGAGAGTTTGAGGGAGTAGAATCGGCAGCCGAGTGCTAAGGGTCTGGGGGTCTAAGGCTGGGTTGCAGGCGTGGCCTGATGTAGCTAGTGGGGTGGTTCTAGGCAGGTCTAACCTTAGCCCGTTTCTGGCCTGTCAAATGGGGATAACCATACCTACTGCCTAAAATGATTGTGACAATTAAAATAATGCCATATTCCATCAAACCAAAGCCACTGACCATTAAGTGTAAGATGTGCTTTTATTTTATGCCTTTTACCAAGAAGGAAAAAATACTGCCATCCAAGCTGGATTCCATGCTTTTTAATAATTTAGAATTTTTGTTTTATACTCATTGAAAGACCTCTTTTAAATTCATTTAGACATAGATTCCATCATATATCACATGTTTGTATACATTAGAAGGAAAACATAAGCGAAATAAACTCCTGAAGCTATTCCTAAAACTTTTCCACCTTCAGAGTTCAATTTCTCTAAATAGCTTTTGACTCAGTCTTTGATGTCTGTATTTTTCCATGTAGTCCTGTCCTTTGTGCTACCCAAGAGGGTTCATGCGGCACGGATTCTTGGAAGAGTGCTTTCAAATCTGCCCTCAGGGTTTTTTTTCCCTCCAAGCTGCCCATTCTGCAAATTTTGACGCTAGGATTTTTAGAATTTACCAGGAGGTGTTAAGGGAAGGTTGGCAGACAATAGCCAGGACTCGCTCATTCCTCAAATGGCTGTGTGTTAGTCACGGTTCTCCAGAGAAACACAACAAATAGGATCTATAGGTCTATCTATGTCTCCATCCCATCAATTTTTTTCTAATTGAAGCAGGCTCTATGCCCAACATACGGCTTGAACTCACAACCCCAAGATCAAGAGTTGCACGCTCTATCCACTGAGCCAGCCAGGCACCCCTCTTGGATTGCGTGGTTACGGAGGCTGAGAAACCCCAAGATCTGCCATTTGTAAACTGGAGAAGCAGGAATTCAGTCCAGTTCCCAAGGCCTGAGTCCCAGTCTGATTCTAAAGGCCCGAGAACCATAAGCACACATGTCCAAGGGCAGGAGAAGATGGAAGTCTTGGCCCAAGCAGAAAGCAAGCTCCTCCTCCTTCTACCTTTTGTTCTAATCAAGCCATCAGTGGACGCCATGCACCTGCACTGGGGAGGTGTCATGTGCCTGCCTGGCCTGGCTGCCATAGGCTGCCAGACACCGGCCCTTTTCAGAGATGTCAGAATGGGAGAAGAATCACGTCTAGGATGAATCAAATGTGATAGATGTGAAAAACTTGGCAGTGAGTCTGACACAGAGGAATGGAGAGGAAATCAACATGCCCTCCACATGCCAGGCTGTGTTAGTTTGCTTGGGCTGACCTAACAAAATACCACAGACTGGAAACTTCTCTTCTCACAGTTCTGGAGACTAGAAGTCTGAGGTCAAGGTGTGGACAGGACTGGTTCATCTGAGGCCCTCGTTCTGGCTTATAGATGGCTGTAGAGGTTTTCTCCCTCTGTCTTCACATGGGCTTCTCTCTGTGTGTGTCTGTGTCCTAGCCTCTTCTTGTACACACACCAGTCATATTGGGTCATGACCTCATTCTAACTTCCTTACCTCAGTAGTCACATTCTGAGATCCCTGGGGCTCAGGACTTCGACATAGGAATTGTGGGGGGCAGGTGTGTGTGTGTGTGTGTGTGTGTGTGTGTGTGTGTATGTGTGTGTGTGTATGTGTGCAGTTCAGCCCCTAACACAGGCCTAGAGTGGCTGTGTTACAAACAGGGTCTCCTTTAAGCGGGATAGTGATCAAATTGAGTCGGTGGTTTTATATGCATTTTACTGATTAGGAAATTGAGGCTCTGGGAGATTAAGACTACGCAGTTAGTAGTAGGGAAAGCTGACTTTCACATCCAGGAGAGGCCCGTGCTGTGCCTTCCTGCTAGTTTCTCATGTGGGACTGTGTTTTATGGAGTCAGAGGGGATGTCAGGCATGATGGTCTTGGGGGTGGCGGGGGTGAGGAGGAGGAGGGGGCCTGATATCCTGACCCCCCACTACATTAATCAGAGTTCTTCCAATAGCTGATTGAGCACCCTACAAGTTTTGATTTGAAGAAAAGGTGGCTGAACAGAAAAGTTTGAACATGCCTGTATCACATAGTGTATTGGTTTCCCTTGGCTGCCATATAAATTACCACAAACTGGGTGGCTTAACACAGAAATTTATTTGCTTGTAGCTTTGGAGGCCAGAAGTCTGAAATCAACGTGTTGGCAGGGGCCTGCTCTCTCTGAAGGCTCTAGGGAAGCATCCTTCCTTGCCTTTTCCTGGCTTCTGGTGCTTATCAGCATTCTCTGGCTTATAATCACTCCAATCTTCCTTCTCCTCTGTGGTGTGTGTGTGTGTGTGTGTGTGTGTGTGTGTGTGTGTGTGTGTGTCTGATAAGGCCACCATTCATACTGAATTTAGGACCCTCTTAATCCCATGTGAACTCATCTTAACTAATTATGTCTGCAGAGACCCTATTTCCAAATAAGGTACTTGGGGCTAGTACTTCAAAATACCTTTTTCACAGACACAATTCAAACAGTAGCACATGACATGGTTAAGCAAGAACACATATTAGAATGGAAGCTGATAGGCTAGAGAGGGAGTTTCAGGCAGAGCCCAAAGATGATGGAAGGAAGCTGCGAGTGGTCACAGGGATCAGGGGTGATTCAGTGGGGCCCCAGGGATAAACTGGGATGAGTTTACTTTTTGGGGGGGAACTTGCAGAACCTGTCATTTGATGAAGTAGTTGGGTCCGAGCTGCCCTCTGTCTCTGCTCATTCCCCTGTACCATTCACTCACTCTAAACCCCTAAAACCCAACATTGGAAGGAAAGAAGGCAGGGCGGATGATGGTTGGTAAACACCAGCACCACCACCACCACCCCCCTCTTTTCTCCTTGCTGATGAGGCAGAAGCCTTTGAAGACAGCAGGGGGCTTTGCTTTAAATCGAAGGCATCACAGAGTTTAATTCGTTTATAATCCTTGGTGGGGGGCTTCCAAAAATACCTTTTCCTTAAGCAGGTTTCATTATGGATGTTAGTTGCTCAAACCTTGAGTAATTCAGGTTAACTTAGACCCCAGTGGAGTTTTTCTTTTCTTTTCCTGACATCCTCTGAAGTCAGGCCCAACAGAAATTAACACAGAGGATGTGCGCCCCACGCTTCTCCCAGCTTTCTATCAGAACGGCCCTGGGAGTGTATTAATAGCCTGGAGTCATGGTACAAATGGTTATTTATATGTGTAGGTGATGGCTAAAGTACACCCTCCAGTAATTATTCACAATTAACAAGCACTTCAGTAAATGAACAAAATCTGTTCTTAATCCATTGAGGCAGCAATTCGTTATCCGGGACTCATGTACCCGAAACTTCTGGTTAACCAGCCCTCCCACACAGCTCCAGAACAAAGCTAATTAGAGATTATAATCATGACCTTCAGGCTCTGGAAGGAGCCTGAAGGGTACTTGAGTCATCAATAAAATATAATGTGTTCAGTAGAGTGTCGGTTGACAAGCATAATACAGTTGAAAATCGGTGATCTGTACGTGCCTGTTAACTCTCGGTTAACTGGAAAAGTGAGGCGGCCCTTGTATGACGAGGTCGCGCTGTGTGCTGAGAACCTTACAGGATTATCTCATGCTGCCCCCCCCAACACTGCTCTACACGGCAGAGAGTCAGGCTATGGGGAGACCCAGCGTGTCCTTGGGCAAACAGAACCAGGCTGCTCTCTCCTGCTTGTCTGTTCTAAGTTGTTGTCCTGGAGTCAGGTTCCCTGTGTTCATGCAGTTTATGGAGAATCTGGAATACCTGAACTGGAAGAAACCTCTAAGAGGGTCCCTTTATATTCTTACATTTTATGTGAGGAGAGGGAGCCCAGGGCGGTTGCCTGATATGCTCGACTTTGCCCAGAGCCCTGGCTGCTAGGCCTACAGTCTCTCAATTTCATCACAGTGTTTTTGACATAATTCAATTGCTATATTGATCATCTCTGGGAGTGTGTGGATTGATTTGATGGACAAAGACAGGATCCAGAAGACAGATCCTGTCTTTTCTTATGACAAAGAACATTAACTAAAACCTTATGTGTTGACTATATAAGTGTTGGCTGAGTCTGGATCCTTGAGCTATGTGAAATTTATGCCCACCCGTGTGCTATGGTGTACACTTCCACTATTCTTTCCTTCCTTCACTTCCCTCATTCAATCTGTTAGCAGTCCTTCCGGCACTATTTTTGAAATATGTCTGAAATCTGACTTCTGATCATTCCACAGCCAAAGCTCTGGTCCCAGCCACTGTCTTCTCTCACTGGGATGGCTTCCACAGCCTCTTTATTAAAATCTCTGCTGGAATCCATGTGTCACATCACACTTAGGATGCAATACAAACTCAGGGCCTTAGACCAGGTAGGACTTGACTTCTGCCCACGTCTCTGACCTCATTCCCTTCTGCTCTATACTCTCTCACTCTGTTCCTATTACCCTGGGTTTGCTAGGCTTCAAATCTGCCAAACTAATTCCTGCCACAGGACCTTTGCACAAGCTATTTCCGCCATCTAGAATGCTCTTCACCCAGATGGTTTCCTGGCTCATTCTTCAGTTTTATTCAGGTCTGTGCCTAAGTACCACTCCCTTAGGGAGGTTTTCCTAATCACTATGTGTAAAATAATGCCCCCATCCTTTCATTTTGTATTTCCTAATGCTGCTTTAGTTTGTGAAAAACATTTAACACTGCCTTTTTATAAATAACAATACTATTTATAAAGACTTATTTGTTTTTCTCTTATTTGTCTACCTGACCTGCTAGAATTTAGGCTCTATGAGGGCCAGAATTAAATTAGCTCTCTATTTCTTACAACAGTGCCTTGCGCATGGTGTGTGCTCAGTAAATAATTGTTGAAAAGATAAATAAGCTAAAAATTTAGAACCAATAAGAGAGTTCAGTAAGGTGTCTGGTTACACGCACGCACGCGCGCGCACACACACACACACACACACACACACACACACACACTTCATGGAGAAAACCCCCGAACTCTAGGAACTTCTTTTTTTTTTTTTTTTTTTAAATTTTTTTTTTTTAACATTTATTTATTTTTGAGACAGAGAGAGACAGAGCATGAAGGGGGGGAGGGCCAGAGAGAGAGGGAGACACAGAATCTGAAGCAGGCTCCAGGCTCTGAGCTGTCAGCACAGAGCCTGATGCGGGGCTCGAACTCACGGACCGTGAGATCGTGACCTGAGCGAAGTCGGACGCTCAACCGACTGAGCCACCCAGGTGCCCCTCTAGGAACTTCTATAACTAGAAGGTGCAGTACTTACATTAAATAAACCAAAACTTCACAGACACATATGGGAGCCAACTTAAAAAATGGAGAGGCATATTATGTTTTTGGATGGTAAGACTTAATTTTGTAAAGAATAATTTCTCCCAAATTAGTTAATAAATTCGATGCACTTTCAACCCAACACCCTTAGGAATTTATTGTGTAACTTGACAAAATTATTTAAAAACTCGTCCTGAAAGGTAAATAGGGGGAAATAGTCAAGGAAGTTTTGGAAAAATAATAAAAATGACACGGAGACTTGAATTCAATGTTCAGATTCTAATATGTATTATAAAATTGTACCGATTAGCATAGTATATTGGCTGAGCAGGAATGTACCAAACTATCAATGAAAGTTGATAGAAAGAGAAAAAATGGTATATTAGAATTTACTGTAAGATTGGGATCATAATCCATGGAATCAATACTAATGAGTCTGTAAAAATAATTGTATTTATTGGAGGAGAAGGGACAGCTCTTCCTTGCAGAGGAACTTCAGTGAACAAATGTAGAAGGAACGATGGAAATAGAGAATTGCCACTAGGCCAACATGGCCGTAATAATTGTTGTGGGCAAGTACCACTGATCGGTGCTAAAAGTAGCAAGCAAAAGCATGATGAGAAACAGGATATTTGCATGGTCCCAAAACATTTCTCCACAAAAGGTTTATTAATTACTAAGAGAGAAAATAGTAACATTACAGTGAAGAAACCTGGCAGGCACCACCTTACCCAAGTGATCGAACTTACCACACGTAATGAGACACATCGATATCATGTGCCACTTGATAAGATGCACCGAGGACACAACATCACTTCTGTGCCCAAGACACGTAACCTCAATCTAGTCATGAGAAAATATCAAGCAAACCCAAACTAAGAGACTCCACAAAGTAGTTGGACAGTATCCTTTAAACACGTCAAGGGCGTGAAAGAAAAAAAAGTCTCTAAGATCCCTCAGATTGAAGAACACAGAGCAGCTATGACAGCGAAATGCAACATAGGGCCCTGGATTGGATCCTGGGCTAGAAAAAGGACATCAGTGGGAAAGCTGGTGAAAATCAAACAAGACCCAAAGAGTATTTAATAGTATTGTATGAATGTTAATGCTTTGGTTTCAGTAATTACACTACGGATCCCTAAATTCCTAATGTTAGGGGAAACTCAGCGAAGGGCATATGGGAACTCTCAATTCTACTTTTGTAAATTTTCTGAAAGTTTAAAATTATTTCAAATTAAAAGAGCAAAGTGGGGAAAGTAATGGATTATTCAGCCAATGATGGTGAGACAATTAGCTAACCATTTGGAGAAGCTATTTTTAGTATACGTGTGTGTGTGTGTGTGTGTGTGTGTGTGTATGTGTGTGTGTGTGTATAATGTATGTTTTATTTATAAAAGTATAATTCATACCATATACCAAAATAAATCCCATGTGGATTAAACTAAGCAACAAATAAGGATAGAAAGTTACACAATCTCTTTAAAGCAAAATGAGAAATTAAGCTTAGATGAAGCAATGTTAGAAAATGAATATCTTATTTCTACTCAATAGTTAGAAATCAGTTACTATCCATGCTACTGTTAATTAACACTTACATTTATAGTTTAATATATTTATACTTACGTTAATATTTATACTTTTATAAAAAAAGAAGGTATTGTCCTACCTTTCTAGCTATCCTACTTTGGGATATGCTGGTCAGTTTTCAAGGGAGAGTCAGAGAGACCTGCAAAGACACTCTGTTGCAAAGCAGCTATGACCCTGAGTCTGTTTATATACAAATTAATGAAGTAGATTAATATTTGTTGAGTTACTATCATGTGCCAGTCGTGGCACTGGGTTTCCTGTTCTGTATCCTGCTTTTAGTCTCAATTAAATCACTTATGGACTAGAGATTACAGTGTCTGCCTCCTAAGGCTGATGAGAGGTGGTAAGATGATGAATGGAAGCTCTCAGAAGAAAGCCTGCTGTATTGTACATGCTCATTCGACGTTGGTGCTTCCCGCATCCGTAAATTAGACACTACTTCACTTGTAAGTAAGCGACCACACACAATCACCTGAATGATTAAAACATCACATTTAAGAGGATAATGTACTGGGTAGGAAAGCGCAGGTTCTAGAATCAGGCTACATTACCATTCTATCCTTTCCTCATACTAGCTGTGTGGCCCTGAGCCAGTTACTCAGGTTGTCTGTGCCTCAGTGCCCCATCTACAAAATGGGAATAATAAGAAGATCTGCCTCATGAGGGTGTTATGAAGATTAAATGAGTTAAGATTTGAAATGGATTTGGAATAATGCCTGACACATAATACGTGCCGTATAAAAGTTTGCTAAATAGAATACAAATTATACCTCGCCTTTCAAAACAGACTGTGAGAACACAAATCACTTTACTCTCTGCATTAAGATTGGGAAAGTGTGGTATCGTTTTTAGCTCTGTGAAGGCTGGACCAGCTCCTGGGAATCAGCCCATGCCTTTTTCCCCAGGCCTAGAGATCCAAAACCCCATTCACACAGAAATTTTCCAAGTGATGCGATGGGCTAGAGAGGGGAAAGGGAAGGGAAGGAGCAGAGGGCCCTGCAATCACATTAGAATTGTAGCAAATACAAGGAAGTGATTTCAGACAGATTTGCTAATGAATTATTAACCTTAGTGCTGTGACAGTATATCTGCAGAGTAAATCATGTTGGGCTAAATAACCTGAATTTACTTATAACTGAGAAGGAAACAAGAGACTACTCCTCAGTTATAGAAAAACAATTCCCCATAGATCATGCAGTCTTTCACAAAGATGCTAACAGATTGCTTCCCCGTGGAGAAGAGAGATTGCCCAGCAGCAAGAGAGCTCATGGGGAGCTCTGGGGGACTGTAGGACGCACGTGATCCAGACCCAGGGTTTATATTCATCTGGTTTCTCTGGTATAGCACACAAACCTCCTGGGGTCTGTTCTGATTGCTCCTTACCATGCCATATTTGCTACTTAATATTTTTAATATCCCTTCTGTTTGGGACCAGGGTTAGTTGATTATGAGGCTATTTCCATGCACTGGTAGATAATTAGTTGAAATTCAAGAGACACCAAAAATTAAAATTGTTCGCTTTGTCAGGTTCCCTTCCCAGAGCACTGGTTGCCAAGTAAGCACTTGGCTTCTGAACTTTGACCCAAGTTGGTGACTGTATCTTAACTTTTTTTTTCTTTTTTGCGCAGTTCATTCACACGTGAATGCATGTTTAGCTTCATTCTGTAACAAGTGAGGCTGAATTGGTGTCAGACCATCTCCTTAAACAATAAAGATATTATAGTGACTGTGTCTTTCTAAAAATTACAAATGAAAAAATACTAAACCCACTAAAAAGGGGATCATCGAGATTCAGAATTTAGGGAGTATAGAGAAGGCGATGTGAAAAACAGAGCTAGCTCTCTAATTGTGAAGGAAGCGTGAGGGATGAGCTGAGAAGCAGATCTTAAAATTTGGAGGATATGGAGTAAAGAGAAAGGGCAGGACTAGCAAAAATTAAATCTTTGAGGAATCTTTGCTCTCTGAATAGAGGGACTCTGGGAGATGTGTCAGAGATCTTAGGAGATCTCTCTTCTCAATCTTCCACGAGACATGTGTAACAAAGGTAAGTTTAATAAAGGAATTGTTTGCAAGATGTGGGGCAGAGTTTTAGGAAACCACCAAGAGATAATTTCACTGGTGAGGTAGCAACTGTGGGGATCCCTTCTTACCCCAGGCCTGAAGGAGCAAGGGGAGGAAGCGATTATTGGAACTTGGGAGGAGTGATTTTGGCTGGTTTAGGTTGGGTTTGATTGGGCTTGATTAACAACCCACCCCCAGAATCAATGACTAATGATAACTGGGAAATGATGGTAATTGGTAAATACCCTAGCCCCTTCTCCCCTCACACGGGATGACTGAAACATGTATTCTTATACTGGTTTGCAGTGGAGCTTAAATCTACATGGCAGGAGGGGCACCCGGGTGGCTCAGTAGGTTGGGTGTCCGACTTTGGCTTAGGTCATGATCTCACTGTCCGTGAGTTCGAGCCCCACATCGGGCTCTCTGCTGATAGCTCAGAGCCTGGAGCCTGCTTCAGATTCTGTGTCTCCTTCTCTCTCTGCCCCTCCCCCCACCAGCACTCTGTCTCTCTCTCTCAATAATAAAATAAAAACATTAAAAAAAAATCTACATGGCAGGTGAATTGATAATGAGCCCTTTATTGGTTGTCTACCACAAAAAGGGAAAGCAAGGCTTATATCTCTGGAGAGGGGAGCACTGTGGGCAAAGCTGCCAGATGGGAGTTCTGGCCTTTGGCTAAAAGATGTAGCCAATTCACAGTGCCTGCAGAGGGAGGGAGCTGGGGGAACAATCACAGGAATACTCCAACCGCACACTCCAGTATCTGCATCTTGTCTCCTGAGGGCTTCCTCTGAAGCCAGAGAGGTCTTCAGGTGGGACAAAGCCCTGGAGAACAAACATCACTCATTGGCTGAAATGCTCCTGGTGATCTCCACCTCCTGGCACTCACAGCCTTGTGTAATGCCCTCCTTGAGTCCTCAAGTGGGACTCAACTTATATATGGTGGAAGTGACGGCCATCGCTTCCAAGATTAAGCTATACAAAAAACTGTGGGTTCCAGCTTGGGAATATCTTCTCTTGCTCCCTTACTCAGTGTGTGGGAAGCCAGCTTCCATATTGTGAGCTGCCCTATGGAGGGGTCTACATGGCAAGGAACCGAGGGAAACCTCCAACCAATAGCCAGGGAGGAACTGAATCCTGCCAACAACCATGCAAGGGAACTTAGAAGTGGATGCTTCCCCAGTTGAGTCTTTCAAGGAGACCACGTCTCTGGCTGACAGCTTGACTGCAACCTCATGAGATACCTTAAGCCAGAGGCACCCAGCTATACTCTCCCTGGATTTCTGATCCCCAGAAACTGTAAGATAATCAGTGTTTATTATTTTTAAGCTGCTAAGTTTGGGGGGCAATTTGGCACACCAAAGTAGATAACTAATACTCTCTTTCTCTTCCCTATTTTCCTACTGGTATTTTCTCCTCTCCCCAGGTGTACAACTTGCACTCAAATCCTTGACTCAGGTCTGTTTCTGGAAGCTGGCCAAACTAAGAAAACACACAAAGAGATGGAGGAGGGTTGGAGAGAGGAAGGAACTTCCTGAAGTCCTGCTCTGGGCTGGTAACACTTGTTCTGAGTCTAGTGCTCAGAGCACCACTTCCCACCGGTGGAGTCACTAGGGCAAGCAGCACAGGGAGTGCTAGGTTCCAAGACCTGGCTTCGAGTTTCCCCTCTCCCTGTTGTGGAATGGTGGTTAAGGGATTTAATACTTTAGGGACTAAGTTTTATCAACTGAAGAGCTCTACCAACCAACTCAAGTGTATGGAGATTCAATGAGCTTACAGTCCGTGATCAGGGCTTTGGAAACATGTGACTTCCTGCAAATGTGAGTCATCATTATGGGCGAAGTGGCCGTGGGTCCCCAGTCACTAATTGCATGACTGGCCGTGTTACCCTCAAATGGCATGTGACTTTGAAGCTGAGTCACTGGGCTTCCAGGCAGGATGGGCTCCTGAGCAAGTTCTCTTCTCTGCCTGGAAGGACGGCCGAGTGCTCTTGGAAAGGAGGCGGGCAAGCAGAAACTCGGCCCGCCCCAGCATGAGCAGGCATCCGCCGCTCTCTCAAACACAAGTATTGTGTCCCAAGGTCTTTTAAAAATAATCCTATTTTGAGATGTTTATATACAACCCGGGGAAAGAATAGGGGTTTTATGCCCATAATGGAAAGTGCTCTTAAACAAAAAGGCACCATTTGACATCCATTTCCAAGGATGGTCTGTGGGCTGTTGCAATTGGAGCTAGGCCTGGGTGCAGTTTGATGCGATGGCTGGACTTTTCTGGAGGGTTTTGTTGGGCCTTGTCAATCAGGCTTGCCAGGGGGAAGGAGTGTGCTTTGTGCTGAAGACTCCAGTTTGCAGGGTTCTGGGGGTGTCTTTGTAGCCCTGCTTATCACCCTTGTCCTTGGGGCCTGGCTTCTTTCAGTTGATGGAAGATCCACTTTAAGAAAATCGCTTTTTCTTTGTAATCAAGGCTTGCAATATGTTTCTTTAGATTCTTCAGCATCCCTTTTAATCCTTGTCAAGAGCCTATGGGGCAGGAGTGGGAATGGGTTTGAGTGCAGCATGCGACACACACACACACACACACACACACATCACAGGTCACCCTCAACTATTGCCTGGTTGGGTCTATCACCACAAACATATCATCTCAGGGCATGCCTGTCCAGTATGTCCCCATTACTGTGGTAAGCGTATACTAGAGAAGGCACTTGAAGAGAGGTGAGGAATGGATATATTTTGGAGTGCTGACTATATGCCAGGGGACTTTATCTCTATTATTTCATTTGTCTCCACACAGCCCTGAGAGACAAGTACCATGATAATTTCCATTTTACCCATGAGAAAACAGAAGCTCAGGGAGATGAAGCTAGCTGACCAGGGCCACAGAGCTAGTAAGTGCTGGAAAAGGCATTCAAACTGTTGTTGTTCCATACTATGATTGTACCTCCCAAATGATTCCATAGCTATAGCAGATATTACTAGGGAAACATGTTTATTTCTACTGTGATTACCCCCTTTATATTCTTCCCCCTATGTACCGACAATGTCGTATCATATCCTTCAGAAGTGTGATCGTTGTTCAACAAATATTCACATCCCACATGCCTCCCTGGGAGGCACACAGG
The DNA here is from genome assembly GCF_016509475.1 of Prionailurus bengalensis. Classification (NCBI taxonomy): domain Eukaryota; kingdom Metazoa; phylum Chordata; class Mammalia; order Carnivora; family Felidae; genus Prionailurus; species Prionailurus bengalensis. The sequence continues at coordinate 17,146,140 of NC_057354.1, forward strand.
TCTTTGATGATTTGAGCTTGGCCACGCTCTTTGCTTTGGCTAATGGGATGTTAGTAGAAGTGATATAAGCTGAGGCTTGAGATGTGCTTACCCAGGTGGTCTTGCCTTCATGTGCTCCTCCCTTTCATCTGAAAAGAATGTGCTGCAGGCAGCTGCTGGCCCAAACAGGATGGGAAACACATAAAGTGGATTGGGATTGAACTCAAGCTTGGAGCCAAGCTTGGCTGAATGCTGACTAAATCAGCTGGCCGCAGCTGACACTGCAAATGAGTGAACAAGAGAAAAATGCTTATTGCTATTTGCCTGATACTTGTAGCTATTTGTTATGTGGCAAAAGCTGACTAATACAAGAAGCAAAACATGAGAAATCAAAAAACTAAATTCAGGTTCAAAAGTGTATTCCCTTATATTCATCTGTCCATCCAAACAATTATTGTGCTACTATGTACTAGGCACTTGCAACCATTGGTGCATTAATTTCTACAGCTGCTGTAATAAATTACAACAAATTTAGCAGCTTAAAAGTACCCACATATATTATCTCACAGTTCTGTAGGTCAGAAGTCAGATACAGCATGGCTCAGCTGGGTTCTCTGCCTAGAGTTTAACAGGGCCAAAATCAAGATGTCGACAGGACTGTGGTTCTTTCTGGAGGCTCTGAGGATAAATCCAAGTCCAACGTCATTCAGGTTGTCACAAATTCAGTTCCTGGCATCTGTAGGAGTTAGATCCCTGTTTCCTTGCTAGCTGTCAGCTAAGGATTGGTCCTTGCTCCTAGAAGCTAGGGTATTCCTTCTCCTGTTTTCCCAGAAAGGGTGGCTGGAGTCCCTTTCATGCTTTGAATCTCTCCAGCTTCCCCTCCTGCTCTGTCTCTCATAGTGGTGGGGCTTAATAAGACTGATGTTCACCCTGCCCTCATAGAGCTTACATTCTCTAGAAGAAGAGACAGACAATAAACATCCCAAATAAAAGGATAAATACAGCTGCGTTGAGTGCTGGGCAGGAAATAGGAACATGTGATTGAATTGAAGAAGGAGTTTCTGGAGGTGGGTATGTTGACTCTGCTGGTCATCTTGGAGATTCCATGAAACATGAAGGATATGCTTGGTCAGCTTGTGAGTTCACTAACAGATGAAGACACAGAGATCCCAATCTGGTCTTAGGGTTCCTAATGCCATGTTTAGCTGTGTGTATCTGCCATTAACTGTCAGTCCTCATCAGGCCTGTATAGTGAGTGCTACAGAAATGGCACTGGATTTAGAACCAGAGGAATTATATTCAAGTCAGTTCTTCTTTGCTCATGAGCTTTGTGTTCTTGAGAGAAGCAAGAAAATGTGTGGAGCCTCAGTTTCCTTACCTGAAACATGTGGATATGACCCCTTCCTTGCCTACCTCTGAAAGTGCCTTGTGATGCTATAAATATGAGAAGAGGTAAGAAAAATGAAAAAGTGTCCATGTGTTGTGGCTGACGCTTTCTAGAGCAAGGTGACATTGGGAGGATGCATGGTTGAGCACATCCAGGAGATTGCTAGATTTAAGATGACTGTGCTGTTTTGGGAGGGGGGGGGCTGATTTCCCCCACCCCTTTTGGAGAGCAACTGAGCTCACCCCATTCTGTTGTCTGAAATATGACACACAAGGCATCTTGTGACCTAGAGGAGACTTTTCCTCCCCTAACAACTTCAAGAGGCCTTCTACAAAGCAGAATGGAGTTGGCATTGGTTAGCACAAAAGTCACTCCCCAGCACTGCTTATCTTTCTTCTCCAGGGCGACCAAAGGCCCAGCCCCATTCATCACTCCACACTGTAGGCTGGTGGCCTGAGTGGTACGTGGAAAAATACGTAGGACTTGGAGCAAAAGGAGGCCAGAATGCCATGGATTCAGAGGTGGCTGTTTCCTCCTAGGTAGACTCAAAAGAGCACTGGCTGAGGAGTCCACAGGTAAGGAGACAGTGTTGCATCATGCCCTAGACCGTGGGCTCTTGAACCGGCTGCCTGGATTCAGCTCCAGCTTATCAGCTCTGTGACTTTGAGTAAATCTTTAATTTTGTTGAGTCTCAACTATAAAGCGAACACAAGAATGGGGCCTACCTCTTTGGGCTGGTGAGACAATGCATGAAAGATGCGGCATGCAGCAGATGTGCTGGGCCCCTTCTGCTGTTCTCTTGACCCTCGTGTCACCTGCAGGCTTTCTGGGCAGTTCCAGCATGCCCATGGCCTCCTTCTTCAAGCGCCTGTGATTCTCTCTGCCCAAGGGCTTCTCTAGCTACATGAGAGTGTTTAGTCCCAACATGGGGCATTTAGAAGTGCCAGGGAGTTCATGTCTCAGGAGTGGCTCTCAGCCAATGAGGGATTAGAGTTGTGGAGAGACCTCACCTCCAGTGGAATAATTCTTAGGTGTGTAACAGAGTTCCCCAAAGTGCCCCCAGTGTGGACCCAGTCCCAGTTGCCTTCAGAGGTGACCTACTTATTATTGCATGTTTTACTGGCTTTCTGCCCTTCCCTGTCTATTTCCTTACTCTCTCACTGTGCTTCCTGGAACCACCTCTCAAATAAACTACCTGCGCTCAAATCCTTGACTCAGGGTCTGCTTTGGATGAACCCAACCAAGATGAGCTTTGTGCAAAGCCTGGCACTTAGTAAGTACTCGGCAACAAAAATTACTATTAGACTATTGTGACTCTGGCTGCCATCCTGGACAGCATCCCTGTGACATCCAGGGGATGCCCTATCCCTTGTCTTGGTCTGGGCCCAACTTTGGAGAGCACGAGTTCTGGCTATGAGTTAGAGGTGGCTGGAAGAGAGCATCACCCCTTCCTGGGTTTGGCTTAGCTCCTGCCCATCACATCTCAGGGAGCTCAGCCAGCATTGGCAAGAGTGTGTGTCTTTCCTGCCGGACACAGCTCAGGCCTGGGACTAAAAGAATCTACCAGCTGCTTATATGGCTAAACCTCAGTTTCCTCCTCTGTACAATGAGGGTAATTAAGAGCCTAGAATTGTTGTCTTAGTCTATTTTGGCTGCTATAACAAAGTACCACAGACTGCTTGGCTTACTAAACAACAGACACTTATGTCTCATAGTTTTGGAAGCTGGGATGCCCAGGATCAGCATGGTACTAGCACGGTCAGGTTCTGGTAGGGACTCTCTTTGGGTTGCAGACTTCTGACTTTTTGCTGTATCATCACATGGTTGAAGGGACAAGGGAGCTCTGTGGTGCCTCTTTTCTAAGGGCATTGATCCCATTCAGGAAGGCTCCAACTTCTTGACTTGGGCACCTCTCCAAGTCTTCACCTCCTAATTCTGTCATATTGCAGGTTAGGATTTCAATGTATGAATTTTCGGGAGATGCAAACGCTCAGATCATAGCAGTTGTCGAGGTGGTTCAAGGAAGGAATGCCAGGGCGCCCGGGTGGCTCAGTCGGTTGAGCATCTGACTCTTGATTTCAGCTCAGGTCACGATTTTACCATTGGCGAGATCAAGCCCTGCATGGGCTCCGTGCTGACAGCACAGAACCTGCTTGGGATTCTCTGTCTCCTTCTCTCTCTGCCCTTCCCACCCTCCCCACAACCCCCCCCCCCCGCCCAGGCTTGCACATGCACATGTGCTTTCTCTGTCTTTCTCTCTCTCTCTTTCTCAAATAAATAAATTTAAAAATAAATTAATTAAATAGAAAGGAGGGAATGCATATGTAATATTCTGTTTAGTGCTTGGCATGGAGGGAGGGCCCAAACATGGTGGCCTGAGATTTTCTCTAGACCCAGCTCCTAGCACATGGTCTGGAAAACTGAGGCTCAGAGAGGGACTTGTCAGGACTTTCACACACGCAGTCCCACCTGCCATGGGCTGTAGGATGGGTGGAGTGGAAGAGTCTGGGTAGGGCCCAAATGATAGCCAGACTCCTTTGTGAAATTTCTGGCAGTGGAGGCACCCACTGATCAAATATTTATCAGACCCAACGGTGTGGCCATAGCACCGTGCAAAGATGAAAATGACACACATCTGGCCCCCAGAAGCTCACAGCCAAGCATCGGGCAGCCAACCAAACACTGGTGCACGGAGAATGTGTACCACATGAAGACTGTTTTCAGAACTGTGGGAGAAGTTGATTTGGAAAGCTTCGGATCAAAAGTTCCTGCCCTCTCTTTTCGACAGCTAAATAATCATAGTAATCACTAACATTTGTTGATGCTTATGCTGAGGCAAGCACAGTTTTAAGCACTTTATGTGAATTAACTGAGTTGATCACATCCTGGTACGGGCCCCGTAAGTGTGTGCTATTTTCAACCCGTTTCACAAAGAAGCCGAGTTCCAGAGAGGTCATGAAGTTTGCCCAGAGTCACACAGTTGGTAAGTGAAAGTACTAGGATTTGAATCTGGACAATCTGGATCCAGAGTCCTTGCTTTTAACCACCGTGGTATGCCCCAAACCACACTCACAGTAACACGAGGAGGTGGGGAGGGACCTGGTCATCTGAACTTCCAGAGGTCCCTTTGGGGACAGGAGCTGGGGGTGTGCGATTTTAATTGATGATGCTTTGGTTAATTTTGGCTCCGTGGCTCCTTCCTGAACTCCAGTAAGTTGCAAGTTCTGGGTTTGGGTTGCATTCCTTGGGAAACTTGAGTCAGTTGGATGTATAAGCCCAACTGGAGGCAGCTCTGTCCTGATTTCCCAGGGGCCCTGTCCTCGCTTCTAAGTATGAGGATTTATCTTGGCTTTCCAGGACATTACTGACCACCCGGCCATTTCCATCCTACAGATAGAGAGTCTTTGAACCTTTTCAGGGTCACAGATTGTGGGAGACACTGTTTTGGTGCCCTGCCCAAATCCCTTTACTTACCCATCTCCCAGCTGCTGGGAATGTTGGCTGCTAATAGCTCACAGCTGCCCCCTGCTCAAAGTTGCCATATTTAGCAAATAAAAATATTTCATTTTTTTCTGGCGACTGTACCTCTTTTCCAGAAAACTGCCCTTGATTGATGGGAGCAATCTACAACCAGTGACTGATATGGGGTTCCAAAAGGCTTGCCCTTTGCCTTAGAATGGGGACAATTCTGTGCCCCAGTTTATGCTCCAAAGTGCCCCTGTGAATTGGGCCAGGGCTCTGCATGACCTGAGGTCACATTCTTGCTGGGCTCTTGTCCCTGTCTTCTCTTTAGAAGTTTCCCCTGAGAGCTCTTGCTCAGTAAGTCACCTGATTCTGAATCCTTGTCTCAGGCTCTTTTCTAGAGAACGCTGATCCCCTTGAGAACATGACAAAAACTCTAGACCGTCCCTGAAAAAAGCACAGGTGTACCTACACACTAACAATGGCACATGATTTTTGGAAATGACCTTGAAGGGGGCTCCTACTTCATCCTGTGTTTTCCAGACTTCTATCTCACCCTCTCAATGCTGACTGCCAGTGACTGACAGCCTCTGGGACGGGATGAGGGTTAGCATGAAGTTAGCACTGCAAATTATGAGCAGTTTTTTTTAAGCCTATGTAGTTTCCATTATTTGCAAGAAAGCCTATGTGGAAATCAAAACATGTCCAGGGAGAGGAAGTTGTCAGCTGATCGTCATGATAAGAAATAATAGTTGAAAGGACATGAAAGAAACACAAGTCTGATTAGGTCATCTCCCTGTTTAAAACTATTCAAAGGCTTCCCACTGCTGTCCTTATAAAGACCCAAGTCCTTGACAAATGTCTCAAGGCTCTCCATGGATGGGACCCCTGCACCCTGTCGGTTTCATTACAAATCACTCTTGCATTTGATCTCCATGCTATAGTTACTCTGGTCTCTTCCAGCCCTTCCAACTTATGTCCTTTCCTGCCTCAGGGCCTTTGCACATGGCACCGCCTTTTCCTGGGTTATTCTTCCAAGCCTTCTTGCCCCTCGATTACTGAGTCACTTTTTAGAAAAGCTCTTCCTGAATTCCCAGATAGATTGATACCCTCTATTTTACACTATGTACATCTTATACTTTTCTTTCATGTTAGTTACCTATTACTATGTAATAAACGATTCCAAATTTAGCAGCTTAAAACTACAAACATATCTCATAGTTTCTGTGAGTCGGGCATATGGGAGTAGCTTAGCTGGTGGACTAAGGAGGTCAGGGGGTCTCCTGAGTTTATAGTCAGTTTTTGGCCAGGGCTTCGGTCATCTGAAGGCTAGAATAAAGATGGAGAATGTACTTCCAAGATCACTCACATGGTTGCCTGGAAGGCTTCAGTTCCTCACCAGATGGGTAGTCCCTCCATTGGCTGCCTAAGTGTTCTCACAGCAGGGCAGTGGCTTCCCCCAGAGCAAGGGAGGAGAGAGACAGAGAGAGAGAGAGAGAGAGAGAGAGAGAGAGAGAGAGAGAGAAGAAGAAGAAGAAGAAGAAGAAGAAGAAGAAGAAGAAGAAGAAGAAGAAGAAGAAGAAGGAGAAGGAGAAAGAGAAAAAAGAGGAAGGGAGAGAAGAGGAGGGGAGTGGAGGGGAGGGGAGGAGAGAGGAGATGGGGGGGAGGGGAGAAGAGAGTGCATCTAAAAGGAGGGCCCCAGTCTTTTCAGAACACAATCTTGGAAATGACATCTCATCACTTCCATTCTCTAGGAGTGAGTCATGGATTCCGGCCTACACTCAAAAGAAAGGGAATTAAGCTCTACCTCTTGAGAAGCATGACAGGATCTGTGGACATCATTTTTAAAACCACCTTAGTCACTTACCACAATTGCAATTTTACCTTTAATTTGTGTGACTATTTGATCAGTATCTATTTGGGCTGCACTATTCATGAAGGAAAGGTCCTCCCTGCTCTCCCTCCTCCCAACCCCCCTGTTTCTCATTCTTCCATCTCAGTGCCCAACATACAGGTGGCACCGAATAAATATTTGTTTAATAAGTGAACAGTGCTATTTATTATTTTTTGTCAGTCTCCTTCTAGAGAAGGAGGCCGTGATCAACGTTTAGTAGCGTATCACTGCAATACAGAGCACACAGGATAACTCCCACAGTTGGTCTTTCAATTTTGGTTTCAGGGCGAGGCACAGTGTCTGGAGCCCATGCTTTTTATTCTTCACTCATTTTGCAAACATTTATGAGCACTTATCATGTGCTAGAAAGAGGCCCAGGTACTGAGGTTGTGAGATTAACCGGATGCAGAATGGTCTTTTGATAAATTAAGACATCCACGTGTTAATGCATAAAGCAGCCCAGAGGCTTTTGAATAATCTTCAAACATGAAAGACAAGAGGCAGCTGTATTAGAAACAGACCCCTTGATACTATATTTGCAGAGGTGGTTTTATCAGCCCAGAATGTCACCCAAGTGAGCGGGGCATTTACATTTAATTCCAAAGTGGTTGTGCCAACGTCAGTTCTCCGGTTCTCACACTTTTGGTCACTGTTTGCAAATGTACAAAAGGTTTTGTCAAAGGAGCCGGATAAAGATGGAAAGAGAATGGCATTATATCCGACTAGCAGAGATCTCAGAGTGGTTGGTGCTGAGAAACAGTCGGCCGAGGTCACAGGGGCGTGCGTGGAGACTGAGGATAATGCGAAGAAATGGAATTGGAAAAATGAAATTGCAGCAACAATGGGCTTTGGCAGAAATGAGTGCAGTAAGAGGCCTGGACTGCGGCTCAGGAGCCCTCAGGTCCGGTCCCTGCTCTGTGACGGGGAGCTGCACACTCCCTTCCCCGGGCCTCTGTGTCCTTGTTTGCAAAATACGTGCATTGCATCAGACCAGAGGTTTTAAAATGTTTCTGTGTTAGCTTATTTCTGTATCACTCTTACAACCTAATATCCAGATATGTAGGACAGGTGAGATTTAAGCCTTTCTTTTTAGAGGAGTAAGGGTGGGTGGCTGGATCCCATGCTACCGGTGCCTCCTTCATGTTCCCTCACCCTCCCAATTTCATTTGCTTCCACTGAGTTCCAACTGCCAGCACATGCTTCCCGCCCCCAAGGGCTTTTTTGCCACCTAGCTGACAAGCTGGAAGTACTAGCAAATTAACACCCCCCTCACCCCCACAAACCAGCCTAACGAATCACTGTTTATACTGGGGAATAAATACCCCAGCTCCCTCACTCCTTGGGTGGGCGAGTGATCTGGACGGGCTCCCAGAGCTCCCAGGAGGCACGAGCCTCAGGTGCCCACAGTGGTAACTGCAGTTGCTCACACCTTGCGTTGGCAGCTTTCCTTTCCCTTTATCACGTCCTCACCCCCTGCTGGTGATTCCTGGGATCGCCTATCAGATAGAAGACTTGCACTGGGATCCTTGTCTCAGGGTCAGCGTCGGAGGAGGGGGACCGAAACTAAGACAGGGACTTGGAGCAGAAAAAAACTCTTCCTCCCCACCTCAGACACCTCTGCAGAGCCCCTAGACCTCAGAGCAGTTTGCAAACCACTGGACTTAAAAAGAGAGTCTCTGATTCCCTTATGGCTGTGGTATCGAATACAGGCACATCTTTGCATTAGTAAAAGGTGGTGTGTTAGAGGCAACTTTATACTAGCATTTTCGGGTGAAAAGACCAGGAGATTCTTTATAATTCCAAAGTCAAATTCTGCTTCGACTTTGTAGAAGGGTTATTATGAGCTGGTTTTCTCTTTTGCTCACTTGCTTTATGGAGTGAGGAAATGAATCTGTGCCAATTGGCAGATACACCAGCCCCGAATAGGTTAGGGACAATGACGCTTGAATGGTTTCTGGATTGATATAGTCCCCCTTTTGACTGGTGATTCCCTTTCTGAATCTTTTTCTAACCTTCGCACAGAGGAGAAAGGGGGAAATCAGAACCCTGAGGGTGTTTTTCCTTTATAGCTGAGGAGGGGCGCAAGAAGCACAAAGTATAATGCTCACCATGATGTCTTGCTCAAATCCCTTGCCCTTACCACTTCGGGGCACAGTGGCCTGACTTCCAACTGTTTGCACCTGCATTTTGTTGCCTGTTGGCACTTTGTTGTTCACACTCCTTGGGAGGGGCCTCCTGGCCAAGATTAATGGGAGTTGGGGTACAAATACCCCAGCTACCTTGTCCCTGCGGTAGGAAAACCCAGATGTGTGTCCCACATCATTTCCTAGAGCTCCCGTGAAATTTGGCTCTGGTTGCCCACAGTGGTAATGTGCTTGATAACATGCCTTGTGTCGGCTGCCTTGCCTTTTCTGTCTCATTTCCCCATGCCTCTACTGGTATTTTCTGCACTTCCCAAACAAATTCCAACTGCTCAAATCCTTGTCTAAATCTGCTTCTGGGAAAACCTAAACTAAAAAAAAAAAATGTTTCCCAGAGAAGCGCTGGACAGTTTCTGTTTATTCCTTACTTGTCCCTGGGAGCCTATGTTGTAGGTCACAGTTATCAGTTGATGAGAGGAAGTTCATGGGTGCTGTTGAGTGCCTCTGGGACGGAGACCCACGCTTCATGAGAGCTGTCCCTGGGAGAACACTGTGGACTAGCTTTACAGCTTAAAGGCCGTGCATCTTCCCTCCATGACCACTTCCTCCTGCTTAAATCCTACCCCCGAGGTGGCTTCCATGGTCTCTGGATCATCTGTGGTCTCTGCCCACCACTGTCTTTTCTGTCCTTTATGCCACAATGATAGAAGACCACTTGGAGTTTCCCTGCCCTCCCATTTCCCCATCCCTTCCGTGCCTGCTGACTCTGGTTTAGTATTTCCTCTGCTTATACTGCCCTTCTCTACTTTTCTCTTAGCAGAATCCTATTCCTCCTTTAATATCCAATCTAAGGGTCACCTCTGCTACGAAGGCTTCTTGACTTCATTTCTATGCCTTCCTTTGAACCCCCAGCATCTCTGTCTTATAGCACCTTCAAACACTGTACTGAAATCATCAATGCAGACACCTGCCTCCCCACCAGATGGTGAGCTCCTTGAAAACCCGGGCTGTGTCCTATTCAAAGGGCTTAGTACACTACAGGTGCTGGACATAGGCTGGGCTCCCCAGAAGCAGACCCCGAGACAGGTATTTCTTTGCAAGTGATTTATCAAGGAACTGCTCCCAGGAGAAATCAGTAAGGGGAAGAGGGCCAAGCAAGGACCCAAGATGTGATTTCAGGCAAAAGTCCACAGAGGATAGTGTCTACATGTTCCCATAGGGCATTCTGGAGCCGAAGTCACACCTCGATAGTTGTTCTGAAAACTGGGCTTTTCCTTTCCTGTACCAGCCAGTCACTGACTGAGGTCTACTCCAGGGTCCTCATGCCACATCTCTGTGTGTGTGTTCATGTGCTAAGTGGGAGCCCAGGAGCCTGGGGCCAGTCTTCCAGAGGGTCGCAGCTGTGGGATGTCAGAGGCAAAGGCCAGAGGATGATCCCCCGCAGAACCCCAACGCGGAGTCCCACAGACAAGGTAAGGGGGAGAGAATTAGGCTGAGCTCCAAGAGTGTCCACTAGAGGGCTCCCACATGTCTTGTGACTGAGCTGAAATGTGGCTGGGTGGGCACACCCCCACATGTCTCTTTGGAACTGCAAATCCAGACCTCAATTCCGGCATACCTGGAATCCTGCTCGTCCTGTGGTCCATTAGCCACATCCTCCCCACTTCCATTCTTTCTGTGCTCTCTGGATGCTTGGTTCCAGCATGTTCTCCACCTCCAGGGTCACCTTTGGCCTCCATTCCTACCCTCATAAATATATCCTTCATAAACAGACTCAGTTCTTTCAAGTCTCCTTTCAAAATCTTTTCTAAAGTGATTCCCTTTTGTCCATTCTCATTATCTTGCTGCCACATCCTCAGAGCCTAGTGTGATCATTACTTGTGGATACTGAATGAATGAATGAATGAATGATAGCCCAATCTTCTGAAAGAAGTTCATCCTCCCTAGGCTGGTATGCATTTTTTCCAGGGGCTAACCCACCCCTTTTCTTAGATCTTATAAATTTTTAAATACACAGACTACTTAGAGTAAAACAAACTACTTATTCTTTTGTAACATAATTCACACGTTCTGGCCCTCTCACCTTTGTTCTGCTCTTCTTTGCACCTGAAAAGCCCAATTTCTCATCTCTACCTATAAAAATTCTGCTCGTCTTCGAAGGTCCAGCTTCCCAATCTTCTTTGAACCTGTGACATTTAGTTTGTTCCTCTCCTAGGGAACTGCTAAAATTTTTTTGTTGTTGCTATTGGCATCTTTAAAGACAATGAGTTCCACCATAGCAAGAGTGGTATGTTACACTGTATGTTAACTAACTGGAATTTAAATGAAAACTTAAAAAAAAATTAAAATGCTGACAAGAAAAGAAAAGGGTTCACCAAGTGTCTTGGGCTGCCCTCTTTTGTGGGCACATAGTAGGGCTGTGTTTCTCTACCCCCTTGAACTAAGTCACGATTATGTGACTTCGTTTTGGCCAATGAAATGTGAGCAGAATGACTTGCGTCACTTCTGCACTTCAAGAGCCAGTGCAGGACTGTCCACGTCTGTTCTTCCTGCTTTGGCAACCATTGAAGGACAGAGATAGAGCCTCCCTCAGCCTGGGCCCCTGAGTGAGGACCATGTAGACCAGAGGTCCTAGTATTTCCACAACAGACAGGTATCATAAGCAAGAAATAAACTTGTATTGTTTCAAGTCTCTGAGATTTGGGGGTTGTTGTTACACAGTATAACCTAGCCTCTCAGAGTCTAGCAGGTGTCTTCCCGAGGAAGAGCCTCAAGGTATATACATTGAATGAAGCAAACTAAGAGACTCTATTTCTTGACTAAAGTCACCACCATTGTGTAGCTGAAATGATAGAAAGGATACCGCAGGCATACTCTGGAATGAACACATTAAAAGATTGAATTCACCCAGATGGAGTTAAGTGAGGCATTGAATAACGTCCATTGCATTTTCATTGTAGATGGCCAATGAGGTAGTTACAGTTTGGAATCGAAAGAATGTCCTCCACATACTATTTTTCATCCCTGTCTCCCTCCCTCCCTTCCTCTTTCCCTCTCCACTTTCTTTTTTTAAAACTTAGTTCTATCTGTTGGTTGAGCATGAGGAGTAGGAAGAAACCAGCCACATGATTTTTAATTTTTTAAAGGCATGAATAAAGAAAACCTTGCCATAAGAAAAATAAATTTGTATTTTGAAAACATTAATCTTTAGGCCAGCAGAGGCGGTTTTGATCAGATCTTCCATTCCTCCATTTTTCATCCTCTATATCTCAAATTTCACCCAAAAAGCAAAAGGGATAAGCTTTCTAATGACAAAATAAATCTAATATTAAATTGTTTGCATCTTGCCCGTCTCACTTTCTGGGGGTTATTTCCTATCATAATGGTCCAGAATCTTTGAAATATCTTTAAAGAAAAAAATTTTTTCATCAGTGCCTGCAACAAATGAATCACACAGACAATTTGCTACGATGGGCTTTTCTTTTTGTGCAAAGGCAAAAAATCCTGAGTGAGGAAGCTCAGACTTCACCAACCTCCTGGTTCTGAAATTACTCATCCAGACATGAAACAAAATTGAAAAATCAGAGAGATCTAGTTTGAAGGAAAAAGAATGGTTGATGGCCTGGGAACCAAGTAAGTACTCATTTTGCTTTTGTGCTATTGGATGAAGATGCTTGGATCAAAAGAGGACTTGGAAACATCAAGAAATTGACAAGCAGGGCTAAAAGACGCTGGCAATGTGTTTATCATTCAAAAAAAAAAGCATACATCTGGAGTGTCAGCAGTGGTACTCAGCCCAAAGAGCCTCTTGCCATAACAAACTCATTGACAAGAACTGTCATTGACTCTGCTTTATCTTCCGTGTGCTACTAAGAGGGCGCATTCCAAGTGCATCCTACGTAAATTGAGGTTTGCTTCCTGACCTGGGAGATCAATTCTCTGTCAGAGAGCTGGCTGATGGATCACCGTGTGGCTGCCACTGCATTGAAAATCACATCAAATACCTTCTCAAACACACTTCTGAATTACACGCTGGATCTCTGAAGAGGTTAGAGATGAATCCAGGTAGCTCACCAACCTGTGTGTCTTACAAAATCGAGTAAATGAGGCAGGTGCTCAGTGGTTTGTGTTATTCTCCCAGCCAGAGGCAGCAGACTATCTGGGTTAATTGCACAGATTTTGGAGCCCAGTGGCTGGGCTTGAGCCAGGATCTGCTGCTTACCAGCTCTGTGACCTTGGGCAAGTTATTTAACCTCTCTGTTTCAATTTTCCGGGTTGCTAAATAAGGATGATAATATGGAACCTCCCTCCCTTCCTCCCTCCCTGGGCAGTATCTTAATCTTCATCCCTCAGGAGTAGATCTTGAGACATGGATTTAAGAGCAAGAAATTAATTGGGAGGTGAAGGTAGATGAAGGGTAAAGGAAGACAGGAAAGCAAGTTCTGAGCAAGCCACCACTGTGGGGGACGAGAATTTAATCCTGCTGGGGAGTCCTGGGAGACTGTGAAACAGGCCCCTCAGTGGAAAACATGCACCAGAGGGGTGAAGGAGCTGGGGTATTCACCCACAAATTCCCACCTATAATTCACGGAGGGCCTCTCTTGTGTGTGAGCGCATAAATGCGTGTGCACATGCGTGTGTGTGCACATGCAGGGAGGAGGCATTAATTCCCTGACAATTCTGGCTTGCCATGCCAGCTGTAAAGGGGGCGCTGTCAGGAAGAGAAAACCCTCAGGCAAAGCCGTGCACGTGCTGGCCGTTCAAAGTGCCAAAGAAGTTAGGGTGAAGGGGTAAGTGCAGGGCTACAGACCATTTTGAAGATCAAATTAGTTAATTATTGTGAAACACTTAGCAAGGTCCCCGGCACAAAGTAAGCCCGCCTCAAAGAGCCAGATTAATACCAAAGCTGGATGGTTGTTCTTTGGGATGACTTCTTATCTCAGGATGGATTTTCTTTTTGTGTTTCATTTTCTTCCTTTGGGACAATGAACCATGATTAGGAGCGTGGTGCTACAGCAGTGGCTAAATGCATTACAGGTTTTCTCAAAGATGACTGTGTAAGTGTGAAATGGGTTTACTGATGGAGCTGTCTCGATCAGGGGGAACATCGTCACGTCATGACAAATACCTGTCAATCCGTTAGAGTTGCTGGCACATGATCAGTACCTCCTTCAGTCCTGGAGGTCACAAGCCAGCTGTGCTGTGCTGCAGAAACGCAAATACACCCTGAGTCTTAGTGGCTTAACAGGAATTGACACCTGTGTAATCTCTCACTCCATTAGGTCTGCTCTGTGCACTCGTGGAAGACAGGCACTGAGCTGGATGATGGTCACCACTGTACCTATAGCATCCAGTACAGGACACTGCACAAAGAGGGGACAATGAGAAGTGAACGAATGAACAAATCAACAGATTGATCCCGTAAGTATCATGTTTGCAGACGCACCTTCATTTGAAATATTGGCTTCCTCCCACTTAACTTCTCCTTGGCTCCTTGCAGCTTATCTTGCTCTCCTGAGTCAGAAATAACCCCTTTCCTCTAACGTCTTGGACACTTTGTGTCTCTCCACAGTGCATCACATTCTGTCTTGCAGGATGGTAAGTAATTTGTGTATGTGTCAGGCCTTGTCACCCTTCCCTCGAATGCCTCTGATGGCTTCCAAGCACTTTTAGGATACTCTGCATGTTCTGACCTGGTCTACGAGACCCTGTGTGCTCTACCCTCTGAGTCTTTCCTTGGAGATCTCATCTACCACTTTCTCTTCCCCTATTCTTCTCCAGCCACTATGGACTCATAACAGTTCCTTGTATATGTCATGCCTGGTCCTGCTTCAGGCCCTTGGTACCTGCTCTTCCCTAGGACTTCAATCCACCTTCTGCCTTCAGATCGCTTGTTCCATTGACTCAGATCACTGCTCAAATGTTATCACCTATGAAAGTTCTTCCCAGACCAATGTATCTTAGAAAGCATGCATACTACATTAGTCTGCTTTATAATTTTTTCCATATCACACATTTATTTGGTTGTCCTGACTGGCTCCTCCACTCACAAAGATGCAAACTCTCAGAGGTCAGGGACTTTGTTATATTTAGTGTGGTATTATTCTAAGTTCCCACAGCAGTGATTGGCACTTAATAAGACCTCAGTAAATATCTGTTGAATAAATGCATAAAAATTATTGTCCCATTTTAGACATGAGGTAACTGAATCCTATAGAACCGAAGAAAAGTATATAATGTAACATAGCTTTTTATAGCATATATCATATATGACATAGCATATATCATTGTATCACATCTACATGTGGGCACTTTAATCTTTATAACAATAAATTTACATACATACAAGGAAACTGAAGCACAGAGAAGTTACATAACTTTCCCAAGGTCATGCAGCCAGGGAGCAGCAGAGCAAGGATTCAAATCCGATTATCTAGCTCCAGGGTTCATGCTCTTAACTACTGTGCTATGCTCTAGGAAACAGCCAAGAAGGAACTCTCTTTGTGTTGTTGGAGGAACCATCAAGAGAACAAATTGAAAGCTTTCTGTCAACTGTCCCAACGTTGATTGAAAATTTCTCATATGGAAAACATTATGGGATCTCCAACATTAAAATCTGTTCAGGGGCGCCTGGGTGGCGCAGTCGGTTAAGCGTCCGACTTCAGCCAGGTCACGATCTCGCGGTCCGTGAGTTCGAGCCCCGTGTCAGGCTCTGGGCTGATGGCTCAGAGCCTGGAGCCTGTTTCCGATTCTGTGTCTCCCTCTCTCTCTGCCCCTCCCCCGTTCATGCTCTGTCTCTCTCTGTCCCCCCCCCCCAAAAAAAAAGTTGAAAAAAAAAAACCAAACCTGTTCAAAAGCCAGGCATGAGTGTTGGGAGCTATGTTGGAGCTAAGGAAAGCCATTAAGCCCACACAGGGCACATGCTTGAGGAGATAGTCTCATCACTGTGTCTACAGAGAAGACTTAAACAGAGGCTCGGGGCATGACTTACCATGTCAATAAAAGTGGATAATGTCTCTGTTTCTAGAATGTTCTGATGTCATCATCCAAATAGATGCATCAGTGGACTACCATCTAAGCAAGGCATCTTTGCCCTTGAAGGCAGTACCTCACACAGGGCCAGATATATATATGTAAGATACATATATACGTGTGTGTGTGTGTGTGTGTGTGTGTATGTGTGTGTATGTATCACATACAGGTATATGTAAGATGCTCAATAAACACTTACTGAATGGGAGTTACTTTTTTTCCACCCAAAGGCAGACATTTACTTAGGGACACACGGGTCTCTTTGACATGTCTCATGTTGCCCCACTACCAATCTCTCCTGGTTCTAATGTTCCCCACACAGGTGTCTGAGTGTTTACTCAATTCAAGTACGATCACAGCTCTTCCATGCTCATAATATTTCCCAGGACTTTCATGGTCTCAGGAAAACTTCCAATGGTGTCTAGACTTAAAAAAAAAAAAGTCTCACATTGCTGTAGAATGTCAGCACTTGACAGAGGCCCAGGGACTAGGTATTGTATCCTCCTCTACTTTTCCCCTCCTAATTTTATAGGGTTCTGATAAGGGGAAGGGAATTAGCTGAGGATGCAGTGGGTCAGTGGTGGGAGCAGACCTGAAATCCAGGTATCTTAATGGCCAGTCCAGTGGTCCATCCTCTATGAGCACAGCAGGGTTCAAAAATCTAACTACATAGTCACAGAGAGTAGCTTTCTGTTTGAAGAAATTTTCTGAATTTTCCCCTCCCCCGTCATGGGTAACTACTTCCACACAGTTTTATCCTTCTCTGGCCTCTGATCCTTAGGCTAGATAATTAATCAGGCTTTTGAATAATTAAAATTATTTAAAAAATGCCTTTGTATCTGTGAAATTTGCTCCGGTAATTACTGCCTTATCAAGAGTCTGATCCCGCAGACTGGAATACTTTGCCAAGAGACAGGAAGTACTTTCACTTGAGGCTTCAGGATTCAGAAGTTGCGGAAGGAGTGTTTGTTATATGAACCAGTCTCTTTGAAGATGAATAGCACCAACTCTTGACTCCACAGTCTCCACAAAATCCCCTTTCATTCTTAGATTTCGTAACAAGATACAGCATATCTCATTCTTTGCCTTCAGAGCCTGCTGTAAAATATGATCATTAGTTAAAGTTTTGGATTGGCTTCTCCAAACTAGAGTCTGCACTTGCCTTGCTGAGGCTGGCTTCCAAATTCAACATCCACTTTCCAATAAACTCTTGTGGCAGCACAGTGAATGACAGTGCTTGTTTTTCTCAAGTTACTACCTGGTTCTTCCTGACCCAGCCAGTACCTGAGCCCTAAGACATAATGTTCTGTCCCTGGAGCCCCACCACTTCTTGTCATACCTCCCAAAGGGTTTTTTGAAACCCAGGTCCAGGATGCCCAAGGTCGACAACTTGATGCTAGATTCAGAGGGTTTACAGAAACCTGGTGGACATTCCCAGCAAGTACGGTCAATAGAGGGACCAACTACCCACCCAGGGCCCCTTAAATACCTCACAACCAAGAATGGGGCCAGTTACAGCACCTGGAGAGGGAATGCTAATGCAGGTGTAATCAAGTGGGGGTGGGATTTGTGGGGTTGTGCAAGGGAGACATTATTTTATAGTGGTTAAGAACACACGCTCTGGAGTCAGACAATAGGGAGGTTGTGCTTTCCTAGGCTCCTGTTTCTGCTGGCCTCTGGCTGGGTTTGGCCAGTGGGAGGCGCTGGTGGGACACTGAAGGGCAAAAGAAAAGGAGACCAAAGGGGATTTCTTCCCCTCTTTCTCTGCTTGGGTGATTTCTTTAGAAGCAAACAAGGATCCTCCTTGGCTTCAGCTTCCCCTGGGTACATCTGCCATGGTTCCAGCTTCCATGCATTATCATACTCTGAGGCTTCCAGTATCTTGGTCCCTTCGTCTTAAGGTAGGGAGTAGCTTCTCGCTCTTGTGTATTTCTGAGTTACCTTCCTATCCGTTTTTGGGTTCCCAGTTCTCTCATCAGTTTCTGTAGCCAATTCCCTAAATTAAATTCCCTCTGTGGTAAATACTCGAAGCAGTTTCTGTTTTCCTGGTTCCTGATCAACCACTGTTTGATTAGGTAAGCCAGCACATGTCCTCTTTGGCTTAAGTGAATTTGAGACGAGTCTCTGTCACAACTTAGAGAGTCTGGACTCACACAGGAGTTAACAGGCAAAAAAAAAGTAGCTACGAGCTCCTGAGCACTTACTATATGCCTGGCACTATGCTCAGTGCTTGGTTTACTAACTATAGAATCCATGAAGTAGAAGTTATGATCTCCGTTTTGTAGGTGAGGAAATGGGAGACACAAACAGGTTACATAATTTTATCCCCACCATATTTATTTTCTTTATGTGGAAATCCAGTCAAAACCAGCTGCTTCTTAAAAAAAAAGTTACATAGAGGAAAGGAGGCAAACCATAAGAGACTCTTAAAAACTGAGAATAAACTGAGGGTTGATGGGGGTGGGAGGGAGGGGAAAGTGGGTGATGGGCATTGAGGAGGCACCTGTTGGGATGAGCACTGGGTGTTGTATGGAAACGAATTTGACAATAAATTTCATATTAAAAAAAACCCCAGCTGCTTCTTTAAATAAGGAAGAGATCCCTACATGTATGTCAAGGCTCAGGGGTGGCAGGGCAAGAAAGGAGGTGAGGAATGACAAAGGGGAGGTCTAGGTGCTATTTTGTGACACAGCCTAGAAGAGTCGTATGCTTCTCCCAGTCAGAGTGTAATGAGTGAAGAGAGCTCCATATATATGAGCTACAGGCATCTCCAGTAACTGTGATTCAAGTCAAGTTCTTGCTGCTAATTGCACACACGTTTCGCTAAAGGTGGTAAATAGGAATCATTCACGTGTCCTTAGAGACCGCGGCACCATTCAGTATTCATGGCAAATATATCACTGAGCTTCATAAGAGAATCATTTTAAAACAAAGCTTGGTCAGCTGTTTAATAATTTACTGATGGTGACAGCAGGGAGAATATCTAATAACCAGTGAGATTGGCTTTCAAATAGAAAATAAATTCATGTTAGAGGAGTTTCAGGAGAAGAAAAAGGGGAAGGAGTGGGGGAAGCATTACTAGCAGTAAGGAAGTATTTAACATTTGTCAATTCCTGATTTTTTTTTTTGAATCCTATCCGAGAGAGAAACCTGAGAAAATTCCATACATTTGTGTCTTAAAACATCCACGGGCCCTTAATATTCTTCTTGCAGGAAACAAGAATTAGACAGAGGTCCAGTCCCTCAAAGCAGAGGCTCTGACCCCAACTGAGTACTGGGGAGTATCTTCCTTTGTTAATCTGGGGACTTTTTCAGGTTACATTGTCTCTGTTACCATACGTTGGTTCCTCCTGGGGTAGGTAAGGCCTGAAAACTTGAAAAAACAAAGCCTTCAAAAAAAACAAAATCAACCCAGACTATAATGGCACATTCTTCTGCTCTGGGGAGAACCTAGCTGGGAAGTTATTGCAGGGGATCTGGCTTCTGGGTAAGCGGAATGTATTTGTTTGTTTGTTTGTTTGTTTGTTTGTTTACTAGCAAAGCTCTACTGAGATGTCTATAAAATGACAAGGGTTTAGAGACGGTTGGACTAGCATTCTTGATCCACGGTGGGGAGACACAATTACAGTGATTTTAAAACATCTAGGACAGGTAGAGAAGAAAGTCAAACCTAAAACCAGCATCCATCCTGAAGCACCAAACCTCCTCATACCTCAGTTTCCTCACCTGTACATTGGGAATAATGAGAACTGGGGTGGATGGTGCATGCTGGGCTTTTAGCTGCGGGCCTGGCTCAAGGTCAGTGCAAGTTCAAACATTTCGGAAAGGCAGAAGAAAAACCAAAGTGGAAAATCCCCAAGATTATCAATCTTTAAGCTTCTGTGGCAGACAGAGATGAATGGTAGTTTTGGGTAAAGGAGCACCTCTGCCTCCCTGCCCTTCAGCCCCCTCCCAGAGCACAGGGCATACTCTGTCCTCAAACCAATCCCTACATTTGCCACCCTGGAGACAGGCTTCCAGATAAGACAAATGATCTCTGTGTTCCCAGGTGGTATTTTCTATGGTTTTACATTCCAAGATTGTCCCCATCCATTCTTCACATTCATTTCAACAAACTCAATCTCATTCTGCCTTGAGTTATTAGCATTTTTTTAGCTTGTAGAAATAATGATTTATCAACGTTTTATTTGATGTGAGAATGGCTTGAATAAACGTGTGCAGTCTGGCCTGTCACGCCAATGAAGGATCTC
Organism: Prionailurus bengalensis; assembly: GCF_016509475.1. NCBI lineage: Eukaryota > Metazoa > Chordata > Mammalia > Carnivora > Felidae > Prionailurus > Prionailurus bengalensis. The sequence goes on from NC_057354.1 coordinate 17,166,285, forward strand.
AGTGTGCTTGGAGTCTTCTGCTGTTATCCAGCTGGGTTCCGGGAGTGGTGAAGGAGATTCTGGGGGCTAAAGTTTGTGGCTATCATTTCAGGTGAAATCTCTTTCTGTGTTGTGGACTAAAATATTTCTTCAACAGTCGCCATTTTCTGAAGCTGAAAGAACTATTTATTCCGTTGGATTGGCTATAGAGGAGCTGGCTGCTTGAAAATATTTTGAGGATAACACTTATGCCTTGGTACGTTGGAAGGGTAGGTTGTATAAAAATCATAGGGTCTCTGTGGGTAACGAAGGACTGAATGGAGTGTCAGAATGCAGAGCAGGTTAAGCAGAGAGCAGACCCTGGGTGAGGAGTTAGGTCAGCAGATCACTTACTAAACAGGTTTATGAGCATTGTGATTTATAAATGAGGTGGATACAGGTTACCTGACTGCCCAAGATCCTTTAGAGAAAACACTCCTTCCCCACTCCATTTGGTCTTTATGGGACTGTCAATTATGGTGACCACCCCCTATATGGAGGGGTGGACAAATGACTGAGGCTGGCCAATTATAGTATTGTCCTCTCTGCCACTTTCCTGACCAAATCGATTGTTTCAGGAAATGGATGTGACCTACATCAGACAAAGTATCTTCACTGGAGTTTGGCAGGGATGCTACTGAAGGCTCTAAGCCAGGAGACCCATATATGGAGTGGTCACTGCCCTATTTTCCCTGACTACCCACTGAGAGAAGCACCATTGAGAGATGGAGAGGGAGAGAGAGAGAGAGAGAGAGAGAGAGAGAGAGAGAGAGAGAGACAACTGAATACCTGGATGCAGCTTTGCCTGAAGGTGCTTATGAATCGCTCAGCTAAATAAGCCACTGGATTCCTCTTTTCACGTAAGTTGCTTTGAGCTAGACATGTCATTTGTAAGAAAGAGTCGTGCCTAAAATACAATGTGTGTACACGCTCCAGTCTCAGTATTCATCCTCTAAACCCTTATAGCTGTCAGAAACACAAAAATGGGCAAGATGCAGACCTGGCCTCAGTAGGCTCAAGGTTGTATCTGCAGGTTTTCAACTTCCTCGTCCTAACATGGCATTAACCATTAACCATTCACAAACTTAATGTGCCTGAGAATCCTCTGGTGTGAAAGTTAAAAAAAAAAAAAAGAAAGAAAAAAAGAAAAATCAAACCCCTCAGCCTCAATCTGTAAGGATTCTGATTCAGTTCCATGCAAAATGAATGCACACCTACCCTGAGTGGCTCTGGAGTGGATGTGTCCCGGGGACCCATGCTGAGAAATGTACTGTCTATCACTCATCCAGGATCACCTCTCCTTCCATGCAGGGATTCCCTGAGATGGGCAAGGGGGTGGGGCATCTTTATAAGGGTGTATGAGAATATGAGGAGGTAGAGCTCTGTGTAGACCCCACTCCAAGTCCACCCCCTTTAAATTTCTAAGATGATTCATAGCCCACCCAGGGCTGGGGAGACTCTAAGTGAGGAGTCCTTGCAGTGGTTTTTAGTGGAAATACTGGGGAGCTTTAAAAACTGTTGCCTGGCTCCTACTCAAATAACTCAATGGCGAGGGTGGGGCCCCAGATGATTCTAACATGGAGAAGGGTTGAAGACCACTGCAGCAGAAACCCATGCCTGGCTGCCCTGTGGGAATCTCCTTCCCAAGGCCCTCTTGGCAATCTGTGTCTGATTGGTGCAGCATCCAAAGGCTGGGCTGTAGTGGGCAGAGTTCTGTTACTGTCAAGGGCCTTGTTTTTATGGTGGGAGGTCCATGTTACTTCTGGAAATACAATAATAAAATAACAAATCAATGAGAATGAAAGACCAAGTCCATATAATCATAAAAAATAATAAACATGAGCAAATAAGTAACATTACTAAGGGAGGGCTATGCAGGGTAAACACGAAAGTTTGTTAACAATCAAGGAAGCTGGGGCGCCTGGGTGGCTCAGTCCTGGTTTAGCGTCCAACTTCAGTTCAGGCCATGATATTGTGGTTTGTGGGTTCGAGCCCTACATCAGGTTCTGTGCTGACAGTTTGGAGACTGGAGCTTGCTTCCAATTCTGTGTCTCCCTCTCTCTGCCTCTCCCCTGCTCATGCTCCGTCTCTCTCAAAAATAAAGAAACATTAAAAAAATTTAAAAAGAATCAAGGATTCTGATGAATCCAATTGTGTAAACCTGAGGCCTGAAGGAAATTTTAAAGATTTCTTTAAAAAATGAGACATTCTTTCTGTATCACTTCTGTTTGAAAATGCTAAGTGCCATATTTTTGTTCTCAGAGGGCCAGTGTCTGTTGTTCCTGGGACTTGGGCCCCACCTGGAGGAGGCTTGACGCTGTGAGCAGACAGGCCAGGAATGCCTCTTCTGGTTCCTCTCTGCCAGGGACAGGCCTGTCACCGTTCTGAGCCTGGGCCAGGTGCTTCCAGCGCTCTGATACCACAGTGTAGGCCTGTCGTTTCTGTGCTGGCCTGGACAGAGTTACCCTGTTACAACTTCCCATGAGACTCCCCTGTGCACAGTCATAAAGTAAGATTTCCAAGCTCTTCCCTCAAGTTTTGGGTTCATCGGTTCTGGGGGGAGTGGGTACTTGGAGTTACTAACAGAGCTCCTGGTGGTCCCTAAGATCAGGGACAGCTGGGAAATGTCACCCTGACATCTCTCACCCTGAGCACTTGTGAACCTTGCTCTGGCCCTTTTCTGATGAGTCGACTTTGTCTCACAGACATTGCTAGATGGGCAGTGAGTCTCCCGTCTGAAAATCACTGAACTCCTCTTTGGCCCTGGCAGGCAAATGTGGCCCTAGTCTCCACCAACATCTTTTGAGTGCTTGCTGTATGCATTGTAGGGCTTGGCTTTGACGGGATGGGGGAGGGTAAGCCAGTCCTGGCAGCCTCAGATGCTGCCGCCCTCATGGAGAAGGCAGCTCTGCTAATGGCACTGTGGAAACAGAACAGATGAATCCTTCTTCCCTGCCCACTACAGACCTGCCCAAAGCTGAGCAATGAGGATTTGTAGGCCTAGAAAGGGATAGAGGAGGAAACGGATTTGGAATTTGGCATTCCAGAGAGAGGCAACGATACAGGCAAAAGCCCTAGGCGGAGCCAGGGTGGCTGGGGTAAAGGGTCTGTGTCCTGGAATTGGGTCAGAGGGAGCCACTGCTCCCGAGACCTCAGCCCTTCTGGCCCGCCCCAACCTCTCTGAACGTGCAGCCGCTTTCACATCTCTGAGCGGTTCCTGCCACCCACAATACATTTCTCTCCTTCCCTACCTGGTGAGGACTCTGGGTGGGGTGCGTTTCGAGGGAATTAAGGACAGGTTGGCTGAGAAAGGCAGGCCGGGCCCAGCCAATGGAAGGTCTTGGTGGCTGCGTGAAGGATTCCGGACTCTATTCTGAGGGCAATGCAGCATTTGTGAAGGGTGTCAAGTTGGCGAGGGGCAAGACTGTGGAGTGACGGTCTTCCTGAACAACGGCCCTGGCTGCTGTGTGTGAGGAGGGGTTAGGCGGACGAGACTGGAGGCAGAGAGGGGCTGGCTGAAGACGGAGCTAAGACCACTGCAGGGCAGATGCAGAGGAGAAACAGGTTCACCCCACCTTGGACTGTCAAGTCCATCCCCACCTGGATCCTCTTGAACCTGAGTCTGGAGTCAGGGACGAGGGGAGAGTTGGGGGACCTCAGTGCTCGTGTACAACTCCAGGGCACAGTGGCATTTCTCTGGCCTCATCAGGGAACAGCTTTACTGGAAGGAAGAGGTAAAGGCTGGGGCTCTATCTCCATCATGACGGACATCTATTATTCAAACCATGACACTAGCTACCCTGTCCCTAGTGGGCTGGTGTGACCTCTCCACGTGGGCTGCCTGGGGGCTCCTATGGGATGGAGTCATTGTATTTTGGCACCCCACTGCTCATGACGCTGGGCACAGGTTAGAGACAAAACATCCATGGTGGGTACCTGGCACACATCATTTAGTTTTTTTGTTTTGTTTTGTTTTTTTAATTAAAAGAAACAGCTACTTGGCAGATCCCACTTAGGCAAAGAGAGATGTGGTCCTCACGTTAAATCCAGGGCAGCCCAAGCACTGACGTCTACTTGCCAATAGTCTGGACCATGTGCTGGTGTTTTGGCCCAAGGATGTAGCAGCTGGCTGTCCGTGCTGTGTTGCCGACCAGGTGTCTACAATAGTTGGCCTGGAATCAAGGCTGGGGTGGTACGTTAACACAAGACTTGGAGGTAGGAAAGAAAGGAAAAGAAATGATCTCTTGAGTGGGCCAGGTCCTGTTCTAGATGCTTTCATATCCATTAACTCACATAATTCTCACTCAGCTCAGTGAGGTGGGAATAATCACCCCAATTTTACAGATGGGGAAACACAACTGGAGAGAGAGAGTGACTAGTTTGTGGTCACCTGACTGGTGAATGGAGGCATGGGGAATATGGGCAGGTGCAAGGCCTCGCCCAAAAGAGGGGTGTTACCAAAATAGAGTATGTCCGAGAAGAGGAACCAGATGGTGGGAGACTAGAAATCAAAGGAGGAGGAGGAGGAAGAGGAGGAGGAAGAGGAGGAGGAAGAGGAGGAGGGGGAGGAGGAGGAGAGGATGAAGAAGAGTGTAAGGAATCAAGAATGCTTACCTAGAGCACACCAACATCCAACTGAGTCACCTGCAAGCGTGTCCAGGATCTTTCCGTGTGTTCCCAGAGAGAGGAGCCAACTCCGAGGGGAGGAAGGTGCAGACAGGCAGTGTTGGTTCAGTGCAAGGGAAATCTTTCTAACCACAAGGGCCTCACAGTGCAAACGATTTCTTTGTGAAGTACTGCTTTTGGACACAGCAATATTATTGGACAATGCATGTTTTCATAGAACAAAATGGTAGGATCACGAGGTTACACTCGAAAACTACTTATGGTTTCTAAGTTGCATTTGGGTTATTTATATTTGCGCGTCTTGACGGAGAGCATTAATGCATGTTAATATTTGTGCCATAAAACATGATTTGAGTCAGAACTACTGGCTCTGAAAGAGTCCGCGGTGTGTGCAAAGCCACTCTGCTAATAGAAAGGTTAACTCGTATTTTTGAATTATTGATGGTTGCTTGTTACTAATTTTTTTTTCCTCAGAAAGGAGGAAATTATTAATGAAGAGATCATTGCCAATGTGTCTGACATCTATTAATGGTTTCATCTTGCAACCAGATTAAAAGAGACAGCTGGCCCATGAATTTATGTGGAGACAGAGCCAAATGTGCTGACAGCTCCGTAGGAGGGTGGGCCGTCAGGCAGTGGGGCCTGGGCATCCGCACCGGGGGCTGGTGAGAGGTCCCCTCCCAGCGCTCGTGGCCTGGTCGAGGGGATGTCAAAGGCCTTGCTGCACAAAGGCTATCATTCTTCTGACATCTTTCTAAATGCTCTGTTCCCATGGGAACCCATCAGTATCTCTACTGTGCAGGCCACTCATGGGCACATTCACTGTGGGTGTTTCAGGTTGGTGGTTTTCAACTTGAATGTGCATCCGACTCACCTGGGTGGCTGGTTAGAACGGATTTCTGGGCCTCACCTCCAACATTTCTGATTCAGTAGGTCCAGGGGAGGGCCTGAGACTTGGCATTTCTAACAAATTTCCAGGCAGATGATGCTGATACTACTGGTCCAAAGACCACACTTTGAGAACCAGTTCTAGACTGATGATTTGGGCTGTGAGACTGCCTCTAGAGAAGGAGTTGGCAAACTTCTTCTGTAAAGGGCAAGGACAGTAAACATTTTCAGATGTGGGCCAGACGATCTCTGTCACAATTACTAAACTCTGCCTCTGTAGTCCAGAGAACAATCACAGGCAATATGTAAACAAATATGTAGGATTGTGTGCCAATAAAACTTTATTTATAAAAACACAATCAGGGCCATGCTTGGCCCACTAGTGGTAGTTTGCTGACCTCTGCTCTAGTGCAGCAGTGTCTAATAGAACTTTTGCAAAAACCAGCTATAGGCAGTGTCCAAATGAATAAGCATGGCTGTACCCCAAAAAACTTTATTTATAAAAAGAAACAGTGGGTCAGATTTGGCTCATGGGCTGTAGTCTGAGCAGCACTGTCCAATAGAATTTTCTATCATGATGGAAATGTTTACAGCTGTACTGTACAATATGGCAGCCACTAGCCACAGGTGGCTACTGAGCTCTTAAAATGTGGTTAGTTCCAGGGGCACCTGGGTGGCTCAGTTGGTTAAGCGTCCGACTTCAGCTCAGGTCACGATCTCATGGACCGTGAGTTCGAGCCCCGCATCGGGCTCTGGGCTGATGGCTCAGAGCTTGGAGCCTGTTTCAGATTCTGTGTCTCCCTCTCTCTGACCCTCCCCCTTTCATACTCTGTCTCTCTCTGTCTCAAAAATAAATAAACGTTAAAAAAAAAATGTGGTTAGTTCCACACTCAGTGTGGTTAGACTGAATTTCTAAATTTTATTTTATAATTAAGATTTTATGTCAAAAAAATTTATTTTAATGTTTATTTTTTGAGAGACAGAGTGAGAGTGGGGGAGGGGCAGAGGGAGGGAGACACGGAATCTGGAGCAGGCTCTAGGCTCTGAGTTGTCAGCACAGAGCCCAATGCAGGGCTCGAATCCATGAACTGTGACATCATGACCTGAGCCAAAGTCAGATGATTAACTGACTGAGCCACCCAGGTGCCCCAAGATTTTATTTTTTAAAGTAATCTCTATATCCATTGTGGTGCTCGAACCCACAACCCCAAGATCAAGAGTTGTACGCTCCATTGACCGAGGCAGCCAGGAGCCCCTGAATTTCTAAACTTTAAATTTAAAGTTTAGACTAGTGGGGCCCTGTGCCACTGCAAGAAGATAAAAGACTCCAATGGTGTAGCCACTCCTCAGTTGCCTCCCTACACAGGGTCTTTGCCCTGTTTGGGCCTCAGTTTCTTGGTGTGTAAAATGGGGATAAAAGAACAGTTATATTACTATAACTATAGGCTTTCCCCATGGGTGAGTAAGACTCCATGGCCCAAGATGTCTTTCCCCTGATTCTCTGCTCCCCACTGGGGGACTGATCATTACTGGGGGCAGGGTGGGCGCTGGGGAGATGGGAGGCTATCTCTGCATTTCTGGGTCCTTGACTGCTTTTCTCTTTGTCCAGTTTTTTCCACCAGACTGTACACTTCATGAGGGCACAGACCACATCTTCTGTAAGCTGCAAACCCACAGTCTTGCCATTCTTGGCACATGGCAGGCAGCCAGATCACTTGATGCCCCATGGTTCAAGCTTCCCCTAAAACTGTGCTCGGATTAAGAGATTTGCAGCTAAAATGTCTAACTGCTTCTGGCCCCCAACAGAGGTGAAGGGGAAGCCATTGTGTAGAAAGGGAAACTGAGGCCCAGAGGTCCCATGGGTTTTAAAGGCAGTCATCCTGAGGACAAGAGGCCATCTTCTTCTTGAGTGGAACTGAAAGGAGCTACAGGGCAGAACGTCACTCCACAATTTCCAGCCATCACAAAGCTCACCTCAGGCCCCAGCCTGCTTTCTTCAGTACTGACACTGACCTCAGCCCTGAGCCAGGGGTGAGCATGTGGCCAGGTTTCCCCAGGTCCCCAGGCTGATGGGAGGCAGACAGGGAAAGTAGCCCCTTTTTTTCCAGTCAGCGCTGGCCTCTCAGCCAGTTTCACAGAGAAGCCTTAAGAACGAGTGTTAAGTTTACCAGGGAGATGATGCAGGGAAGGGCCTTCCAGGCAGAGGGAACAGCAGGTGCAAAAGCAAGGTGTGTGACTGGACACCAGAGCCCTGTCGGGCATCAGGTGAGAGGATGTACTCCTGCGGGAATAGAGGGGACAGCTTCCAGGTGTGGAGGGCAGCTGGGAAAGCACAGAGGGTTCATCCTGGGCAGGTACAGCCTGGTGCCAAGGTTGAGCACTGGTCCTGTTCCACTCCACCCTGTGGGAACTGGGCGTGTGGGAGAGTGAGGCCCCGTGTTCTCTCTGCCACAGCAACTCAATCCAGACCCTGAGGTGTCCCACCTTTGGAAAACCTAGCCATGCCTGACTTTCATATTTCTGCCCCAATCTGTCCAATCCAATCCCTGGAATCCCAACAAGGAGGGGGTGCGGGGGAAGGCTGTGCTGAGACCTAAAGAAGGCTTTGGCCAGGTTCACAAATGTGAGTTCTTTGAGCATTGCTTAGGTGTCCCTGTCCCCAGCTTTTAGCGCCCAGGCCCCCCGCCGGGACGCAAGTGGTTCCAGGTCTGCTCCATGAGATCCTGGCTCCCAGGAGAGCAGAGAGTTCCAGCCTGTGAGCTGCAAGGGACAGCTAGGAGTCTGATCTATGGTTTTAGGCTTTCGTTTCCAACCAGGTCTTTGTTCAGACCAGGAAGAAAAAGGAAAAAAACTACACGGTTCTGTCTCTCGCGAACTGGAAGGGGGGAAGGCAGTGGGCGAGAGAGGTATGCCTCCAGCCCCGTCGTCGTCCCTTCCGCGTGGGGGTGGGGACAGGGAGAGATGTGGGTGAATAAGAAGGGTGCCTGGGCGGCTGAGGAGGCGGGTTGCGCCCAGAGGAGCGTGTGCGTGTGTGGTGGGGGGTGAGGGGGGTGTCGACTCTTAGAGGAAATTCTCCTCTCAGGGCGTGCCCGAGCCCCTCGCCAGCAGACGCCCGCCCCAGCTTAGGACAGATGACCCCTCCCCCACTCCCCTGCCCCCCCACCCCATCCCGAGTTGAGACGGCTGCTCCCTCCCGGCCTCCTCTCCCCCCCGCGCCCCCACTCACCTGTTCTCCCACTCCGAGTTCACACGGCGGCTGTTCCCTCTCTCCCGCCTCCCCCCACCGCCCCCGGTACCTGCGCCCAAGCCGGGCAGACGATGCTTGGCTGCGCCGCGCTGCGCGGGGCGAGGAAGCGAGGACCCTGGCGCGCGTGGGGGCGCGGGGGTGCGCGCGGGGGCTGCTGCGTGTGGGCGCGAGACTGAGCCGGCCGCCCGGAGCCGACCAGCCCCTGCGAGGGTGCGCCGGCGGCGGGCGTGTGCGGGGCGCGGGCGTGCGCGCGAGGGTGTGTGCGCGGCCCGGGCGGAGCGCCGGGCGGGCGGGCGGCGGCGGCGGCGGCGTTAGGACTCGGGGGACGCCGCCCCCCGCCCCCGCCCCCCGCGTCCCGCCCCCGCCCAGCCGCCCGCCTCAGTTCGCGCCGCGCCTCGGCTCCGAGCGCAGCGGCGCCGGCTCCGGGAGCGCCGCGGAGCCCCTGCGTGCGGCCGCGCCGGCGATGCGGGGCCGCCCCGCGCCCGCCCGAGTCCCGGCCCCGGCCCCGGCCCCCGCGGGAAGGGGCTGAGCCGCCCGCCGCCGCCCGGATGGCGAGCCTCGCCGCGCTCGCCCTCAGCCTGCTCCTGCGGCTGCAGCTGCCTTCGCTGCCCGGCGCCGGGGCACAGAGCGCCGCAGGTGAGTACGCCCGCCGGGCCCCGCTCGCTCCCCGGCGCGCCCGAGGCCGCCGCGGGGCCCTCGGGGGAGAAAGTTGTGCGGGCTGGCGGGGGGCGCGTCCCGGGGGCCGGAGCCGGGTCCCCGTCGCCGGCGCGGGCAGCCGCGTCCCTGCGCGCCCGGGCCCGCGCGTCCCCCCTCCCGGCAGCCCGCGTTTGGCGGAGTTCCCCGCCCGACTTTGCTGCGGGCCCCCGGGCGGGAGTAACTTTCGCGGTTGTTGCGAACGTCTCCACTTGCTGCCTCCCACTTGTCGGAATCTGTCACTGGAGTGTTTGGGGCGGCGGGACGAGAAGCGGCACCGGCGCCCGGGGTGGAGCGTTCGCTCCCCGCAGCTTCTGGGGGGCAGCGCGCGCTTTTCGTGGGGGAGCACCGGTCGCCAGCAGGCCGCGGCTGCCGGGGCGGTGGCTTTTCTTGTCTCCAGGGAGAGACGGCCAGCTCCAGACTTGCTCGAAACACGCCGCGCCCCTCAGCTAAGGCTTAAGCGAGCCGGTGAAGGCACCGTGGGGGTGTGGGCGTTAACGACTGGGGCGGCACTGACCTCCTCCGTAGCCCGTGGTTTTCAGCCAGAGTGGATGGTCGCCCCAGTTAAGGCCCTTGGAGCGGAGTGGCTTCGACCTTTGAGCCTGTTGGCTCCTGAAAAGTTTAGGGGTGGGGGACCCATATTTGGGTTTGACCGTAGGAAGGAGGTGAGCAGAGGTGGTTCTCAGTGTTGGGGGGCTGGGGTGCCCCTAAAGATAGGTTGGCATGCATGGGAGACTACGACCATCCTGCGTCTTCTCCATCGCCAAAGCCCGCCTCAGGCAAACTTCCAGCCCCAGGCGCCCAAAGACTGGGCGGCAGGTGGAGGGAGACAAGGGGAGGGATTGGCCAGGTATGCTTCCAAGTTCAAAATCACCTTGAAGTTTGTTTGCCTGTTGTGTTTGTTTGTTTTTAGCCCCGATTTGATTTGATGTGGCCACACTGAGCTGGAGGTTGCTGAGATGACGCGGACAGGCTGAGATAAACAAGTGAGATGTAGGAAAAGATGAGTTTCGGATTGCCCAGTAACAGCGGTGCCCATATATTGTTTTGAAGAAGGAAAGAGAGAAAAAAAGAAAGCTGCGGTGGAGTGTAGCCTCCTTAAGCAGGTTGCACTTGAGGTTAGGAAGCAATGGAGTGACACTCCGTTGGACAGACACTGGCGTCTCTCTTGCTCCCTACTAAATGGGAACTCAGTATGGGACTTCTGCGAAGGGGCCAGCCCGTTTCCGTGGCCGGGAAGTTGGGTGACTAGGACACTTCTTTTGAGGTGTGTGGGTAGGATTAGCCAGTGAGGGAAGAGGGACAGGCACGGCACCGTTCTAAAGGTGGTGGGTGTGCAATTCTGCTTCTCCTCGCTCTGGGTCTGCATTAGGTGTGCTGGGGAGGGGAGAAAAGGAAGATGCTGGGGGCGGTCCTGGAGCCCCCGGGCGTGCTTCGTGATTTAAGTTTTTACTTTCCTCCAGGGCCTGGCGGGCCCGCCACGCATTCACAGTACTCACGTTCCCGCGGCAAAAAATCAGTGTCAAAAATATTCCGCCGCGGGTGTCCAGCCGTTCTTGCGAAGCGTGCGGTGAAACGGTACCGGCCTGGGGAAGCTGTCCAACGCACAAAGCACGCCGGTTCCGGTGCCCCCCGCCAGGTGGCGCTCGCCCACAACTGTTAAAATGCAAATCCAGTTGCTGTCAGCTCAGGAATAGAACTTCTTTTCAAATTTTAAATGAGTAATGTGTTTATTCAGCAGCCTTTTGTTAAAACATTTAGAGAAGTGTGAGGAGCCAGCACCTTTTCTTTGTTTGCTCTTTGGAACACTCGGGAAAGAAAAGCAGTCCAGGAGTACAGTTTGGGAAGAAATCTACTGTTGAGGCACCATATGTTTCTTTTGGTTCTACTTGAGCCGAGTGACTTCTGCAAACCTACTACGGCATATACTTAGCAAGCGACTGCGTTTGTGCTAGAGGCTCCTTGAACGAGTGGGATTAGCTTGTGTGGGAGAAAGCCTCATTCAGTTGTAAAAATGGGGATTTTCTGTAGATATCTTTTTTCTCCTTTTTGGTTTAATGCAAATGTCTTAGACCATTTACATTTGATTTTTTTCCCCCAGGTTTCTTCGTGAGCATCTACATTTGTAGATGCAGGAATGCTGCAAATGTTGATTTTTTTAAAATGGACTTATCCTCTTAATTTCTAAATGCTGAAACTGTTGGAATCCAGATCTAGTACAAATACGACAATATCTTGATTTGCTTTAAAGTATCTTATTTAAAACTTTTGGCAAGTTTGGGTAAAGAATACATTTTAAAACTCAGTGGTGTGTGCCTCATACCTTTTTAATCTGAAAGTTCCCAGTCTTAAAAGCAATTTGAATTTGTATCTAGTACACATTTGGGATGATATGTTTTGCTGTAACATGTTGGTCATGGTGTCTAAAAGTCAGTGGCAAGAGCCTGTCATCAAAAGGCAGTTTCCTTCTTCCTACTAAGATGTGTTTCATGAGCCAGGATGATGATTGCAAGGAATGGTAGTTAAAAAAAAAAAAGCATTTGAAATCAGCCTGTTGAGAGTGTGGCAAAACATGATTTGGGATGGGGCAAGAGAGAAACAACTAAAACAGATACGGGGATAATTAGTCCATTTACTAGAGGATTTCAGCGTCTGTACAGTGAGAGCGACAATGGATCGTAGAGGGGACTGACTTGAGATTGCAATTGTTAGCGATGTAGTCATTTAACTCGATAATCATTGCCAGTTATCTCTGGGGAACTGTTAGCAGTACAGTCAAATTTTATTTTCTCTCCTGGATTGCTTGATTTCTTTCCTAATAAAAGAACAATTAATGTGCAAACCTGGCCTGGATTCTGTTTCAGCAACAATCACAAACACATTCACAATGAAAGCAGACTGTTTTCTTGGGTAAAAACCCACTCCCTTTCTCCTCTCTTCAGTTTCTTCTTGCTTATCCCTCGCACAGCGCTTGCAAGCTCCTGGCTGCTGGCTGAGACGGAGTCCGCTGTGGTAGTGTAACTGTCACCTTTCAGAGCCATGATCACAGGACATTACAGCATTGTTCCTTTAAGCACAGGATACTCCCATGACTCTCTGACAGCATGTTGCTGTGGAAACAAGAGCGGTGGTGTGTAGGCGGTGGGTCCTTCATAAATATTTATTGATGATGAGGAAGAGACGGCAACTCTGTTGGGGCCTGGGGAGTTTAACTCAGGGAGGCAGCCTGACTTAGAGAAATGAGTAAGAGCTTTGGTGTGTGAATCCCACTCTGCCTCTTTCCAGCTATGCCAGCCTGGGCAAGTCATTTACCTCCTCTGATGCCCAGGTTCTCATCTGTAAAGTAAGGATAATTGTAGCTGCCTCACTGGATTCTGGGAAGACTAAAACAAGATGATGGATGCGGAGTGAGAAGTAGGCTGGTGCACAGTAGTGCTTTAGCCTAAAGGGGAGCCTTGTCTATTATTAGCCTTGGCACTGGTGTGTGGACCCAGGTCAAGGGGGCATTGATGTTAAGGTCAGTTATGAATGGAATATTAGATGGCTGGGTTTTGGTGATGGATTTTAGTGGTTTTTTTTGGGGGGCGGATGTGGGTGGATTTGATTCCCTGCAACTGCTTTCAGAAAGTGATTTAGTACAAAACAGTTGACACAGATACATTTGACAATTCAAGAGTTCAGATAGGGAATGTTTAGTTTTAAGCAATTTTACCTTCTAAATGAGAACTGATAAAAACCCAGATGGCTACACATTGTAACAGGAGAGTATTTGGAAATATCTTTTCTTCCTTCCTACCCCCTCCTTCATACATTCTTCCTTGCCTCAGGACTCTGTCCCCTGCTCCATTTCCTTGTCTTACCTAATCTAGAAATCAGGTGTGTGGAACTCTTGAGCAGTGGGAGGGTGGGGGATGCTTTGTGCACTTGATAAACAAGCAGAGAATAAGTAAACATATGGAGGTCCATGGCATTCCAAGAAATAAAAAAGCTATGGGATTATTGAAAGCAAACCATGTCGGACAAGTGTAATAGCATTTGCAAGCACATTACAGAATTGGGGCTAAGAGGCACCACCACGTAGATATTAGAAAACAGAGTGTCCCATGAAATTTTGTAAAATGGATTCAGTTGGTTTGGAGAGGAAGAAAACCATGGCTCATGCACGCTCTCTTTTTAATAGGTTAATAACAGTCAGATGCAGGGGTGATTGCTAGTGTTGTGTTCATTTGGGCCAGGGTGACAAGTTGGAGTCCTAGGATTTAGCATTTGATGTGGTCTTGCTGGGCACTCTTATTTGCCTGAGAGATGGGGAAATAAAGATGATAATGCCACTTATTATAGGTAAGAGTGCCACGTTCTAAAGACGATACAGAGGGACCTAGGGAGTATGCTACGCATAGATCCCAAGGAACCCTCTGGAAGTCAATCGTGAAAAATGAAAATTAATGTGTCACAAAGGCAGAATAGTGAAAGGGTGAGGAGCCACTGAGGAATGGTGATCATTTGGCCGGTTTTATCCAAATTTTGGGTATTTCACTTGGCCTACCATGGTTATCTACATAGGCAAGAGCTGCTCAGAAGCCTTACCAGATCCACTGCCAGACTGGTGGGTAACTAAGAAACTGAAGGTAACTAAGGAATCGAAGTCCACAGTGTTACAGACTTAATTTTTTGCACATTGGAGTCAGGCTGCTGAAGAATGTTTGACACACACACACACACACACACACACACACACAGCCGCTGGTGCATGAGTAGAACACAGATCTGAAGTCTTTCCAGTTTCTTGAATATTCAGCCTCAAATTTTTATTTGGTGCTGGAGGGAATAAAAAATGGTGATGTCATTTGGCAGTTTCTTTAAAAAGTTAAACATACACATATACCATAGGATCCAGAGAGTCCACTTCTAGGAATATACCCAACAGACACGAAAACGTACGTCCACACAAAGATACACACATGAATATTCACAGCAGTGTAATTCATACAAGACCCCAAACTGGGAACAATCCAAATGTCCATCAACTAGGAACCCATCTACTGGAATACTACTAGCAATAAAAAGGGACAGAGTATTGATATATGTTATGACACTGATGAACCTGAAAAAACATGCTAGGCAAAACGAGCCGGATGCAAAAGACTGTATACTACGTGAAATATTTGGAAAAGGCAAATCTCAAGGTGGCTCCGTAGCTCAGTTGGTTAAGTGTCTGACTCTTGATTTCGGCTCAGGTCATGATCTCATGGTTTGTGAGATCGAGCCCTCTGTTGGGCTCTGTGCTGACAGTGCGGAACCTGCTTGGGATTCTCTCTCCCTCTCTTTCTGCCTCTCCCCTCCTCAACGAAACAAGACAAAACAAAACAAAACACCCAAAAGAACCAAAAAAGAATCTTCAAAAAAGGCAAATCTATACAGATAGAAAACAGATGAGTGGTTGCCTGGGCTGGCAGTGGGATCAGGGATTTATAGCATGTGGGCACGAGAGAATATTTTAGAGTGATGGAAAGATGTGAAAACTGGAAGGAGGTGATCGTTGGTAACTCTATAAATCCTGGCTCCCTGCTTTTGATACGAACTGGATGAGTTGTTACTTCGCTATTCTGAACCTTTATTTCTGCATCTGTAAATTGGGCACAACAGTGCTTCAAAGAGCCAGAGATAGCTCCTGTAAATTGTCAAGCTAGGTGCCTGGCACAAAACGGGCACCCAATAAATGGCATTGTTGTTACCCCTTGCCAGTCTCCACAAATAGTTTTTTGTATGAGTTATTTGCAAGTCATTATTTTGGTTTTTTTCTTCTCTTTTAGACTTTTTTTTACATTTATTTATTTTTGAGAAACAGAATGAGACAAAGCATGGGGGGGGGAGGGGCAGAGAGAGAAGGAGACACAGAATCTGAAGCAGGCTCCAGGCTCAGAGCTGTCAATGCAGAGCCTGATGCGGGGCTCGAACCCATGAACTGTGAGATCATGACCTGAGCTGAAGTCAGACACTCAACTGACTGAGCCACCCAGGTGCCCCTCTTTTAGACTCTTTAGACTGAATTAAATCAATGAGCTAACATGTCTTCCCTTTCATCAATTTGGCAAAAACGAAAAAGTTTTAGACTGTGAAGTTTAGACAAGGATCTGAGCAATTAGGTGGCTTTGTTCATTGTTGTGTAGTGAATATAGAAACAGCTTTTTTTTTGTTTTTGTTTTTTGTTTTGAGTGCTAATCTTATTAAAAGTAAAGATGTGAATAGCTTGTATGTGGAGTATTTTGGTAGGGTATGGATTGGGGTTGAGGAGAGGATAGACCATTCACTTTCTTCTTTCTCATTAAGTCAAGGATGTAGAAATTTAACAGAAGAGATGCTCTCCTGTAAAAGGAGCAGATGCAGCATGTTTTCTGGGCCGTTTGCTTCCTGACAGGGTGAACAGCCGCTAGGGGTGAGAAAAAGCTCCATCCCTGTGTTTCTTTCCTGCCTTTATAGGGTGCTTCCGTCAACACCCCAGGAGAACTTCACAGATGATTACTAACTTCAAACTTCACTCAGCCTCACGAAGCCCGTCCTCTTCCAAGGGAGGAAGTTGTTTTGTCACCCACATTGCCAGCTCCAGCTTCCCAGAACCCTAAAGAGCATGTTTCCTCTCAGATCACCTTGACTTTACATTAGTCCCCTTTTATCCCAGTGGTGCTGGAACTGATCTTGAGATCACAAAACCAGTTCTCTTGGTCCTCCCAAAACTCATGGTGGGTGGTTGCATATGCATTCTTTAAGGGTCATGTCTCTGTCTCTTTGGAGCCAAGCATGAATTAATAGATTCATGTCAGCAAGGAGAACTTTAAAAAAAATTTTTTTTTAATGTTTATTTATTTTTGAGACAGAGAGAGACAGAGCATGAATGGGGGAGGGTCAGAGAGAGGGCGACACAGAATCCAAAACAGGCTCCAGGCTCTGAGCTGTCAGCACAGAGCCCGACGCGGGGCTTGAACTCATGGACCGCGAGATCATGACCTGAGCTGAAGTTGGCTGCTTAACCGACTGAGCCACCCAGGCGCTCCATGAGGAGAACTTTTTATTTTATTTTATTTTATTAAAAAAATTTTTTTTTTCAAAGTTTATTTATTTTCGGGACAGAGAGAGACAGAGCATGAACGGGGGAGGGGCAGAGAGAGAGGGAGACACAGAATCGGAGACAGGCTCCAGGCTCTGAGCCATCAGCCCAGAGCCCGACGCGGGGCTCTAACTCATGGACCGCGAGATCGTGACCTGGCTGAAGTCGGACGCTTAACCGACTGCGCCACCCAGGAGCCCCGAGGAGAACTTTTTAAAGAGAGCTTAATGTTTGGTCATCAGGAATGAGTGCCCTTGGATGATCCAGACTTGGTCTAATTGACCATAATTATGACTTTTGGTTTTGCTGCTCAACTAGTCACAGGTTGGTCCAAGGAGCCCCTTTGAACCAGTTTATTCTTCATACTTTCAGATGTCTTTGAGAAAGTCCTTATTTTTCTGTGACAACAAGGATCTCCAGGCTCACCTCTAAGTTTTCTGTCCTAAACATGCAGTCAGTTGTTTATTTCTTTCTTTTTTATAAGAATTGTGGTTCCTTTTTGTGGAGATATCAGAATCTGAGATGCACATTGTGGTGTTTTATTTGAATGCCGGAGGAGAATAGAATAAAACAGGGACTGGTGGTAATGTTAGGAATAGAAAGAGAAAGATATTTTAAACAGCATGCATTTATGACCACTTATCTCTTAGATGTTTTAAAGGTCGATCTGAGCATGAGGACCTATTAATCTAATTAAAAATAATTTTGTCATTGTCATGCTGTGTGCTTAAAGTGTAGCCTAGAAGTTGATGTCACCACTTCTTTTTTTCTTAAGCATCTTGGAATTCGCCCCTAAGTGCCTGGGTCCAGATGAACTCATCTGTCAGTGTTTCTTGGGTACCAACTTTGTGAAAAGAAAAAAAGAAAGAAATCCCAGTCTCACCCTAAGGGAATTATGTTAGTTATCTATGGCTGGGTAACAAGTTATATCCCCGAACCTAGTGGCTTTATTTCCCCACCGTTACTTCCAGTCAGGAATCTGGGTGTGGCATAGCTGGGTTCTCTGGCTTTCGATCTCTCAACAGGCTGCAAACAGGGTGTTGGCTGGGGCTGCAGTCCACTCAGCTGGAGTGGAAAAGGATCTGCTTCCAGACTCACTCACATGGTTGTGGGAGGGTTCAGTTCCTCATGGGCTGTCAGAGTGAGGGGCTCAGTTCTCAGGAACTGTTGGCTAGAGGCTACTCTGGCTTCCTTACCATGTGGGTCCCCCCATCGTAACATGGTGGCCAGATCTGTCACTGACCAATTGAGAGGACAGGAAAAAGCGTGAACAAGACGGAAGTCAGTTTTTATAATGCAGTTTTGAAAGTGACATCCATCACTGTTGCCATCCTCTGTCTGTCAGATGTAAGTCACTAGGTCTAGCCTCCTTGCAAGAGAGGGGGAATCACATATGGACTTGAAGGAAGTGGGGATTATTGGGAGCTGTTTCAGGAGCTGCCTACTACGTGAACCTCAAAAAATAGATAGGTGTAGGAAACCTTGTATCATGGAAAACAATAAAAATGTAACTATGTTCAAATCTTTTAATTCTTTTTATTATTTTAGGCATCAGTGTCAGTTCATTGTCAAGCCTTTGTTCTTTAAATTTTTTTTTTTAACGTTTTATTTATTTTTGAGACAGAGACAGAGCATGAACGGGGGAGGGGCAGAGAGAGAGGGAGACACAGAATCGGAAGCAGGCTCCAGGCTCTGAGCCATCAGCCCAGAGCCCGACGCGGGGCTCGAACTCACGGACCGCGAGATCGTGACCTGAGCTGAAGTCGGACGCTTAACCGACTGCGCCACCCAGGCGCCCCCAAGCCTTTGCTCTTTAAAGGCCTCTGAGGGGTGCCTGGGTGGCTCAGTTGGTTAAGTGTCCAACTCTTGATGTAGGCTCAGGTCATGATCTCATGGTTCGTGTGATTGAGCCCTGCGTCAGGCTCTGCACTGACAGCGTGGAGCCTGCTTAGGGTTCTCTCCCTCCCCCTCTCTCTGCCCCTCCCCCACTCGTGCATGTGTACATGTGCTCTCTCTCTCTCAAAATAAATAAATATAAAAAAATACAAAGGCCATTGAATAGAGAGATTTATTGTCTCTGAATTGACTTGGTATGAATCTTAAAGTTAATTAGGAGTGTCAGTAAAGTAAAAATGAAATAATACGAAGACTCATCAGAAACCGTCTCAAACTTTACTCTAAAAGTTGAAGTACTATCTGTTTTTGTGAGACTAAAACTTTCACACTACTATCTAGGTTCCACAAGAACCAATTTATAAAAAACACCAATAAATAAGGGCTATAGTTTAGCTGAAAGTTAGTATTTTTATTACTTTTAGATATCCCAGTTTTAAAAATTGGTATTTATTTTAGAGGCACCTGGGTGGCTCAGTCAGTTAAGCATCTGTCTGCTTCTTGGTTTTGGCTCAGGTCATGATCTAGTGGTTTGTGAGCTTGAGCCCTGCATTGGGCTCTGTGCTGACTGTGTGGAGCCTGCTTGGGATTCTCTCTCTCCCTCTTTCTCTGCCCCTTACCCATTTGTGTGTTCTTTCTCTCTCTCTCTCAAAATAAATAAACTTAAAAAAATTGGTACTTATTTTAGACTTTTTAAACCCATTTCCAGAGGGTTTTTATTGTCACAAAAAACTAACATCGAGAATTTAATTTTTTTTAGTTTTTTAATGTTTATTTATTTATTTATTTATTTATTTATTTAATGTTTTTATTTATTTTTGAAGGGGAGAGAGGGAGACAGAGCATGAGTGGGGGAGGAACAGAGAGAGAGGAAGACACAGAATCTGAAGCAGGCTCCAGGCTCCGAGCTGTCAGCACAGAGCCTGACGCGGGGCTCAAATCCACGAACTGTGAGATCATGACCTGAGCTGAAGTCGGACACTTAACCTACTGAGCCACCCAGGCGCCCCTTAATGTTTATTTTTCAGAGCAAGAGAGAGAGTGTGAGCAGGGTAACATCGAGAATTTAATATGTTACAGTGACCTAAAGATTTAATGTAAATATACAAATATTATATGGATCAAAACATGTCTGCCTGTACTCCAAGTTTTGATTGCTGTTGTAATAGTATGGTCATTAGAAGAAATTCAGTCATAGTATTTAAAAAATTTTTTTTTAATGTTTATTTTTGAGAAAGAGAGAGAGACTGAGTGCAAGGTGGGGGAAGAGGGGCAGAGAGAGAGGGAGACACAGAATCCGAAGCAGGCTCCAGGCTCTGAGCTGTCAGCACAGAGCGTGATGTGGAGCTTGAACTCATGAATGGTGAGATCATGACCTGAGCTGAAGTCGGATGCTCAACCTACTGAGCCACCCGGGTGCCCCCAGTCACAGCATTTTTTTCGGGCTAGTGGTGGTTTGGAACCATGACATCTTCTAGTAAAGAATGGTTTTGTCAAAAATCAATGGGCTGACCAGATGTTGGACTTCCTGGTGAGGACCTGCTCTAGGAATTTACCTGGTTTCACATATTACCTCTTTGCTTGGTGGGTGGGAGTGGTGGAGCCACGGTCCCTATTGTGTCTGTCGAGGCATTGTTTGTATTTAGGCAGGAGGGCCACTAGTTTGTGATGGTCCCAATCCCCTGCCCTCTTGGATTTATTTCCATGAGGTGGCTCTGGGGAAGGAGGAAGCCAAGGCACCTTGAGTTTGCCCGCCGTCTCTCTTGGGAAGTTGTTTCTCCTCCACTTTCACTGTCTTGATTTTTGAATAGGGTCTCAGATGTTAACTGTCATCTGCAGTCCTGCTGACTCAGGCTGTGCAAAGTTGGGTGCCAGGTGGAGGAGGTAGGGGCGTACTTTCCCTGGGTGTCTAGGTCAGGGCTGCACGTGTTGCATGTGTTGATGTGGGACCTGCACAACTGTACCTGCAGGACCGGGTCAAGGACTCTGTGCCACTCCACTGTGCCAGTGTAGATTTTATAGCCATTTCCATATCTGCCCTCTCCTGTTTCCAGATCCGGACCTTCTGCTGTTTTTTTTTTTTTTTTTCTTAAACATTTTTTTAATGTTTATTTATTTTTGACAGAGAGAGAGAGAGAGAGAGAGGCAGAGCATGAGTGGGGAAGGGGCAGAGAGAGAGGGAGACACAGAATTCAAAGCAGGCTCCAGGCTCTGAGCTGTCAGTGCAGAGCCTGATATGGGGCTCGAACTCACGAGTTGTGAGATCATGACCTGAGCTGAAGTTGGACGCCCAACCAACTAAGCCACCCAGGCGCCCCAAGGACCTTCTGCTGTTTTAACTGTATTTTTTTTTTATTCAGTGAGTCCCTCCTGTGCTGACTATTGTCTATATACCATTGCTTCACCTTTTGCATTTTATTTTTTTACCTTTTGTTATCAGAAATGTGTGTATTGGGCTTCAGGGAGTGGTTTTTGGCTCAGAAACTTGAGAAACCAAGATTTAAACTAAGATTCTAGCTTGTCTCAAACCAGGGATAGGGTGGGGTGGGGTGGGGTGATAGGGCAGGGTGGCATGGGGTGGGGTGGGGTAGGAGGACTGATCAGTTATATTCAGAAGCTGGGAGCATTGCCAGCCTCTTCCCTTTATCCCAGCTGGCTCTGGATCGTTATCTTCCTCTAAACAGAATTGTCTGGAATAAAGCAGAGGCCAGCTCTCTAATACTTGGGTTGTATTGTCTTGAGGCCATTTAAATTAGTTTTACAGAGGAACTGTGCAGCCTCCTGAGAAAGAGGATACTTACACTTTTCACTTCTGTGATGCTCAACTCAAACATGCGAGCACTTAGCCGCACCCAGGTACCTTACTGCCATCACTTCAAACACGTTCAAAAAACTTTTTTTGGGGGGGGGTATGCTTATCAATGCAAATTTCCCATCTAAAGTAAGTCTTTTAAGTCTTCTGCACTGGGGATGTGTGCTCCAAGGAGAACATTATTTCTGGAACCTGACCCTCTAAAAACTTTTTTGGGGGGTATGCTTATCAATGCAAATTTCCCATCTAAAGTAAGTCTTTTAAGTCTTCTGCACTGAGGATGTGTGCTCCAAGGAAAACATTATTTCTGGAACCTGACCCTCTGAACATCATTTTTGGTGGAGGAGTGCAATTAACCTGAACAAATGCCAGAGCTCCAAGATGTGATTCTTGTACACATAATTTTTTTTAAAGCCCAGTTTTAGTTTAACCTAGGACTGCTCTCCTTATTGGTCACTTTTTAAGTGAAGGTTGATGGAGTCAGCTTTCTTACCTTTTTTATCTTTACCTATAACACATTTAGCATACATTTAAGTTCACTTGTGTACAAGAGCATATTGTTACTGGTTTTACCTGAGAATTGGCTTAGTGAGTACTGAAGCATTTCTCAGTTGCCTTCTCATTTCCTCTCACCTCCAAATCCTCAGCAGCTATCATTTGTCCCTAGAAAGTTGCTGCCCACCTGTTCCACCTGGAGGTTCAGGGTCCTTGGTACCTACCCTATGCCATGTTACTTTTCACATGTCTAATTGTGATCCAGAGGTTCTGGATTAAACTTCAGATGTTTCCTTCTTTGGGGGTTTTAACTCCCTTTGGAGATCTGTAGTCCTAGAAGGATTTTGGTTCATCTAGAAGATTATAGGAATTATGCCTGAGCCATCTTTTATTATATGTCAGGTCCAAACGGTTGGAGGCAGAGGAATAGTGGATGAATCCCACTGGACTGAGCTCTTCCACAAAAATTCTTATGTTTGAGACATGTTTTACTTCTTGTTTCCTACTTTGGCATTCTGATCTCTGAGTAAATCTGGTCATGATGGTGAGATCTTCATGCCTGTCCCACTTCTGACACCAGTGGCATAGTTTCACATGGATTATGGATTATTTGGCAGAGACCTTGTATGTGGTCCCAAACTTCCCAAAGTTCCTGATTTATTTAGGCAGAGATATAGGATATCATGGAAGTGAGTTGACTATACAGAGGGGAAGCAGATGTAGTATATCTTGGCCTGACCTTTTCTGGTTTCTTAGGTCCCTAATGGGATGCATAGTTGCTAGTGACATCTTTAACCCTGGTAGAATCCCACTTATACACAGAAGCAGCCCAATTTTTGCTGTACCACTGCCCTTTTCGATCAGCACCTTGGAAGATCTTATACTAAAAATATGAGTATCTATTAAAGAATATTTGCAAATATTATTAGGCTTTTCTGGTTCATGAAGCAAACTCTGCATCTGCAAGGCTACATCCTCTTCTGTGGGAAGAAAAAAGAGCTGATTTTATAAATGTAACAATTAAATAGTGATAATCTGTGTATGTTTATTTTAGTATAAAATGCAACATGGAAAGTTCTACTCTGGAAGAGAGATGGGGAGAAAAGGAGCTGGAATAGTAGATGAAGGGCATTTGACTTTATCTGTAATTTTTTATTTCATTTGAAAGGGGAACATACTTTAAGTAAATTTGTTAAAATTAGTTGATAATTCTTGATAGAGAAGGTGTTAGTTACACTTCCATTTGTAATATTTCTGCATTTAAATTATCTCATTCAAAAGTGATACCCTCAGGGGCGCCTGGGTGGCTCATGTGGTTAAGCATCTGATTCTTGGTTTTGGCTCAGGTCATGATCTCATGGTTTGTGGGATCGAGCCCCACATCAGGCTCTGTGCTGACAGTGCGGAGCCTGCTTGGGATTGTCTTTCTCCCTCTCTCTCTCTCTTTCCCTCTCCAGCTCACACTCGCTCTCTTTCTCAAAATAAACATTAAAAGAAGTGATACGCTTGGAATTTAAGATTTGTCAGTAAAGTGCATATGGTAAAGATTTTAAACATATGTATTGCTTCCTTCAGTCACTCTTTCAAAACAAATTTAGGTATTATTTTCTATACGGAATGCTTTTTTTTTTTTAAATGCAACATTTTCTTTCAAAGTCTGTAATTAGGATTCCTGTGGGGAATTCTAAGACCCCTGCATCTGGTTAGAAGGAAAGAAGTAGAGAATTGTGTCCCAGATATAGGGAAACATTTGAGCATGAGTGATTGGGGCCCTGATTAAGTATCAGAATCCTTCCACTTGTAACACCCCCTTCTCTCTCCTGGTACTTCCATGGAGAAATAACAGAGTTTCTTCCACAGGACAGCCTCTGTCCCTGGGTTTGCTTGGGGCCACAGAAGGCACATTCAATACAGAGGAATTAATATTGCACAGTCTTTTCAGTATTCAGAGGTGCTGTGAATCTGGGCCCAGTTTTCCCATCTGTGAAATGAGCAGATGATGTCTGTGTTTCTTAAGGGCTTGAGTTCTAGTGTCTGACGTTAGGATTTTGAATTTTTTCCCCTGACAATCAAATCATTTGAGATCTTTGCTGGAGGTTATGTATTATAAAAATCTACCCCTTGCTGATTAATTAGTTTTCTTATTTAACACCATCCATAGTTTGTTCAAAAGGAATATGTGTGGGATCTCCAGGTCTCGGAGATGAAACAAACAGAATCTGTTGCCAGGATTGTTCATTTCAAACCGCAACTCCATTAGAGCAGGCTGGATTAGAATAAGACAGAAGGAATTTTAACTCCCCTGGGATGAAGATTTCTAAACCCTGAAGAGTATACAGAAGAGAGAAGCATTTGGCACATGTTGGAATGGAAAGCAGAAAATACAAGGAGATGACAAGTAATTTGGTGAAATGATGGATGATAGGGGAATAATAATAGGGAAACAGATTCTAAAGTTATGAAAATCGTAAGTGCACTGGGGTATGTCTGCAGAGCAGGAAGGATTCAAACTGAACACTAGGGGAATCAGTGCAGGAGAAGGAAATGTCTACCAAATAGCAAACACTAATATTATTGCATGCTTTAAATACTTACAACGAGCCAGACATTTTTCAAAGGCTTTACTCATTGTCACTTTTAGAATCTTCATAACAGTCCTATGATATGGGTACAATTATCAAAAATGAGGAAGGTCATACAGCTAGTGAGTGGTAGAGCCAGGACTTGAACCCAAGTAATTGGGGCTAGAATCCGTGTTTTTAGCCACAACTTTCTGTTCTCTGTTTTACTTTGTGCCAGGTTCTGTGCTGAATTCACACTTAGGGGAAACATTTAGGTCTTATTTGAAATTCAAAATTTCCAACGAGAATTCCTTTCAGGGGGTTGTAAGACTTCATTAAATCGCCATGAAGCAGACACAACAATTGCATATATCAGATAAGGGAATTGGTGTTATGGAGGTGCAAGGGCTTGGCCACAGTCATATTTGTTGTCATGTCATTTCAGAGTCCAGGTTCTTAACCACCACGTGATGTTGAATGTTAGAAGATTTTTATGGCAGTAAGAGGTATGGGAGAAAGGTGCTGTCTTCCTAAGAAAGAAACCCGTCTCCTTCCCAAATAAGTCTCAACCATCCCAATCTTAAAAGAAGGTAATTCGTAGGGGAGGACCCTCATTTGGTCTGGAATAAATGTGGAGCCCTTAGAAGTGGCTGCCACTGATTCAACATTGGGTGCTTAACAGCTGAAGGTGCCATACCCCCCAGGGAACTCAGATGGTATGAGAGGTTCATCTCAGACCATGGGCTTTGGACCTCTGGTCTCCAGCAAACAAAGCCATTTTAGGAAAACACTTTTTGGCTGGACATAGTTTACTGGGTTCATTTAACCCATAGGATAGCCACTCTGCAGATTTAAGAGAGGTGATTATTATTCCTGCCTTACAAATGAGTGGCTGAAGCTTAAGCGATCAGGTGGAACTGGCTTTGAATCTGTAGGGTGCATCAGGTGGTAAATGTCACAGATTTTTGCTGCAGAAATCTCACATTCTGAAATATGCGGGCCTGTGTAATTTTCCAAAAGCTCCAAATACCTCCCCAATGACTTTTTCCATTGTGTGCCCTATAATAAAGAATGTGAAAATCCCTTCTCAATTTCTGCTCTTGTGACTGAAGTTTTCAACCTTGGTCCTTAATATGACCTTTTGGTAGTTCTTGGTTTTCTTTCTCATAGAATCAGGTCTGGTTATAGGTAGACCCATCTGCTCTGTCATGAAGGAAACCATGCTAGTTAAAAGTGCAGGCTCTGATCTCAGGCTGTGTGGGTTCAAGTCAGTTCTGTGCTACTTATAAGCTGTATGACCTTGAACAAGTTATTTGAGCCCTCTGAGTCTCAATTTTATCATCTGTGAAATGAGGCTAATAACAGTAACTTGCCTGTAGCATGGTTCTAAGAAGTCAATGAACTGATGTATGTAAAAAACGTAGCATGGGGCCAGGCTCAAGGAAAGTGCTTAATAAATGCTAGCCATTTTTGGTGGTGGTGCTATTGCTGGAGTACTATTACTGGAGTTCATAGGAGTATAAGAGTATATGGCTAGGGTGACCAGTTGTCCTGGTTTGTCCAGGGTGAAGTTGTTTCCCAGGATATGGGCCCAATAGTGCTAAAGGTAGGAGTGTGCCAGGGAAACCAGGGAAACCAGGATGAATTTCTTAATGCCTACCTTAGGCTCTCATTGTATTTGCTGTGCAGATTCCTGCAAGTTGCATATACAATTCATATTTATGTAGCAAAAAAGATTATCTCATATTTGACCTGCATTTTATAGATGGTGTATAAGAAAATACAGAATACCTTTTGTCAGTTTCTGAAATGATCATCACTAGAAGAGGTGTCTGGGGGTCTGGTGGTACATCTCTCTGGACCTTAACAGAAAACAGGATTCAACTCCCAATGTGTCAAGAGACTGTAATGAAGGGCCTATATATGGGGTAGAGTTGGAGTTAAGGGACCCTACAAGGGATGCTAAGACATCTAGAGACTCAGAAGGGCAAGAGGCCGTTAGTACCCTTTAATTTGGAAAGGGTAAGCGGAGGGAATTGCATTAATGGAGTCCTTCTTTGTACTTCTCTGAGTTCCAGAAGGCTGCATGACCTTGACTCCTTTGCCCTCTAGTTTCTGATTGAGTTTGGCAGATGGGGAACACCCGGAGGAGACTGTATGGCAGAGAGAAAAGGGTTAGGGTATTTAACCTCCTTTCTTTCTGCCTCACTGCTTTCTTGTATGGCTGTATTCCTCAGTGGCAGTAGTTCTCAAAGTGTGTCCCTGGACTAGCATCACCACCTGCGAACTTTTTATAAATGCCAGCTCTGGAGACCCGTCCCAGACCTACTGAATCATAAACTCTGGGGTGGGGGGGCTTAGCTATCTGTGTTCTAACAAGCCCTCCAGGTGATTCTGGTGCATGTGAAAATTTGAGAACCACTGGGCTAGAGATCAAAGATGCATCGTGAATCTCTTGTGTGGTCTTCAGCCAGTTAAGTCTTTCAGGTTGGAGGTCACTTTCCATATAAACCAAATGGAAGGTAGCTTTGCTCTTTCCATTCATAGTACTTGAGTCTCTTAAAAGGTATTTTTTGTTTATTTAGGTGTTTATTTTCTGACTTTTTTCCTACTAGAATTTAAGCTCCATGATGGTACAGATTTTGTTTTGTTCACTGCTGATCTCCCATGCTCTGCATAACACCTACACATAGTTGGTACTCAATGTTGGTAAATGAATGGATATTAAGTGATTTCTAAGATCACTTCTGTCATTTTTACTCTTGAGTTGAAGATTCTGTGTTCTCCATTATACAGTAATGACTGGTTTATCTTAAATCTGTCAATTTGAAATCGAACGAGTACCTCTATGATTTTAAAGGAAAATAATGATGAATTAAGAAAAGAATAACTTAAAGCACCCTCTGTGTCAGGGACCATGACACATGAAATATGTCACATATTATCCCTTTTAATCTTTGTAAACTCTCTGTGAAATTGGATCACTACAAAGAAATGCAGTGTGAGTGAGGTTATGTGACATATCCAAAGTTGCACAGCTATTTGCTACCCACACTTGGGTTTTAACACAGTTGTGTTCACTTCTAGGCCAATATTGTCTCGATTTCAAAGCTAAATCTGCAAGATTCACAAGAATCTACTGAACTGAAAAGATTGATTACATCAAAAACAAATAGCTTGTGTTGAAATATATTTTATCTTGGGTCACTCAACATGTTGGAAAGAGATTAGGTTTAGAAGTAGAGAGACCTGAATTGAAATCCTGGCTCTTACTGACTGTATGTCCTTGGGCAAATTATTGTACCTTTCTGAGCCTAGATTCCCCATATATAGTTGGGAAATAATTCTACCAGCCTGACAAGGAGGTTGTGATAATTTGACATGATGTATATAAAATACCTGGCAAGTGGTTTCTGAGAAGTTTTTGAGAATTGGTAATTTATATACGAATCATGATAAGTCTCAATTTGATGGGTGGATTTTAGAGTTTACTGCTCTTCATTGGGAAAAACTGATAATGTGACTTGAATCCCCAGTAATCCCTGGAGATAGTTTTGTTCCCATCTGGACTGGCTGTGGGGTCAGACTGCCTGGGATCTCTAGTTTTCCTGTTCATTAGCTATTATGTACTTGGGCAAATTAGTTAACCTCACTGAACCTTAAACTTATCAGGAAATATGGGATGATTGTGCCTGTACCATTAGACCATTGTGAGCATCATGTGAACATTTGTAAACTAGTAAATCAGTAGTGTGAACACTATCATCATTGTTAAGTGGGAATTTCTTCTGCATATCAAATATGTACATGGTTTCATTGCTATTGATTATTACACATGCAGTTACATGTCTATGCACATATGTATGTAGGCACCAAATGAGGTCTTATGTAGAAATGGTGAATGGTAACCATATACCAGACATTGTGTGAAAATTCCTTTCTTCTCCTGAATCTTGCTATATACAAGGCTCACCTTCTCTTTGTTGTGAAGATCCTGAAAAGAAGCCAAAGAGCCTCCTGGCCTCCAAATGGATGTTAAACCCACACAAATCTCTTGTCTTTTCTCTGAGGGAGAGCCCCCAGACTCTCCTCTAGCGGCTATAGCTCTTATTATACATACAAATCTAGCGTGTTTATATTTGATTTTCAAGCCCAGAGGGTTTAGAAGGAAGAAGACTGGCCATTCCAGGAGGCATGCCTGCAGTGGTGGCAAATAAAAGGGGCAATGGCCTGATTGCTAGAGAAGAGGAAGGAGAACTAAAAGAAGCAGCAATGAGGTCTTAATAAACTCAGTAGCTGGAGCTACCGGGCACATGCACATGGGATACTGCGCTCCCCTGAAGGCCTCCCAGGCCCCGCCTTGTTGCTCTGCTGAAGGTATGGTGGCCGTCATGACAATTATGATGTCAGGAGGAAGAATAGGTGTGGGTTCCAAAGACAATAATAACTGATCTTTTTAAGGGATAATCTTGAGTTATAAGAAAAGTCTGTCTTGTTTTCTTAATCCCAATGATTATGTTTTCATAATGCTTTACACATTGTGTTTAGGCATGTCACTCCCATGTCAATCCTTGCTCTTAAAAGGACTATCGCTTTTTTGTACATAGGAGGCTGAATCTTAGATACATAGCAGGGCCAACCCAGGGCCACACAGGTATTGAAGGCTGGGGCAAGGCCCCAAACTTGCGTTTCAAAATTTGAACCTGGGGTGTGTACCGTGGCCCCACTGTAGCATGTAAATGGGAAGGGAGACTTGTGGAATGTTTGTAAAGGCTTTGGAGACACAGCTCTTCAGGTGTCTGTTATGGTATTTAGCATGACGCGTTCGATCTAATAAACCCCTGGATTTACGTATTTGGAATAGTAGTTGAATCTAAGAGCAAAATGGAAAACTCTGTTATCATAATGGCAAGCTTTCTTAGGAGCAGCTTGAATGAAGGCATAATGCAAGGGGAGAAGCGGCAAGGAGGACATGTATAAAGTTAAAAATAGAGAGAAGGAAGAGGGCTTGGAATAGAATTCGGAGGACTGTTGTGGAACAGGGCATGATGTCTCCTTGGAAAAGTGTGCTTCTCTCCTTCCTCTGACTCCTTTGATTTTGCTTGACCTGACTCAGGCAGCAAGTTTATAGCCTAAGGCTCTTTGTTAAAAATAACTTATTTGCCAAGAAAAATTTATACTTGCATGGAAAAAAATTGCTGTAGAATAGAGATTTTGATAATAAATAACGAGACAATAGCCACTAAAGGATATTCCACCTCTAGCTTCCTTGTGCTGCCAGTTGTATCCAGATGGTCTGGGGTGGCCCCATGGCTCAGAATCATCTAACTGCATTCCCGGTATGAGACAGGCTGGGCCAAGTGCTGTGATCTCTTCCTCCTAGACCCAGAGGTGGCCATGCCAGGGTTTGATTTTACTCTTTGTCACTTGCATCAAAGAGGAAGATTTGGCAAATGACGTCCCTTTGTTGGAGGAAAGGGATCAAGATTGGTTTAATATAATGGTTCTTTGAAAGAAATCAATGTCTAATCTACTCTTTTAAATTTGTGAAAGCTTAGCATAATGCAGCTGGAGGTATGTGGAGAGCTGACAGCATGTGAATTCTGGATCAGGATGACGTTCAAATTGAAGTGGACCCTGTTAGTTAACCATTGCTATGTAAAAAATTACCACAAAGTTAGCCACTTAGAACAACACATACTAAAACACTTGAATCACTGAAAACATCGGTTATCTCATGGTTTTTGTGGGTCAGGAGTCTGGGTGCAACTGAACTAGGTCCTCTGGTTTGGGGTCTCTCATGAGACTGTAATCCAGATGTCAGCCATGACTTTGGTCTCATCTGTAGGCTTGATTGGGGAAGGCTCTGTTTCTAAGCTTACATAGTTATTGGGAGCATTCAGTTTTTTGGAGGCTTCCAGAGTGAGGGCCTTAGTGCCTTGTGGGCTGTTGGCCAGAGGCCACTGTCAGTTCCTTGCTACATGGGCCTCTCCAACACAGTGCCTTGTGTCATCTCCTCAGCAAGGGAGAGAGTCTCATCAAGAGAGAAGCCACAAGCTTGTATAGCCTCATCACAGAAATAACATCCTGCCCTCTTTACCATATTCTGCTGGTTAGAAGCTAGCTGCTAGTCCAGCCCAAGCTCAAGAGGACGGATTGATTACATGAGTGCATGAATATGAGGAGGGGAGGATCACTGGTGGCCATCTTTGAATCTGCCTGCCACAGACCCACATCTCAAAACCCCTTTTTTTGTGTATTCTTCAGAGTCTTTCTATAAAAGGCTTTGCTTCTATGGGTATGGGAGGGATTGAAATTTAAGAAACTGAAAGAAGTCATTGGAAAATTCTGATTGGATTTGATCTGGTTACTTTCTTTTACTTTGATTGACTTATCCAGTGTCTTTCAGAGGGCTTTCACCCTCAGTAACCCTGACAAGCAGGCAAATGAGGAACCAGGATTTAGAAGCATACTTGAGGGAGGGAGCCAAACCATAAGAGACTCTTAAAAACTGAGAATAAACTGAGGGTTGATGGGGGGGTGGGAGGGAGGGGAGGATGGGTGATGGGCATTGAGGAGGGCACATGTTGGGATGAGCACTGGGTGTTGTATGGAAACCAACTTGACAATAAATTTCATGTTAACTAGAAAACAAGAAAATAGAACAACAACAAAAAAAGAGGCATACTCGAGTCTTTTTCATGCTCACAAGCATTGAGAACTTTGGATTTTTAAGAGGGCAGAGGGTGTCAAGAGTGAAAGCTTTGTTGGGGTTGACCAACATGGCGACACTTCCTCTCTGCTGGGGTAGGGTTAGCTGTAGCTGGGCTGCTGGGCTAAGCTGAATGTCAAGACAGTCTATGAGCCAATGTGAAGGTCAGGTGAGGCTCCAGAGGGGATGTTGGAAGTCAGGATTTGGGAAGGGCAGTCAAACAACAAAGCCTAAAAGGTCCAAACCCCTTGACAGCCTTTCCTTTCATATATGTTAGAAGTGAGGGGGGAAAGCTGCACTTTTTGTCTTTATTTGTTATGCCCCCAGTGTTGAATTTAGACTTTGTGAAATCAGTGAAGCCATTGTACTCTGATGTCTGCCAACCATGAGGCCAGTTTTTCTCTCCTATCACCTTTGTCTGCACAGCTGTGATTGAATTTTTTTCCAGTTTTCTCTTACATTATAAAAATGAGTGGAAAATGGAAATGGGAAAATGTTGGTACTTATGGTAATACATTTGAGGCAAAGATGGAGCCTGTTAGATGTACAGACAGTGTTGACTATTTAGCTTCCATTTGTTACTGGTCAGGTGATTTCAGTCGTGAAAGGAAATAAAATGAAAGACCATGCATGAACTGCTGGAAATGTATCCTCAAACATTATGTCTCTGAGGCCATGTTTAGTGATGGAGGAAAATGGGGAAATCTTTATTATTATGAGAATCAGCATTAAAGAAAAAAAAAACTTCAGTGGTTCAAATAGAAATCAACAGATCCATCGAGCTTTGGATAGGAAGATGGTTTGCTCCAGAGTCCTTAATCAAGAGGACAGTGTTCAGCTCCCTATTGACACATTTTTCAAGGAAGTTGATGACACCATCAGAATCGCCACACAACTGCCAAAGTAATTTTTTAAACACGTAAATCAGACCACGTCCCTCTTCTCTTTCAGATTGCTTCACTTGCACTTAGAATAAATAAAACGCCCAACCCCAACTATTGTTTTTTGCCTATAAAATCTGGCTTCTGCTAGAGTCTAGATGAGGGTTAACAGACTTCATCCCATGGGCCAGATGTGGCCTGCTGCCTGTTTGTGTGGCCTGTGAACTAAGAATGGGTTTTACATCTTTAAATGACTGATAACAAATTAAAAGATGCCATGAAATTCAAATTTCAATACCCATAAAAGAAGTTATTTGGGGACATAGCCTTGCCCATATGTTTGCATATTGTCTCTGGCCGCTTTCACATGATGGTGATGGAGTTGAGTAGTTGCAACAGAAACTGTATGCCCTGCAAAGGCTCATAAAGTGACAGCTGTTTGGCCCTTCATGGAAAAGGTTTGCAGACTCCTGTACTAGCCACATTGGCCTTCTTTTCCCTTCTTGAAGAGTCAACACCTGTGCCCACCTCAGGGCCTTTGCTCTTTCTCTTCTTTCTACTTGGGATGCTTCTTCTTTATAACCTCTGTTCAAATATCCCTCTTTCATTTTCTGTCCATATTAGCCTGAGTATGTTGATAATATACTTCATAGCATCAACTACTCAAAGTATTTATTTATTTCTTTGCTTATTACTTTGTTTCTCCCACCTGAATATAGGCTCTTGGAGGGAGGAGTTTTGTCTTGCTCACTACTTCGAAAGTGCCTGGCACATACTGGGTGTTCTGTAAGTGTTGACAGACTGAATGAATGAATGAAAATCATATTTTCAGTAAACTGAGATAATGAGAATGTAAGATATCACAAAATTAAATTTATTGTTTGTAACTTATTTTTTAACATTTTAAACAAACCTGAATAGTCAAGAGTACATTATGTGACACTCAAGTAGTGAGAAAATGAAACATTTATACCATAATTAAGATTTCATAATTTTTAAAAACTCTTTCCCCACAGACACCCTCCTCTATTTCATTCTTACAGCATGTAAGGATCAGTGTCTTTCAAATTTCAGAGTTTCCATTTGCAACTACTTTTTAGGAACACATTTTCTAAAAGAGAAGCAAAGGAATGGATATGTTTATCCCTCCTTCTCTCCCTTTCCTTTTTCTACATACTCAAGGATACACGAGTGAGATAGGTGTGCTGTAGGTGGATGTCCTTGGATAGCTTTGCCCCAGAGGACACCAGTTCAGTGCAGGAGCCACAGGACCGTCTACGTAACACGTTAGAACCGGCTACTGTCATATGCATAAAGCTTGTTCTTTACCTCACGGTGCACAGCATGGACCATGCAAACACTTAGATGCGCTCAAGGGTGAATATGACTTGTGTTGTGGGGTAGAATGTCAAAAAGCGAGCCGTGTGTCCATCTCATGGTTGACCATAGATGTTTATTTTGGAGGCTGCTAAGAAGTGAAGGCTGCTGTTTCATGGCAAATCTTAGTAGGCATGGCTGCACTTCCTGGCAGGGCATCCTTGTTGCTGTCAAAAAGTAGGTCTCTGTTCTTTCCCTTCCCAGTTCCTCTGGTCCACCAGGGTTTGCCGATTTCCCTCTCTGGGTCAGCCACTGGTGCTACCCCAGCAGGAGAGACAGGAAGGACCACTCCTGTCCTCAAGATGCTCACTGTCTGGCTTGGGGAAACAGATGGGCACATTGGCAGTCACCATACTGAGAGAGTAGACGTAAGACACTGCTACAAGGGGCAGCCTGGGGGGACAGCTCACTTGGCTGGAGGCAGGGATGGTTTCTGGCAGGCAGTAATGCTTGGCTGTGGAGTTGTGAGCCAGGGGAGGGCATGGGAGAGCTGCCTTGGCTGAACAAATGCTCAGCAGGTCATTGTGAAAAGCCGAGCCCTGTGGTGTGATTGGAAACACAGAGGCCAAGCTGGTGTATGGGAGGGGAGGGGTGGGGAGGGTGAAGAGAGTAGAGACGGAAGAGGCAGCTCCAGACCTGATCTGAAGGCTCGACTCCTTGCTGCCTCCAGAGTCAAGGACCGTGGAGACCTCTGTCTGCAGGGAGGCAGCGTTCTATTTGCCAGGGATCACTGAGATCGTTTTGGGCATTGCCAGTGTGCTTCAGTGACTCAGGGTAGGACAGCACGGAACAGCCTTTGCTTCTGTAGAAAGCTGTTACAGTTCTTGCTTTTTGTGTGATTAACAGAACAAGGGCTTTGGAGCCAGATACTGCCTTTGCCATTACATTTCTGACCCTGGGAAGTTACTCAGTCTACTTCTGCCTCAGTTTTGTCATCTGTTAAAAGGGCATAACTATGAAACGTACCTTGTAGGTTTGCTCTGAGAATCAAATATGTTAATACATATATTAAGCACATAGTAAGCACACATTCAATGCCACCTGTTACTATTATTATTATTCAGTTTGTGGCCCTCTCAATCCAACAAATGATATGCTGTGAAAAGTCTAACTTTTGCCATCAAGGTGTCAGGTGTGGTATAAAATTGAGTAAGAGATAGCGGTTTCAGTATGTACTTTTGTTTTCTTTTGTTTTATCAAGCAGCCCCCCAAAATGTGCACCAGGCTTGTTTAATTACATCTCCCTGCTTCCTGCCCTCTAGTTTCAAATGCAAGAATCACCATATTAGCATGGTAATGTCGCAATAATAATCTACTGAGTCTATGTAAATAAGGAACATCTGTGCAATATTTATGACCCATAAAACACAGTTATACTCTAAAATGTTGTTCTAATCCCAAGTAGGTCATTGTGATGGAGCCATGATCAGAGGACCCTCCTGGGGCCTGCTGCTCTGTTCACCGAGGTCTGTGCCAGCCAGCCCAGATGGGAACGGGCAGTGCCACATGGCAGTTGGCGAAAATTAGGCTCCTGAGGGTTTTTTTGCCCATCGGAGCAAAAAATGAGTTGTCTTTTTGCATGAAAAATGGGGTAAAGGTGCTTTTTTATCAGGAACAGCCAGCTTTTGTTTGTGTGCAGAGGTTTAGACACTTTTCTGGACTGTGCAGGGGACATTTTAAATCCCAACTCGGTTTTCTGACATTTGCCACATTGGTGTTGCATTTGTTGCCATTTTTACTTGGGTGTCTGGGAAACTCCATCAAATTTGCAGCCCAGTCTTAGTCATTATATAAGAGGTCACAGTGGATGATTTCCGTAGTACCTGTCTTTCGCTTTGGTCTTGATTTTTCATTTGTTCTACCTTCCTTATATCCCCATTGGATTGTATGTGGTTTTATAAGCTAACTTTTAAATTCTTTAATGGATATGTCACGGTAACATTAAGCCTTTTCCTTGTCATTTGTTATGTTTTTAAAGTATGCAAAGTCTTTTACATGATTGACTTAGAAAACCACCGGCAGAAAGGTAGATCTACCATGTGCCCAAGTCCGGCTCAGTTTTTTTTGTGTGTAGTATACATAGGGATCACCAAACCTTTTCTACAAAGGGTCAGTATGTAAATGAATGGGTATGGCTGAGTTCCAGGAGAACTTTATTTACAAAATAGGCAGCTGGCCTGCAGGCCATGATTTTCTGATCCCTGCATTAGTATAATATACCAATAGAGAAAATTACATAGAGAAAATTTACTAGTCACCAAGTGTCTGCCTTGAGGAATTTTCATCACAAGATGATCCTCCCATGAAACCACCATTGAGGCCAGGAAGTAGAACAGGACCAGAGTCTTAAAGTCCCCTCGTGCCTCTTCCCATATATTACCTCTCCTCCTGCTCCAGAGGTAAGCAGCGTCTTCTAAAAATAATAAATAAATTCTGTACTTTATTAAATTATGCATACGAAAACACTATAGATTTTTTAAAAAAAATCATTCTTGAGAGGCGGAATTGATGCATAGATAAGCATGAGCTTATCCTCAGCATTTCTGTTGACTGGCTTTATCATCGTGATCTAATTAATGATAAGCCTTTTGAGTTTCAGTTCTATGATCTGTGAAATGGGGATGTTGACGCTTATTTCAGGGGGTGTATGAGCAATCAATCAAATGCCATACTCAAAGTCCTTAATGCAGTCCTGGTCTACAGAAACCACCTAATTTTATTTTTCATCCACTAAATTGCCTTATCCGTGTTGGCAAGCCCCTCATTAGGTGCAGCAAGGTGCCGCTCTTAGGGGCTGTGGCTAACTCTAAATAGAGAATAATTATTAATTAATCAGACTTATTAGTGTGTCAGTAACCAAGCCTGGTCAGCCTCAAGTGTGGTCAACTTCTTTCAAATTTATTCTGGCTGTTGGATGCCTCCGTGAGGCCTCTGTTGGCATTCAGTTTTCCCAGAACACCAAACAAATAGCCGTTGTGGGGGTTTCCTGGCATGGAGACCTCTCTGCTCGTTGGTATTCTGGTGGTTTCTTACTCACACATGAGCACTTGTCTCCCAGGTCTAAGGCCGGCTCCACTGTATGGGCTGGCGGGTTGCACCGGGCAGGCCTGCTTCCTGCGGGGGCTCTTGCAAGATGGGTCTTTTTTGGGGGGAGGGGGGAGGGCAGGATGGGTCGGCTCCTTTGGGTCAGCGTGCCAGTGTTTGTGTCAGCAGCCCTGTGGTGCACACAGAAGGTGCTGAATGTAACTGGGTTACCAACAACTCCGTCTTCATCAATTTGCCTTGGAGATAGGCGGCCCGGATGTGGTGGCATCAAAGGCGGCAACAGAAGTGAAACATACCTTGGGGATGTGAACTGCAGTCCTTTCTCTCAAAGCACCTCCACCTCCTCCCTCCAGAAAGGAATATTTAGGCAGATCATTATCGATGTTGAGAGCACCTTATAGGGAAGGAATGAATGCTCTGCCGCCTGAGAGCAGTGCCATAAAACAGCAAGTGCCCTCTGAACGGGCCTGAGTGGCCTGGGAGGAAGCGGGCTTTCCCCTTTATGTGCAAAGGGTGTCATGGGAAGAAGAAAGAGAGGAAACTGAGTGCTAGGGGCTTTTACAAACGTTATTTCATAAAATCCTCAAGCCAACTCAGATATTATCCACCTCCCCCCAAACCCTCATTTTGTAGATGAAAAACTGAGGCTCAGAGAAGCTGGGTGGATTAGTGGCAGGAAACAAAGCCGTATTAGTGATAAAACTGTCACGGATGCCAGTGTGTGGTCCCCCTACATCCTTCGGGCCTTACCACTACGGTGTGCCCCAGCCAAAGCCGGACGTCAATGCCCCGACCCCCAACCCACAAGCAGCCCTCCTCCAGGGACCAGGGACCAACAGGAGTTGAAGTGTAAGTCTCTCACCCTCAGGGGGATAACTCATAGTCATTGTGTCCTACACTGGATCCCAGAACACCCTCGTGGGGTTAGATCTCAAATGCCCACAGGGGTCACTTGCTTGATGACACACTGTGTGTTGGCTCGTTTGTTTGTTTGTTTTTTTTAATGTTTGTTTATTTTTGAGATGGGTGCAAGCAGGGGAGGGGCAGAGAGAGGAGGACAGAGGGTCTAAAGCGGGCTCTGGTCTAACAGCAGCGAGTCCGATGGGGAGCTTGAAATCACAAACTGCAAGACCGTGACCTGAGCCAAAGTCAGACGCTCAACTGACTGAGCCACCAGGTGCCCCTGTGTGTTGGCTTCTTTTCCATCCTTTTCTCACTTTCCTTCTCCTTAACTAGTGTTTCCTAGGGTCACTTTCCAAATAAACTATTTGTTCTCTAATCCTGGCCTCAAGAACTGCTTCTGGGGGAGCACAAACTAAGTCAAATACTACTACTAATAACAGCAACAACATAATAATGATTGCTGATATTTACTGAGTAGTTCTTATGTCCCAGGTGCTGTGCTAAACTAGATGGGTTTTGTCACTAAACGCTGACTAATAAACCTATGAGGCAGATAGTATTACTGTCTCACATGTGAAGGAACTCAGGTTTGGAGATGTCAATTGACTTGTCTCAAGTCATATGGCTAAAGAGTCATATCTTTAACAGAGTCAGGATTTCTCTTGCAGGTTCTCTGACTCACTGTCCGGTGCTCTCCCCAATTAGCTGCCTGTGTTTATGCAAGTTTTCCTCAGTAACACTTGGACTGTCATGGGATGGAATTATTTCAGTAGATTCTCATGCCCCTGGGCGCATCTTGCTGCTGAGACTGCTTGGGCCCTGTATTGGGGTCTGGCTGTATGTTCTAGAGTCATAACTTCTAATGGGAGCACGGATAGGATGGGGAGGCAGAGGAAAAACATTACCATAAAATTCATCCTGCCTTGAATTGGACTAAAAGCAAGTTGTTCTTTGATGATAAACATGGTTTTAAAGACCTTTTCCAAGACAACGACTCCCAAATTTGTATCTCGAGTACAGAAGTCTCTCTAGAGCTCCTGACTGTGATATCCAACTACGTGACATTTACACTTGTAAGTCTAACAAGCATCTCACACCCAGCTTGGCCAGCATCGAACCCCTGATTTTCCAAACCACTCTCAGCCTTCCCAGCATCAGTTGATGGAAGTACCACACTTCCAGTTTCTCAGGCCGAATACCTTGAGTCTTACTTGAGTCCTTTCCTTCCCTTATACCCAGCGTCTAATCCATCAGCAAGGACACCTGCTGTATTCCAAGTGCAACCAGCATCCTCCACACCTACTGCATCCAGTGCCATAGCCAAGTGACTTGGCCCTCATCACATGTGCGCAAGAGTCTTGTGCTGAGGGCCTTGGCTGCTAAATTTCTGGAGTAAGAAATTGACTGACATTTTTAAAGGGAGTTCAACAGTTTTGAGGAATAACTGTAGGAGACTATTAATGTCTTTAACAGTTTGGTGTCTCCTTCTCCCGAAGACCCGAGAATGGAGAAGGTGGGTATCATGTTACCTGGAAGAAACTTGCTGTCATTTTTTTTTTCCTGAGGGGAGGGAGAGAGCCATCTCCAGAGGTTTCTCCACAAGCTACCTATTTCTGAAAGGCTTACTTTGTTCCCTCAAAGGGGGTGGGGTGGGTTAGGGGAACTGGGTCTTGAAGTGGGAATAGTGAGTGAACTAAGACAAGATACAGAATTCTGAGGCAGCATGGGGGTTCAGGGAGCTCTGTGAACAGGTGAGGCTGGCGAGGGCACATGAAGTGGATTTGTAGGGAGAAGAGGCCGGAGATCCAGGCACAGCCAGCTCGCCCAGGGCCCTACTATGGGGTGACACCAAGGAGTTCTAGGGAGAGTGGGAAGGTATTGACAGGTTCCAAGTAGGAGAGTGATATAATTAAATTTGCTTCTTAAAATAATTACTCTCATGGGTGGTGAAAGGATGATTTGAAGGGGACAAGCCCAGAATCAAGGATATAAGTGAGGAGAGTCTGGAATAGTTCAGATTAAGGCTTGTAAATTATGTGCGTGTGTACACACACACACACACACACACACACACACAATGATAATTGATGAGGAAGGGATTTGGCATTACTTAATGACTGAGCAGATGCTGAGGGAAAGGAACATTCTAGGACCCCATCCTAGGATCCATAATGCAGGATGTGCATGTATAGCAGGAACCCTTTCTCTTGATGCGTAGCCAGCATTAATTCTCTCTTTCCTTCTAATTTTACCTAGATTTTAAAAAAATGTTTATTTTTTGAGAGAGAGAGCGAGCATGTGCAGGGGAGGGGAAAGAGAGAGAGAGAGAGAGAAGGAGGGAGAGAGAATCCCAAGCAGGCTTCGTGCTGTTAGTACAGAGCTGGAAGTAGGGTTGGATCCCATAAACCATGAGTTTGTGACTTGAGCCAAGATCAAGCGTCAGAGGCTTAACTGACTGAGCCATCCAGGCACACCTAATTGTACCTAGATTTTTATTCTTTCCTTAGGAATGGCTCTCACTCCCAACAACCTTCCCCGCTGTGCCAATCTGTGAGCTGGTTTTATCCAGTCAGGGATAATCCAGCTTTCCCTGGTCACAGTGATTGGTTTAGGTCTGGGTTCTTGAACCAGTTATCTCATGCACTTCCTGGCACACAGCAATTGGTGAATAACTGGGCATGTGACCATATCTGGGCCAATGAGGAGACTAAGGGGGAAGCGGGTTCTCCCTCTGCCTTTGGAGGTCATGTTCACTGTGGGTCTGAGAAGTGACTAGTGGCTGTGGCAGCTAGGGCCTTTCGTTTAGATGCCCCAAGGGTGAATTTCAGGCCATTTGATTCTGCTGTTGCTTCTCAATGCGTATTTGTTTATATGTTCTTGTTTTTGGCACTGTGTATTCACCTGAAGACGGAGAACTAATCTTCATAGACACACACACTTGCATACATTTTTATTTGGGAAAAAAAAGACGTTAATACAATCCGTCTATAATTCTATCACTTCACTTGAATTATGTAACATAAACAGTGAAAGTTTCTATCTTCTTAGCCCACAGGCTTTTCCACTTCAGCATGTGCAGGGTTAATTATTATTTTCTGTTAGTTGTATATCCTGTATATAGGATATACACGTGCAGGGTTAATTAATAATAATAATAATAATAATAATTATTATTATTATTTTAACATTTCAGTCAGGCTGTACACATTGGTCTCCAAACTTAAGATACTTGGCTTCATGGGGAGGAATGGTCAGTGGGATGATTTTCTGTGTGTCTTCAACATGCCTTTGCCTTAGTTTTCTTCCGTCTTTATATATTTATGGCAACCGACTTCTCCATATAATTTGAGTGTATTCATGTGTTTGCCACTGTTTAAGTGTCCCTTAGCCTTAGGACAATGAAGTAATTGGGTTTAGACAATTATGAGCCTTCCCTTAAATTCTCTTGGCTAGTACAAAATAGTGTGTAAGAGGGGAATAGGGAGTAAATAAAATCTGGTTGAAGGCAAAAATGGGGAACAAGTTAGTAAAAACTCAGGGAAATATTTAAGTAATACAATCTCCATTTCAGGTTTTGGAATTGAATGCCAAGTGCAGAATGTTAAATAGGACATTTTCAGAGCTTAGGAGAAGTTTGATATATAGTATGTAATTAAGAGGCTGAAGAGAGTGCCATTTTTTATATCCCCTACTTGTCACTTGTGCAGATTTGACTTCAGATATGATTTTGAGGTTACAAGGGTAATTAATTGTATGGTCTCTTCCAGGAAGTATCATTCACCTGAGTAACATCCTCTAAATTGACAGACCCAAAGAAAGTGGGTGAAGAGAAATATGACACTATGAATTTGTTCACTTAGCAGATATTTATTAGGTATCTACTATGTGCTGTGGACCTTGCTGCTTAGATTGGGGGATGTGGTGGGGATAGCAGAGCATTGAGGGGACCTTGCCTAGTCTAGCAGAAGACAGAGAAGGCAAAAGTATAAGTCAGCTACACCAGGAAATCTGTGGGTCCCACATCAGGACCAGATGCCCGACATGGCTCTCTGACTTGAGTGGGATTAATTCACAGGTTTTATTTTTCTAGTATAGTTATAGATATTTTAAAACAAGCAAGGTAGGCCCATTTAAGAAAACAAAGAGAAGAAGAAAGGACAGAAGCAAAAACGGTGTCTCTCTCTGATCCTACTCCATAGGGTCAGCCACTGTAGCATTCTGGTAAATTTCCTTTCAACCTTTTTTTTTTTTTTTTTTTTTTTTTGGCTTACTCTTAAAATGTGAACTTATCTTGTTAGTTGTTGGGCCTGTGGTTAAACTTGAACATGAGACAGAGGATTTTCCTGAGCAGTTCCCTTATTTGGTGAAACCATTGTTTCCACGATGAGGAATGAATCCAGAGAGAAATATTTCAAGCGCCATCCGGATGTCACTGTAAAAGGAAGGATCAAAGCCTTCCATACGGCTGCTGACTCCCAAATGTAGCTGGCTCCATCAGGATGCTGAAAGCGTCCTCCTGCTGTATCTTCAGGTGATGGGGACTTCCATCTCTTGGTATCACTAGTCTTCTAGTTCTTGATTTCTTAGTTTTGATGCATCTATGAATTGAATGGAGTGTACCTGTAAATAATTAGCAAAGCATGAGTATGTGCATGTGGCTTGTTTATGCAGATCTGGAGTCTTGAGTTCCTGGAGTTAGTTCCCAGATTTCAGGATTCCTGAAACTCTCTGAGACTCCATTTTCTCATCAGCATTATGCTTTCTTGCAATTCTTTATTAGCTTTCCTTGGTAGAAGCTTTCTGTTCCTGTGCCACGGAGGCTCTACTCTATGGAGGCACCAAGGCTAGAGACATATTTTTTTTTCTCTTTTTTAAATTTTTTTTTTTTTAATTTGAGAGAGAGGGAGGCAGGGCAGAGAGAGAGAGGGAGACACAGAATCCAAAGCAGGCTCCACGCTCTGAGCTGTCAGCACAGAGCCCAATATAGGGCTCGAACTCACGCACAGTGAGATCATGACCCGAGCTGAAGTCAGATGCTTAACCAGCTGAGCCACCCAGGCACCCTGAGACATATTCGTGAATATTTAGGTGGAGAATCTTCAGGGCATCTCAAACCAACTATGGTCTGTCCGTCCCCTTCTCACACATGAGGGTAAACATGGAGGTAGACCACACTAGCCTTCATCTCTTGGAAGACTGAACATTCCATTGTACATGTGCTGTAATGATTTTCTTCTAGTGTTCCTTCCTTCCCTGGGGCTGAGTGAGTGTCAGGCGTTGGAAGATCCTTGGAGAGCAGGGTGTCATGACAGCAGTTGTGATTATGACTTCTGGGAAGAGGGCGATGCTGACTCTACAAATAGGGGGCTCCAGCAGATATGGAGAACATTGGTTGGGCATGTAGATTACAATCCTTCACTGGACATTTTTGTGTTACCTGGAGATGTGGTTGAGAGTTTCCAGATTTTTGTGTCTGGGGGTGTCTTAGTTTATGCAAATAATCAACATAGTAGAGGACAGCTTTTAGAGTGTGACCACCTGGAGAGCCACACTCCTTGGCTCTAGCCAGCTGTTGCGAAGAAGCATCTTGGGCTAGTCTTGCCCATGCTTTTCATTTTCAAGAGAATATCTAAACACCCAACATTTTGGGGAAATCTTTTGATAGTAATCATTGGCCACTTAAAAAAAAAGATATTGTGTGGATTCAATAGACCCTAAGTGTGGGTCACTAGTAGGATTAGAATTGTGTAGAAATTCCCTTCTGGTCTTTACAATTGGGGATTGTGTATTCCCCTCCACATCTCCTCCTACCTGCACATCTCTAGGGTGTTCACATTTCTCCCCTGAGTGCTTCACAGTTCTCCTCCTTTGAATGAGTCTGGGTTGTTGTCATTTGACTTACAAAAATGTGAGGCCAAGAGACCCTGGTGCTGTGCAGCACATCACATGAATTGTGATATTGCAAGTCAAAATACAAAACAGTAAATGAGGGTTATGATTTATGCTGTCACAGCAAGAACTACCTACTGCTTGATGCAC
This sequence comes from Prionailurus bengalensis, assembly GCF_016509475.1. Classification (NCBI taxonomy): domain Eukaryota; kingdom Metazoa; phylum Chordata; class Mammalia; order Carnivora; family Felidae; genus Prionailurus; species Prionailurus bengalensis. The sequence goes on from NC_057354.1 coordinate 17,209,580, forward strand.
ATACTGGGCCTTTCACATACATTATCCCGTTTAATGCTCACAGTGAATGAGGTGGTATTAGCTCCACTTTATGGAAGCTGTGTGGGTTTTAGTCACTTGCTCAAGCATGTACAGCTGATAAGGGATGGAGCCCAGCTTTCTTGCCCATCTCTTCCACTCCAGAATAGAGGTGCTTCTCCATTTCTGGGAGAGGTTATTTCCTTCTACCCTAGGCCATCACAAATACCTCCTTGAACCATGCCCTTGCATGTAGCAGGTGTTCTGTAAATACTTTTCTTTATGATAACGTTTGGCTGGCTTTTCTCCAATGGGAGAATTAGCCTAGCAGAAGCAGTTTTTCAGGGCATAGAATGAACCTTTATAAATTTGAATTTTCACAACGAGGTTTGTTTTGTTGAATACAAAAAGAAAGGCAAATATTTACTAATTTTTACTTTATTAAAATGTAATGCACAGGGGCATATTTTCAGAAATGATAAATTGTTTCCTTTACAAAGGGATCTTGGGGAGAAAGAAACATACCACATTTAAAAATTATATACTATTCTATAATTGCACAAACCAAATATGTGTATTATTTGTAATTACATCAGTAATATATGTAATTACATGAGAAAACAATTAAAGCAAACTGCATTGCAAGCGAACATGAATCAGGATTTTTTTCCCCTCTTCCCCAGTTACTCTGCAGCATTAATTTGTCTTCCAGAAGTAAGAATATCACACAGACATTTTAAAAAACATCCCTAACCTGTCTCAGGCACTTTATTTTTAAAAAAATTTTTAATGTTTATTTTATTTTTGAGAGAGAGAGAGAGAGAGAGAGAGAAAGAGAGAGAGAGAAAGCACGAGCAGGGGAGGGGCAGAGAGAGAGGGAGACACAGAATCTGAAGCAGGCTCCAGGCTCTGAGCTGTCAGCACAGAGCTCGATGTGGGGCTCGAAACCGTGACATCATGACCTGAGCTGAAGTCAGATGCTTAACCACCTAGGCTTGAGCCACCCAGGTGTCCCCTCCCTGAGGCACTTTAAAGATTTCTTGAGCAGAAAGTACTGAGGTTTTGCAGTCTCAAAGGTGCGAGTGAGATGCATCATATTGCTTCATTTTTTCTGTCTTACTATTAGTATTATTTTTTTGCCTATAAAAACGATAGCAGACAGTACATTTTTGAGGCATGCTACCTCTATACTACCACTGCACGTGAGCCACTAGAGTGGTTCCACTATGGGTAATTTTTTTCCTGAAAAAACCAACCTGCATATTCTATATTCCTTCTGCAAAACAAAACAAAACAAAACAAAACAAAACAAAACAAAAATCCGACCAACCAACCAAACAAAAAAACCAGGCTAGTTTTGGGAATAATGAGCAATGATCCACTGGTTGGAAATGCTTGTTCTTTTAAGAAATTCAGGGGTTATGTGGAACATATTTTAGTCTCAGGGGAGATTGTTCATGAACCATTCATTCATCAGACAAATAAAGAGCACCTGCTGTGTGCGTCAGTTCCTCTGCTGGGTGCTGGGGTTGTGATGAATTCTCTGGTTCCTGTTCCATGGAGATATGGTCAGGTCTGCTGGATGGAAGACACACACACAGATGTGATGTGGGAAGGAAAGTGCTAAAAGCCATGTGACAAGAATCAGAGGACTCGGAGGAAGAGGGCCCAGAAGGCCTCACAGGGGTGGTGAGGGGTTTGGAAGAAATAGAAATTCTTGCATCGGCTATCTTTTGTCCCAGAGTTGGGATGGAGGGTTGGTGAGAATGTGCTCCGGGCAGGGGTGATGACGTGCTAGGGCAGTGGGATGGGAACAACTGAGGCACGTTCTCAAACTGTGAGTTCCCTAAAGTTGAGAGCAAGGTCAGCTGTGAGGGTGGGACTGGAGATGAGTTTGAATACGGAGGCAGACCACACCTCCCAGCCTGGGGGTGTGATGTCAACAATCTGTGTTGAGGCACCCAGAAATTTTTTTCACACCTTCTCTTCGGCTACCATAGGTAGAGCTCTTGCTTTGCTCAAGGAGATCTTTTGCAAGTTTAAATTGTTGTCTAGGGATCCAGAGTTACCTACCATATCTAATTCCACGGGAGGGAGCTGGATGGGCAGGATGGCGTGTGTGCTTATTGCCAAGGGTGAGGGTGCTAAGTTGTGCGGTCTGCCTTTGGCTTTGACCAGTGTCTCCATTCATCTCAAGGCCCCTGGGAGGTCCGTCCACAGACAGAGGTAGAGGGATGGTGCCTATCTTGGAGGAATATTGTGTAGACAGCTAGCAGCTGTGGGATCTGCAGGTGTATGGTGGAGAGGGAGGACTTACAAACTTGCAGAGAAACATCAGGCAGAGCTGCTTTGCTTCCCGTTCCTCCTGTCTTCTGCTTTTCATCAAATTCTCCTATATAGACTTAAAATGTTAGCAAACAAGAGCCTGTGGGATGCATTATTGAATCCTACCTCTGTTGGTCAGAATATAAATATCACTTAATTCCTTCGTGTGTTCAGCAAACATTTATGTAGCGCCGAGCTCTGTGCGCGAGCTCCCATCTCTGCTGTTGAGAAGTCCTCGGTCTCTTGGGGGAGAGTGAACTGCTGAGGGATTTCTGATTGAGGGATGCATTGAATGACAATGACGATAAATGTGGCTGGCATTTATTTTTTTCGCAACAAAGATTATCATGTCCGCTTGATGAGGGGGGTAGATGTTGTCTCTCATTTCATTGGTGGGGAAACTGAGGCATGGGGGGGGTTTCTGGTAAGTGGAGGAGGCAGAATTCAGGCCCAGGGTAGTTACTGAGCCCCTAGCTGGCAGGCACAGGGGAGGATGTAGTCAGCTTGATCTGGGGGGCAGACACCAGAAAAGCTTTCTCAGAGCTGGTGCCCCGTCAGTGGGTCCCGAAGGAGAAGCTTCCAGAGTGTGGAAGCTGAGTGTGCTTCCTGGGGCTGAGTGTGCTTAGCGCAAGTAAAACTGGGATGAATTATTACTGGTGTTTCCAGCAGGAGGCAAGGGGCAGTGAGATTGGCATCAGAGAGGTTCTGCTGGGCGGCTCTGGGAGGGTCTTGGGCACTGGCCAAGGATGCTCCGTCTACCTGTGTGGGGACTTCACATGACCTGTGAACACAATCTATTCCTACTGACAGCTGAGGGCATCTCTGAAGGCCTGTTTAGAATCACTTGTGAAGCAGGGTCAACAGGGGCAGGTCCAGGAGGTTTTGTGAAGGTATACACAATTTAGGGGAGTGCTTTAAGAAAAAGAATACGACAGTTTAAATTCAAAATCAGGTACAGGGTCTTGAAAGGGATGTGTGTAAGTGAGGGCCCCCGACATGTCAGCTTTGTTAGTGTCATGCCAAGTTCACCACTGGCTACTCTTTTTCACTGACGTCATGCTTATTTCTGCATTGGTGCAGGAAAACAACGGGTCATGTTTGCTTGGTTGTTTTTGGGCCAGGACTGAGGAGTCTTTTTTTTGACATGACATCAACCAAGTTTGGAGGGTGGCCTAACCAGAATCTCCTTCTAAGGTGTCTCCCGGGATTGGCTAACTGTGGCTAGTCTGGTCACAAAATCATCTATTTTATGCATTCACATGTGGGCTCCTTGTACATCTAATTTTTTCATTGCAGAGGTACTAGCGATGGTTGATATTCAGGACATAATTCCCAGAGTGTTCCTGCCTTGCTAAATTTCAGTTTGTATGTCTTTCGTCAAATATTTGGCTTAGCTGGGGCTGGTTGGCATATTGTGTTAGCTCAAAGTGATTTATTGTCTCAGTGTCATCCATTCACTATAGAGAGGTAATATTTAGTGTGTCAGTGGGGATTATGTTGTAATCTCAAGAAAAATATAGGAAGTTGGGTAGAGAAAAAATTCAGGGAGAAGAACCAAGCAGTTATTAAAATAGGCTTTTCTAATATATGTTCATTTGTTGAGAGTTACATCCACAACTTCATTTCTCATCAAAAAGTCTCAAAGAGCCAATTTCCAGTAGTTCTTATCCCTCCTTGCAGCTGAATATTTGGGGGTATTTTAAAGTGATATCATAAAATAGATGGAAAATGAAGTCCTATAAATGATCTTTAATCAACAGGCTCTGTTGCTTTATGAAACAGAAAACAGTGAACAAAAGACTATGATTTTAATTCAAGGAATGAGAGCTATTTATTTTAAGTATTTCTGCAGAATGGCAGAAGTAATTTATTCAGTTATAATTAGACACATTGTAAAATGGACGATTGTGAAGAGAGTGATTCTTGCTGGCTTCTGTGAGTCAGGGAAGGCGCTTCTGTACTGTTCTCTGCTATCTGGCCACAGATCCTGGTGCCAGAAATTAATCTGTGAACAGGGCAGAACCAGAGAAAAATGGAAGCTGAAACTGTTCATGTTCCCTTTTCATCCTGAAAATGGGTTTTCCTTCTTTCTGTCTTGATAAGAAACTCCTGCAGCAAGTATTTAAATTGGAGTATTGCTTGGGTGTGATATGCAGTAGACCAGATTTAGCAGTAGGTAATGGAAAAAAGTTTGAGGTGTTCAACTAGGGGAAATTAGATGTGCATCTATAGTAAACTGTGGCAACTTAAAAAACCAATGTTATTTGGGGCTGCATTAATAGAAGTATAGGGAACAGACCACTGGAGGTGATTGACAGATGGAAATTCTTGTTTTCTTTCAACAAGTATTTATAGAGGGCTTCTGATGTGTTAGGACTAGAGACACATTGGTGAACAACGTAAACATGTTTCCTTGGAGATCAGAGACTTTGGAAGGAGGCAGATAAATGGGCAGATAATTATGAAACAGCAAGAGAAACTGTTGAGAGAAGTCCAGCATTGCATGTAGAAGCAGGGGGTAAGGATAAGACAGAGGAAACAGTCTCTGCATTGGCTCAGAGGTGAGCCGGTATGGCACTTTGGGGGAACAGAATGTTAAATGTGGTTGGAGCATAGAGTTGGAGGGTGCTATAGAGTAAGAGATGAGGCCAGAATGGCGAACAGGCAGATCTTGCAGAGAAATATAGATCGTGGGCTAATTTACGACTGTATCCTCAGGGCAGTGAGAGCCACTAATGAGTTTTAGGCAGTGATGTGTTGGGACCAACTTTACGTTTTAGAATCATCACTTTCACTTCCAAGCCGGTAAAACGGATGGAGAAAATAAGGTGGCAGACAGCAGATGAGCTAGGCAACATCTTTGAGACATAGCGGTGGCCTCAACTGGAGTTATGGCAGTGAGCACGGAGGAGATTGAGTGGATGGACTTGAGAACCAGTTAGGAGAGAGAATCAACAGGCAGGTGGTTATCTGGATATTTGAGGAGAGAGAGTCAAAGTTGATGCCCAGATGGAAACTGGATATGATACATCCTCCAATGCAGCGTGTTTGGTTGTGTAGGGGACAAGATCACAAGTTCATATCTGGGTGCATGCAGAGTGTGAGTGCCCGTGGGGGGTATTGCAGTGTGGGTATCTGGTAAGCAGTGGAGTTTTTGAGTCTGGAGTTTGGAGAGAAGCTGGAATTTTAGATCTTGGAGCCATCGCCACACACACGGTCATTGACTCCTGGGAGTGATAGATCCCTATGCAGTGGGAAGAGCCAAGGGTTACCACACCAATATGTTTGCATGGAAGATGTGGTACTCTATCTTGGACCCTTGCTCTGTGTAGCTGTGGATGGCATAACCAGAGTCCAAAAGTTCCAGCAGGCAGATTATCACTTGGCAGTAGGTAGGACTTTTGCATGAATACAAATGCCCAGAAATGCATGGGTTCCTTGAAAGGTGGTGAGTTTCCTGTTATCAGATGTATTCAAGAAGAACTCCATGAGCACTTGCCTGGGATCCTGTAGAAGGCATTCACGTGTTAGGTGGGATTGTTACCAAAGGGACTTCTAGATACCACCCTGGTCTGATTACTACAGTTACGAAATTGCCATTTTGGATGGAGGTGCCTATGTCAAGATCCTTATGTTCAGTTTGCGGTCTGTCTGGTCCTTTTACGACCTTTCCTTTCCAAGTCTGCATGGATTCCACAGTCCTCACATCTGCCATTCTCCTTCCTGAAACCCTAGTTCCCTTCTCCGTCTCTACCTCGAGCCCAACACCTGGACAATTCAGCTCTTTTTCTTCTCTCCCTTTTATCAGGTGGCTGGATGCTGCTGGCAAAATTCCTCAAATCTTAAAAATGTGGCCTCTGTAAATGTATCATCCCTAGTCTCATCTGGGCCTGCAGGTTGGCTCCATAACTTTTCCCTGTGCCTGGTCGACATTTTCCGTCTCCTCTGTAGTCTGCCACATCTTCTTCCCTGTCTGCCAGAGGTCTCTCTTCTCCTTCTCAGAGAAAACATCAGGCATCAGATGAGAATTCCCTCCATGTCCTGCCACCAGCTCTCTGGGATGCCGGCATCTGAAGCCCCCCTTGGCTCTATAGGACAAGATACGTGTTCTATCAGGTTTCCTGTCCCTGGGAACTTGAACTTCAGGAGTGTTTCTACCATTCCCTAACTGATAAGACTGACTCACTGTGACTAAGTGTTTGAACAAAGTGTCAGTTATGCTATGTCTGTTTTCCTTCTGGGAGTCTGGAATTTCGGAATGTGCTAGGCAGGGGGTGCTTGCATGACCACCCCCCGATAAAAACACTGGGCACTGAGTCTCTAATGAACCTCCCTCACAGACAACACTCTACACATGTTGTCACAACTCATTGTTGGAGGAATGAAGTGCATCCTGCATGCCTCCACAGGGCCAGGACTCTGGGGAGCTTGCACCTGGTTTCCTCCAGACGTCACCCCACGCATCTTTTCCTTTTGCTGATTTGCTTTGTGTCCTTTCACTGGAATAAATCACAGCTGTGCGTGGACTCTATGCTGAGTCCTGTGTGTCCTCCAGTAAACCATCGAATATAGGGTTGGTCTTGGGTTCCCCCAAGGCACTTTCCCTCCAGCATGTATATATGCTCAACTAATTCATCTTAGTAAGTGAAGAAACAAGCAAAGACCCCACATCTTCTCCCGGCCACTGCCCCACGGCCTTCCGTGCTGTTGACCAGTTGCTCTTCCTCCAGTGGCTGCGTTGGCCAGGGGTTCTGGAAGCTGCTTTCCAGCCTTCTCTATGGGCTTGTTCTCTCAGCTGAAATTGATTGGGGTTCTGGTCTAGGTTAACTTCTCCGTCTCTACTTTGCATGTGTTGGTGGCTCTTGGTGGGCTGAGATGGGGAGATTGCATGGGGAATTTTGCAAGCTGAAGTACCCATTTCCTGCCTGACCGGAATCACTGGGGAGAAGAGCCTGCACAAAGCTTCCCAAGGAGTCTGGATCAGATTCTGCCCTTCAGTTGAGAGCTGTCGCCCTATGGGATGTCCGCTGCACCCAATACATTTACATGACAGGACTCCCCTCCTCTGTATCTGTGGCTGGGACTCCTCTTCTGAGATTTGAACCCAAATCAGAACAGATCCTACCTGCTCTTCTCCATCCCTGTTATTGCCGCCTTTGTCCAGGCTGGCATCTCTCGTACCCCATCCCCCTGTTCTCCTTTTTCCCACAAGGGGCCACAGTGACATTTTTACATAAGTGTAATCATGTCACCTCCCTGCATAAAACTCTGCAGCATCTCAGTGCACTCACACCGGGCCTGGAATTTAGTGGGTGCTTGTTTTGTTGAATGAATGAGTGAATGCATGAATGTGTAAGTGTTAGATTTTATTCAAGTGCCGAGTTAGCAACCCCGTGAGCCCTTTAGGCAGATAAAGAGCCAGGGCTGAGAATTAGAGCCAGTGAGCTGTTGAATTTATATTAGATCAATTTGCTGAAGACTCTGGAAAAGTCCAAAGGAGGAGGGAGAGGGATTGCAGAAATGGGCGCCACTTGCCTTTGTCTAAGAGGCTTAGGAAGGGAAAGTGGAGGGGATTGTTGAAAATAACCATGGCGAGGGGGAGGGGAGGCTTCTGATCCCACCTGGGACCCCTGGGTGCTCCACAGGACCCCTACTTACTGGCAGAAGAGGAGCTCTTGCTACGGTGCCCCAGAACATGTGATTCTCCTTGGTTTGAATCCAACTCTGCCACCTGCAGGCTGTATGCTCCTGGCCAAGTTCTATGTGCCTCAGTTTACTTATTTGTAACATGGAGTTCCCAAAGCCTATCTCTAGTGGTAATCATGGAAGTCGCTGAGAAAATGTGAGTAAAGCTGGCCTGTGGCGATCCGATGTGGTCTTTTGTTGGTGGTGTGGTGTAGGCAGCAATGGTGTCATCAGTGGTTGTGATCGCCCCCTAAGGCTCCATTGGGCACTGTACCTGCCACATAGAATTAGTGCTTCTCTGGCCCCTCACATGGAATCTAGCACTTACTTCATGGGTACTCAAAGTCATTGAATGGATAATCATGGTCTGAATGCTAATTATTTAATGTAGGTCGGTTGACTGGCAGTATGTGCCATATGGTTGATATTCAACAAATTGTAGTTATTGCTCTTGTTATTTACCTGGAAATACAAAAGTGGTTGTGATGGGGTGTGTATTTCCTTTCATAGAGGGCAAGCAGCATGATTTCTTCTGGCCTTTAATGGAACCACATGTACTCACGTGCCTTTCTTTCATCAGGTAGAACTCTTTTCCTAGCAAGGACTCCTGGGGACTCACTCTCCTTTGGGAAGAAGGAGCGTTTAGTGCAAGACCCAGACCTGGCCATTTCCATGGGGGTCACAGAGAACATGCAGCTCTGCCCTCTTTAAAATTTCCCATCCTGACTGGGGTGCAGCCCTGTGTCCCATGGCCACACTTGTTCCATTTCCCTTGAATGCCAGCTTATAGCCTTGGCCTTCTTTTGAGCCTCCTGCTCACATAGATCATTTTTATTTCAGTAATCAAGTCTTTTTAGAACTTGGGGCCTAATTCACTGTTTCAAGTCTTCTGCACACAGTCTTGGGCACTTCCAGGCCCCTGAGGCCTAGGCAAAATGTTGTTTGAAGCCTCGCCACAGCCCTCTCTGTGTTGCTTCTGCCACCCCTGTGATGGCAAACGAGGGAGGGGAGGGCACGTGGAATTGAAATAATTTGCTCTGAGCACTGAGGTTAATCTTAGGTCTCTTGTACCCCATGGGGGGGTGCCCTTTCTTCTGTGCCACGGTGGCCTTGAGGACAGCCCTTCAGAGGCCCGCCATAGCTGGATCAAGGGTATCCAGATGCTCATTGTGGGATGACTTGGTGTTGGAGGTCTCTCCAGTGGTTGCTTTCGGTGGATCTTGTTTGAGGAAACTGTTCTAGGAATAAAGTCCATGTGAGTGAGAGCAGCTTGATATTATAAAGCCCTATACAAGTATCATTTAGGTTGGATGAGTCTCTAAACAGTTGATGTGGTCAGTTCTCCCCCTTATCTGCATCTGTGCCTTTGCATTATGACATTATTGCTCCTTCTATGAAGAAGTGGCATCTGTTTCTCTACCCTTGGAATCTGAACTTAGTTATGTGACTCCTTTTGACCAACGGGACAGGAGTAAATGTGACACTGGGCTGAGGTTTGAAAAGTACTTGTGCATTGAGGCATGTTCTCTTCTCCTGGGATCCCTGCTGATACCTCTGCATGAGGAAGCCCACTAGCCTGCTGGATGATGACACATACATGACCCAGGTACCCCCATCGCCCCAGCTAATAACCAGCTAACTCTAGAAGCAGAGCTCCTGAGCAGCTGCTGATCATCAGCCTAGATCATTAGAAGAATCACCCAGATGAGCCTAGATCAAAGTACTGACCCACAGAATCATGAGGTAAACAAATGGTGGTTGTTTGAGGCCACTGAATTTGGGGGGTAGTCTGTTGCATAGCTAACTGATAGAGTTAAATTAATGGCCAGTGATTTTTTTTTATTATTAATCAAAAGGATTTAAGAAAAAAAATTACAAATGGATTTGCTACAGGATTTCTTAAGTTAACTCTTTATCAGGGGCTCTGAAATGTCATCCAGTTTATCAGACCAGTATTTGTACTAAAATTTTCCTGAACACCTGTGGCTTCTGAGTATGAATTTCCCAGTTTGCAGAGAATCTTTGGCCTGAGTGTGAGTCCGAATATGTGGCCTCACCAGACACGAGGATTAGTCGTGTCTGAGAATTCATGATCCAAGAAGAAATTTAGCCAGAAATGTTATCCTGAGCACAGCTCTGGCAGTTGGGAGTAATTGACTGAAAACTATAAACTGCTTGGATTCAGCATTGTAAAAGATAATTTCACACATGGTGGTTCTGTAAGGGTATTAAGCCTCAAAAAAGTAAACTGGATTAAGAAGGCCCAGCGAATATGAAACACTGAATGGGGGCATTAATAACCAAAAGCATGGATGAAATTGAGGAACAAGAGACCCAAAGAAAAGCAGAAGAATTGAAATAGGATGAGTTCCAATTTAGCTTTGATATTCTACAACTGGAAGATCTCATCCCATTAATACACACACACACACACACACACACACACACACACACACCACACACACACACACACACACACACACACACACACACACACACAGCCCTAGATAAGATTTGCTGACTCTTGTCCATTTAAAAGTAGTTCCACTTGTAGGATTTCCACCTGCTGCATCGTTGTGTGTGTGTGTGTGTGTGTGTGTGTGTGTGTGCTCACGTGCAGGAAATGTACATGCTAGGATATTCATTGCAGCTTTCCTCATACTTGCAAGAGACCGGACATAAAGGTAATTGACTATACTACGGAGTAAAATTAAAGAGAAAGAGCAAGATGTCTAAACATTAATATGGAACAATATCCAAGATTTATCAATTGAAAAAAGCAATGTATAGAACTTTGTCTAGTGGCTTATCAGTTGTGTAACAAAAGGACACATACAACACACATACACAGGTTTGTATATACATAACCTGCATAGATTACCACCAGAAGAAAACACAAGAAAGTGCTAATATTTCTCCAGGGGAGGAAACTAGGTGGCTGGTGGGCAGGTGTAGGAGAGAGATTTTATTGTATGCTCTTTTGCTTTACATTTCACTGTATTTCTGGATTATCTTTACAAAAATCTCCTAACGCATATTTAAAATGTTTCTTCTGTTCTTGTGAAGTCCCTTGAAGTCTTTTGTGTCCTCATCCTGCCCTGAGCATGTGAAAGGAGGAAGAGGAAAAAGCACCCCCTGTGGCAGAGGAATTGGCAACGCCCCTTTGGTGTCTTTTCTGGGTTCTTGGCCTGGTGTGGCCGTTTTCTAACTCTGGCCACCGTGAATGCTCAGCATTTGGGTTCCTCAGCAGTGAGTGGGCAAAGGACACCCACAACCCTTACAGGAACAGGGACGAATACAGTGCGTGGCTCCTTCTGGTTTGGTTCTAGGGCTCCCAGGCTGCCACCTCATGCCGCCACGTGGAAGTGGATGCGGGCCACTATGGGGGAGATCATGGTGGTGGGGACAAGCTCCCCTGGGTGGAGGCGTGCTCCATGCAGGGGGAATGAGCTCCCAAGTGGTGGGGATGAGCCCCCCCATGGTGCAGGGGCGTGTTCCACATGGCGGGGAATGAGCCTCACTGGCAGGGATGAGCGCCACAAGGCGGGGAGGAACCCCACATGGCTGGGGCATGCTCCACCTGTGTTAAACGAGCCCCACGTGGCGAGGACGAGCCCCACCTGGCTGGGGCGTGCTCCACATGGTGGAAAACAAGCTCCACGCGGTGGGAAACGAGCCCCACATGGTGGGGGCGTGCTCCACAGGGCGGGGAATGAGCCCCGCATGGTGGGCGTGCTACACGGGAGGGAGACGAGACCCAAGAAGAGGGGGCGTGCACTCAGACGGCCGTGGCTCACTGGGGCCCCCGGCAGCGTGGCAGGGTGGCAGCGAGGCCTGGCGGGGCCCTGCAAGCCGGCGCAGAGGCTGTGGAGTCCACACGCGAGGAAAGGCTCAGTAAGTGGTTCGGGGCAGCTGGGGTGGCGATGGGTTGGGGGGGGGGGGTCGCCGCGGAGTCCTTCAGCGGCGTTCTGGCGAGAAAGCTCCTGGCCGTTCGGCCACGGCTGTGGGCCAGGTGACGGGTTTACTTTGGTGGGAAGGGCGCGCGGTACTCGGGGCGGCCCTTCCACGGCGTCGGAGCCGCGTGTCTGCGGTGCTGGCGGGGAGGCACGGACGCGGTGGTTAACCGAGCCGAATCCGGCGTTTTCCGGAGTGTGTGCCCAGACCGGGTGAGCAGCTCCCCCGAGGCTGCAGGGGAAGGCTCGGGCCCCAGCGCGTGTGTGTTGCGTGACGGTGGCTTTGCGTCCTCTGGTTGGGGCGGGTCTCGTGTTGACATAACCGCGCAGAGAGCGGTGTTGATGGCAGGTGTCCCCCGAGGGTGTGTGGGGCTGCGCTGGGGACCGGCAGGGTGGGAGACTCGGGAAGGCAGGGCCCTCCGTGACTGAGGGGGATGGTGGAAAGCAGGGTTAGTGCCCTAGTCACAAGCCAGGGCGCGTTGTGTCCAGGTCAGGGAACCAGGGGTGGTCGGGTGGGCAGCACCTTTCCAGGTTGAGGTGTTACTGTTCTAAATGACAGCAGCAGCCCTGCCCCCCTCCCCCCCCCCCCCCCCCAGCGCAGTACAAAAGCCCTGAGGCATGGCATCCGCCAGAGTCTTCACAGAGACCATTGTCATCCCTAAATGAGGAAACTGAGGCTTAGGGAGATCAGCCGGCGTCCCCAGGGCCATGTGGCTTGCATGTATCACGACCCACCAGGGAAGGAGGAACTCAAATTGGCTTGACTCCAGTGCTGGCTTTCTGCCTAGTTGCCGAGTCCTCAATCCCTGTGTTCCAGGCCACACAGGGCAACCAGTTCCGGTCTGCTCGGTTGTCCTCTTGCTTTGCGTTTTTGAGCAATGCCCTTGGAACGGAAGAAACCCGCTCCAGGCTCTGTGTGTCGGAGGCTCTTCTGGATACTGGAATCTTGCATGTGTTACCCTGTTGTCCGCGTGTCTAAGGCAGTCCTCCCAGAGCTGCTCCCCAGTGCCCTGACTCAGCACCGTGTGGCAGGCACTGCATTCAGAACCCCATGCACATTGCCTCAGTAAATCCTTACTGCTGTTGGCCATCTTTAATTTCCTGGTGAAGAGCCATGGGCTCAGAGAAATAACTGCAGGTCTCCCAGAGGTGAGGGCTCTAGACAACACTTGAATCCAGACAGCCTGACCCCCGACCCCCAAAACCACGCTTTTTCTTATGAACTGGAAAAGGTTTCCTCACTGCAAACGTCCCACATCTCTCTGCCTTTCCTGCCTTGGGGAATTGAGAGGCTCTTTTTTGTGCAGGCTGAAGTTAGTGTATTCCAAACCTACTTGTGGAGGCCACAGCACACTTGGAACTCATCATGTATGGGTCAGGGGGGAGGGGAATTGTGTGGGAGCGTTGGCCCAGCAGCTAATGGTGCCTGATGGTGGGTGGGGCTGCGTCTCTGGAAGGGGTCTACTAAGATGCTCTGGGTAGTGTGGGGGAAGAGGTGTTCAATGACTGGCTCTGTCCTGAGGAGTCCCTCATGTGCCTTTTTTGAGCTGCTCACGTTTTAGGAGACTGGCAAGGTGCTCAGCTGGCATTTCACAGGGAGTCTTCATCTGCCTTTTCTCTCCTACTTCCTGTTCTTTTGAACTTTGTGTCGGAGATGAGTCAACTTTTTCGATAAATGGGAAGGTAGTAAAAACTTTAGGCTTACACTTTGTAAAGTATTTGTCATAGCTAGTCAATTCTTTTGTAATCCAAACTAGTCCTAGACCATATGGAAATGAGTGGGTATTGCTGTGTGCTAATAAAACTTGATAGAAGTAGAGGGCTGGGGCGCCTGAGTAGCTCAGTTGGTTAAGCATCTGACTTTTGATTTCAGCTCAGGTCATGATCTATCGGTTTATAAGCTCGAGCCGCACATTGAGTTCTGCGGTGATAGCGAGGACCCTGCTTGGGATTCTGTGTCTGCCTCCCTGTCTGCCCCTCCCCTACCCGTGCTCTGTTTCTCTCAAAATATTAACAAAAAAGGGCCAAATTTAGCCTACAAGGGTTGGTTTGCTGATTCCTGGAGAAAGAAAACTGGGCTTTTGGGGGTCAGGAAACCCTTGGTCACAGTCCCTGCACTGCTCCTCACCATGTTACCCTGGACATGCTGCTTCACATTCCTGGGCCTCAATTTCCTCTTCTGCTTCAGAGGAAGTTGGACTAGATCTCTAAGTGGGGGGGGGGGTGGTTAGGAGAGGATTTGGGGTGACCTTGTGGGGATCCTGAGTGGATATCGGCAGGTCAGAAGACAGGAGTGGGAGGGTATTGTTGAGTTGACTATGATTCCAGAATCTGATGTTCATTCTCACACCAAACACTGGAGTGAATTGAGAAAATGGGAGTAGCAGAAAAATCTGCGGGCTGCTGAGGACCTGGAGAAGGCTGTAGGAATATGTTCAAACACACTCAGGAGCCTGTGTGGGCAAAATAAAGTCGGCAGCCAGAGGGAATTCAGAAGTGGCTATAGATGTAGATGTTACATCCGCTGCCTCATGAATTTTAACTCTGGAAATTAATTAGTTTTATTAGAACACCATGAGATTGTGCATAGACTGGCTGAGGCACTAGGAGTAAATGGGAGGTATCACCAGGGCTGAGGGTGTGGCAGAGTGTGTGTGTGTGTGTGTGTGTGTGTGTGTGTGTGTGTGTGTGTGTGTGTTGGGGAGGGGGGTACTGGGGATGGTGGGTGGGTCTGTTAACATCTTCGTTAATTCACTGGTGGTGAGAATAAGTAGCATGTTAAGGGAATCTGAGCCTGCTGATCATTCTGGCCACTTGGTAGTCCCAGAAATAATAGATCTTCCCTGAGAAGGCCAGATCTCAGGAAAAGGGAGGGAAACATGATTGAATTGTTTTTCAGCACTTACTTAGTGTGCATCTACTATGAACGAGGCCCTCTTCTAGGCACTAGGGACGTAGCATTGAAGAGGGCAACATCTTTGTTTTTATGGGCTTCATCTTGTGGAAGGGAATGATCGTGAAAGTGGACATGATGATACAGCAGACCATGGGAGGGTTGAAGACAAGGCACTGAAATGTAGCCACACACTCTGGAAGGAATCCTAACATCTGGAAATCAGGCTCATGGTTATTTACTGGTGTCAGGGTCAGGCTGTAGCCACTTAGGTGAGCCAAACAAAGCAACAGGTGATTAAATAGCAAATTGTTTGTTGAAAAGCAGAATAGCCAAAACCCTGCTACCCAGGACCTTTGGGGGCACGAATCCAGCTTAATAGCTGAGTTTTCCACTTGGCTCTGGATTTAAGCACCATCGTGATTATTT
The DNA here is from genome assembly GCF_016509475.1 of Prionailurus bengalensis. Lineage (NCBI taxonomy): Eukaryota > Metazoa > Chordata > Mammalia > Carnivora > Felidae > Prionailurus > Prionailurus bengalensis. The sequence goes on from NC_057354.1 coordinate 17,224,862, forward strand.
AAAAAAAAAACAAAAAACAAAAAACAAAAACCTTGAAACATTTGCCTGTCAGGGAAAATACCTTTTTTTTTTTTTTTTTTTTTTTTTTTTTTTTTTTGGTTTGAGAGCAGTCTTTCTAAAATGTATTTCATGTGACTGCCTTTTGAGACTGGGAGATCAAATGGAATTGTAGAGGCCCAAGGTCAGAATGAGGAAGCACCCCTTCCCCATCACACCCACAGATGTACATTCATGGATTTGCATGCTGTAATACACCATTTCCTTAGGGGCTTTAAGACCCTAAATTCAATGCCTCCTTGGTTGTATTTTTTGAGATCTTGTGTTTGCTTTGGATAGTCTTTTTCTTGCCCACATTGTGTCTCTATAACAATACTTTTCTTTATTAGTCTGTTATATTTGTTTATATTAAATAAATATACATATTAGGTAGAAAGCTTTGAAAACTGCAGATTGCAAGAAAATGATTATCTACAGTTGCATTACCTGGGGACAGTTAATGTAATGGATGCCTGTTCTCTGAGGATCTTTGTGTTCCATCAGAATGGGGTCACAGTGTTCACAATGCCTGGTGATCTGTTTTTTTCCCCCCACTTAATGTCATGAACATCTGTAAAAATTAAAAAATATTTCGGGGCGCCTGGGTGGCGCAGTCGGTTACGCGTCCGACTTCAGCCAGGTCACGATCTCATGGTCCGTGAGTTCGAGCCCCGCGTCAGGCTCTGGGCTGATGGCTCAGAGCCTGGAGCCTGTTTCCGATTCTGTGTCTCCCTCTCTCTCTGCCCATCCCCCGTTCATGCTCTGTCTCTCTCTGTCCCAAAAATAAATAAACGTTGAAAAAAAAAATTAAAAAAAAAATTTCTACAGTATTTGTGCACATGTGTTCTTATAAAGCTTTTTATCAGGAGTATTCAAACGTACATTAAAGCCTAGAATAGAATCATGATACCCATGTACTTATCACCCAGCAATTGCCAAAGTTCTGTGATTCTAGCAACATCTCCCCTCCCTGTAGTTTGTTTGGAGTATTTTAAAATGAAAAACCCAAACCTATCCCTTCACTTGCAAATTCTTCAGAAGATAAATCTATAAGTTTTCAGGGCAGTTTTGCCCTTCAGGAGACATGTGGCAGTGGCTGGAGACCTTTTCAGTTGTCACAACTGGGGGTGGTAATGGTGGTGGTTGCTGGTGGCCTTGAGCAGATAGAGGCCAGGGGTGCTGCTATCTGTCCTACATTGCACAGGACAGCCCTCCAAGACCAAGAATTGCCTAGCTTGAGATATTTTGTCAATAGTGCTGGGGTTAAAATAGAAGCATAATTCTATCACCATGTGTAACAAAACTGACACCAGTTCTTCCATAGCACCCTGTTTTCTTTAACTTGTCAGTGTAAAAAAAAAAAAAAAAGTCTGAATCCATACCCAAAAAGGACTTTTACTTTCCTCTAATCCATGACTGTTCCCCCTTAGCTTTTCTTCATGACATTTATTTGTTGCAGACTGTGGGTCATTATTTTCTGTAGATTTTCCCATATGCTGGATTTGGTTGACTGTGTCTTTCTGGTATTGGGGTATCATGTCTCCTGATTCCCCCCACTTCCTGTAAATGGAAGTTGAGCTTGCTCAGTTAAGTTTAGATGTCCGCTGTATTTTATCCATTGTAAATTTCCCCGTCAACCTTTTGTCTAATGTTGGTTTTCACAGTGTGGTTCCTTGTCCCTTAACTAGCAGCACCATTTTCAATTGGGAACTTGTAAGACCTGCTAATTATTGTGTCCTACCTCAGGTCTGTTGAATCAGAAACTCAGAGTAGGACCCAGCAATTTGTATTTCACCAACACACTCCTACTCTCTAGATAGAGGTATTTATGAGAAAGAACTGGCTCGTGTAATTAGGGAGGCTGGCAGGCTGGAGAACCAGAGAGAGATGATTTTGCAGATGAAGCCCAAGGTAGCTGGCTACAGAGTTTGTCTTGTTTGGGGGGTTGGGGAGGATGGTCGGCCTTTTGTTATGTTCAGCCCTTCAGTGGACTGGATGAGGCCCACCCGTGTTATGGAGACCATCTGCGTTATTTAGTCTTATTTTAATGTTTAATCTCCTTCAAAAACACCCTTAGAGAAACACCCAGAATAACGTTGACCAAAAATATCCAGGTACGTTTTGGTCAGTTAATTGTACACAAAATTAACCATTATACCAGGTGATTCTGATGCATGATGGAATTTGAGAACCACCACCCTAATGGTTTTAATAGCCATTGTTGGACATTTCCTAGACCAGTTATTTCATCAGCAGTTGCAAAATGACTTGTTTTGTTCTTTTTGCATTTATTAACTTTTATGAGGAATATTCCCTCATAAGTCTTTGCTGATAAGTCTTTAGGAATGATAGGATAAATGCTTGATTTATTCCCTTTATTTTTCTATTAAGGTATAACATGCACATGATATGCACAAATAATTACAGCTTAGTGAATTTTACATGTGCATACACCCATGCAGCCATTATAGAGAATTTCCGGAATTTCCCCTTGTGCCCCCTTCTAACAGATGCCCACTCTTCCTTCACCAAAGTAAACAGTTGTATTTAAAATGTATTTTTGCTGTTTCTTTGTGCACAGTTTTATTTTTTATATAATTAGCCATTCATTTTATTCAGTTTCTGGACTTGGGTTGGATAATGCCATTCTTAACATAAAACCAAGATAATGCCTTTTTCTGTAACCTTTATGTATATATATGCTCTGGATCCAAGTTTTCCAAATGACTAGCTAGTTCTAACATCATTGAATCCTTCCTATCCTCCTTACTGATTTGAAATGTCTCTTATCTTACATTAAATTTCCATATAAATTTGCATCTATTGTTATGTTTGTCTCTTCTTGTACTATAGCATTATAATATGTTTTACTATCTGGCAGGTTAACTCACCCCAAATCCTTAAAGTAATCACATTTTCAGATTTTTTTTTTCCCCCTGACTATTCTTGCGAGTTCATTCTTCCAGATGAATTTTGGAGTCATGTTGTCAAGGTTCATACATTGGAATTTTTCTCATTAGAATTACTTCTACAATATCACAAAATTGGATATTACAGAGAACATAAGAACAACATATTTGGTGGATTCAGTAGTTCCTTTTTGTCCTCCAGTAAAACTTTCTTCCAGGGTTTTGTGTGTTTTTGTAAAATTCATTCTTTGTTTTTCTTTTGAAGTATTTCTTCCTGTTCTTTCTATGTAGTTATTCTTAGCGTAAGAAGCTATTGGCTTTTTTTTTTTTTAATCTTAGTAAAATTTTAGGTTTTTTGGATAGGCTTCTCAGTTGAGGTTGGGTTTTTCAAGTATACAACCAGCTAAAAATAAAGAGGATTTTATCTCTTTTGATAGATACCACTTATTTTGTTCTTTAATTGCATTGAATAGCACTTAGAATACAATGTTAAGTAACAATGTGATAGTGGGCATTCTTGTTTTTTTTCCTTTAATGGGAACACTTACAGGGTATCATCTTTGAGCATTCTGCTGATTATGGTGTGTGTGTGTGTGTGTGTGTGTATGTGTTATGTGTGTTATCCTTGAATGTTCTGATTATTTTGTGGGGGGTGTGTGTGTGAGAGACATGTGTTATGTGTGTTAAGCTTTCATTGAATTAAGCCTGGGTTCTGCTTTACCAAGTTTTTTTTTTTTTTTTTTTCCCTCAAACTCAGGCCAGAGTGAGGAATTTGGTTAACTGCTTATTTGGTGTCTACTGAGTTCACAAAATGTTTGCTTTTTAGTGTGTTAACATAGTGATTTTTAATAGCCTCTGTTTTGGGGATGAAGTACATTAGGACAGTGTTATTTTAAAGGTTTTCTTTTGCTTAAGTACTTAATTAGGATTTTTGTTTATGTTCATAAGAGGTTGATCTCAGGTTTTTGTTTTTTTTTTTTTGTTTTGTTTGGTCTTTGTCAAGTTCTGTTATCAGTCTTCTGCTGGCTTTGTTTAAAAAAACAAAACAAAACAAAACAAAACTTAAAAGCTTGTTGGGTGCCTGTGGCTCAGTTGGTTAAGCATGTGACTTCTGTTCAGGTCATGATCTCACCGCTAGTGAGTTTGGGCTCTGTGCTGACCGCTCAGAGCCTGGAGCCTGCTTCAGATTCTGTCTTCCTCTCTCTCTGCCCCTCCCCCTCCTTGTGCTCTGTATCTCTCAAAAATAAACATTAAAAAAAAAAAAACTTGTCTAAATCAATCCACCTCTATATCTAGGCCTAAATGTTTCTTTGAGGGATAATTCTTTGATAAGATATTTTTACCTTATTTTTTTTATTTATTTAAAAAAAATTTTTTTTTCAACGTTTATTTATTTTTGGGACAGAGAGAGACAGAGCATGAACGGGGGAGGGGCAGAGAGAGAGGGAGACACAGAATCGGAAACAGGCTCCAGGCTCTGAGCCATCAGCCCAGAGCCTGACGCGGGGCTCGAACTCCCGGACCGCGAGATCGTGACCTGGCTGAAGTCGGACGCTTAACCGACTGCGCCACCCAGGCGCCCCAAGATATTTTTACTTTAAATAGAAAATAAGTTATTTAAAAAAAATTCTGAAATTTCATTAAGGTAAATTGTTTCATTTTCTGTCAAGTTTTAAAAATTCTGTGGAAATGATTGCATAATCATACAGACGAATTTGAAAATTCCAAAAAAGTGGGAAGAATGTAAAAATCACTTTAATGTCCATAACATACGGACAAAAGCAGGGCAGCTCTGGAGCAAGCATAACAGTGGAGGTGGGATAGAGGTGGTGTTTCCAATTTTGGCATGAAGAACAGATTTGTGAAGTTTGCTTCTGGATCCTGTAGAAGGTTTGTACCTGCAAGGTCCCTTGATGCTATTCTCTTCTTTGTTTTGCAGTAAGAGATCCTGGTTTTCTTTCTTTTTTTTTTTTTTTTTTTTTTTCTTTCCTTCCCCCATGAACAGGGTGTACTCTGTTCAGATACTATGTTAGTAAGAAATAGGAAGGGGCAAATACATTACCCATATGTGGTGGTTGAATGTTGTCTATGGTCCTGTGACTCTCAAATCTGTAGCTTTAGTTTTTTGTTTTTGTGTAGTTTTTTTAAATGTCTTTATTTTTGAGAGAGCGAGATGGAGTGGGGGAGGGGCAGAGACACACTCACACACTCACTCACTCACCTCGCCCCCCCCCCCCCCCCCCCCCCCCCCCCCCCCCCCCCCCCCAATCTGAAGCAGGCTCCAGGATCCGAGCTGTCAGCACAGAGCCCGATGAGGGGCTTAAATCATTGACCTGAGCTGAAGTTGGATTCTTTAACTGAGTCACCCAGGTGCCCCTGTGGCTCGTTTTAAAGCAATTCCCCTTGTACTGGTACCAGACTTTTAAAAAAAACTTCTCCTACCTGATGTTCTTTATTCCAGGGGTGGGGTTGGGGTAAAGGAGAAGGTAGTCAATTCCTGTGTTTTCCTCTTTCCCCCAGTATCTGTCAGGTTTTCTGGGATTCACACTCTTTCTGGATCAGTGAAATATAACCCTTATAAACCTGTAAGGCCATGTGGTTCAGTCTCTGAATGACTTTGTGTTCTAGGAGCAAAGATCATTGAAGGACATTAAGTTATTTACATCTATTAGAAACTATTTATGGGAGTCCAAATACATCACAACTTTCTGTTCTCCTTTTTCAACTGCCCTTGTCTTTAAACCTAGATCAGCTTTGCTTTTTGGCCTAAATTCTTTCCTTTTGTCTCTGGCCTCTCTATTTCTATCTCTGTGTTCCCTTGATTCTGTATCACAAAATCCTTAAAAAAGAACTCTTTGGAGTGAGGAAGGGGAAGTAGAGGTGGAGGAGAATAGCAGCTAAAGGCAGGGGAAGGGAGGAAGTTGGCAGAGAATCCGTGTCTTTTCCCCATCAGAGTAGAAAGATTATGGGGTCAGGAAAGGCATGTGGGCAGAGCTTGGCCAGCTATGTGGTTGTGAAAAGTAGAAAAAGTGCTTCCCCTCTTGTGGCTGAGTACTTGGAGAGCGGGGGATTTCAGACTCCACTTTTGCAGGGCACGCTATGAAGAATCACCTCCTCATGCACTGAGGATTAGACCTATTTGAAAGGCTGGAGAAGCCACCTTGCCCTTCAACCGCTAAACCTTCCTCCTTGGCCAGATTCATTGAACTAACTCATGAACGACCTGGATAGGCTCAGGATGAGGTGGGAGTGAATAAGACAGATAAACAGGGTCCTCCTGGAGCTTACAGCTTTATAGGGTAGATGGACAGAAAACAATCTTGTATATACACATACATACGATGTATGTGCCTGTATAAATGTGTATACTATCAAGTTATATGTATGTACATCTACATGTTTAAAAATATGTAAAATTAGGGTGAAGGGGAGCTTCTCCTGATATGCATAGTTTGAGAAGGTATTGGGGTACTTGTCCTAGGCTTACAGCATGGGAGCTTTGGCAGAAAGATTCAAAGTTAGGGAGTTGTAAGTCCTACCCCAGCCAGGTGTGAATTTCGGCCCATGGGTTTATGGCTGGTAGGCTGCAGTCTCTTTTTCGGTTTTCTTTCAAATGTCCTGGAGGCCAGCAAAGCCAGGGGCTTGGCATTTCCCTGGTCTTAAAGCCCAGATCCATTTATTCAAGTGTGGTAATAAAAATGGGGAGCCTAATGAGGACCTACATCCTTTATTTCTTAATAGAGCAGTCTCTTCTTGGTACTGGAACTTTCTTGTTTGGTGCCCTATCCAGTGAAGGATGCTGTTCTGCCTTCTGTCCTTCTCACCTATTATGGTATCCCCCAAATGGTTATGCTGGGACAGGCTAGAAAGAGTGAGTTGGCAACCCAAAGATTGTCAGGAGCACAAATGTGTGCCTTGTGCCTTGTAGGAGCTTGAACCTTGCAAAGCTCTTCATTTTTGTCATCTGACCTAGGATAGGATAGCACTTGCTCCGAGATTAGACTAAATGCACATCAGTCAACAACTGGTCATTTTTTGCATCTTTTTTATAAAAAAAATTCTGACCCTTTTTGAATCTTTGTCTTTTTTTTTTTTTTTTTTTTTTATGGCTAAGTGCCCTGTTGAACACCTCCTCGCTGGCCCGATGGAGGATGTGAGGCTGTCTTCATCTGCCTGTTCTAGGATTACCTGATCCAGACTTGTTCTGCTTCTCATGATTTAACAGTAGGCATCATTGTCTTCATACACACACCTAACCTTGGCTTCCCATGGTCAATGCTTGAAAATACAGTATAATTCTAAGCAGGGCCCTGACCACTGCTGTGAAAGGGTGAAACCCTTCTTAAGCTCCTATTATTCCATGACTCTTGTCAGCATGGAAGTGCCAGCAATATTTTGAAGTATGAGATCTGTGGCTATTGGAAGAGCATTGGGAAAAGCAATCAAGGGGAGACTCCTCAAAAACCAACTGAGAGGTGGAGGTTAGTGCAAATCTGGCATACAAAGAAGGGGCTTCCTTTGCCATCAGAAACAGAGCAAGGCCCCAGGTTTTCTCTGTTCAGACCCTACACCCTTCCATGGGGAAATTCCCTTTGGAATGCCAAGCTGGAGGACATGTCCATGACCATCCACCCTGGACTCGTTGACCTCTGTGGCCTAAGTTGGCCATAGGAAGCCACATCTGCACTGAATTGCATCTTCCTGTAATGTCTTGCTTGGGCTTTCACCTGTGCTTGTGGCTGTCGTAACATGGCTACAGAATGGCCAAGGACTGTGCTAGGGGTGATAAGCCCTCCAGGCTTCTTTGGCTTTTATTAATGCCGGTAGGTGCATTAGGGTGTTGATGTGTCCTGGCTGTGTTTTGTGATTAGCCTTTTTTGATTGCAATCTTTTTTTTTTTTCCATGTAGGGTTTGGGAAGAATCCAAAGGAGGGAGAAGTTGTTTGTAACCACAAGGAATTTGGCCCCACAGCTCACCCTTGCCATGTCTCCTTTCCTGTAGCATTGGGAAGAAGGAATGAAAATCATCATAGGTCTATTTTTGGTTCATGCAAAATCCAGTGCAGATGGTGCTGGTTGGGTGACTGTCCTGGGCAGCCCTCCTTCAAGTGATGATCCAGCTTGGAAGGTGCTCTCCATGTGGTTTGCCACCTACTGTGTGTAGCATTCCTGCTCTGCCTGCTGCGCTTTGACTGTCACAGGATGCCTCTGTCACCTGCCTGCGAGTGGACGGGAGATTGAGGAGGACTGAGGGGTTGGTGTCATTCTTAGAACCAAAGTTTATCTTTAAGTGTAGAAATAGTGGAGTGTTTCTAAAATGTGTGCTGTCACTTTTGAAACTTCTTTCCATATTGTTGAGAGATCTTAGCATCTCGGGTTGAAAAGGGGTAGCTCAGGAAAATGGCAGCATTCATGTGAAATCTTCTTATGTGAACTTTTCCTTGGAACATTATAAACAGAAGGGTGATGGGGGGTTTGTCGCCAGGCAGGAGGTCCTGCCAGCGGGCAAGCCCTTTTTACAGTATAAACAAACTTCCTTTCCTTCACGTTTGGTCAGGTTCTACCAGATTTTCAGCTACTTTCTTTTCATCTTCAAGCATCATATAAATAGCAGGTACACCATTTTCAGTTGTTTAAATCTATTTTTGACAGACCTTCTAAACTCCATTCAGTTTTTAAATCAATTACCTTATCCAGAATGCCTCCCTAACCTATTTCATTAAATAACCATCTTTCTATGGCTTCCCTTTTTAACAACATAATTTACCTTTAATAATTAATATAAAAGAATTCTAAATGAAATCACTGAGCTCACTTGAAAGTTCTCTAATCAATTACCAGAATCTGTGGGTTTGTGACCGGAGTCTCCCCGAGGGTTTCAGTGTCCCCCTTTACCAAGCTTCATTCCAATAGAAGCCAAATTTATAATGCATTCTCTTGTAGTTGGCCAGCCCTATGAAGACCAAGAAGGATTTTCAAATGAACAATGATCCACACAGTTGCTTTTAAGTTTCTTTCAGAGTGAAAATAATGCTAGTGTTCATCATGTAGAAACTGAAACTTTGCTCAAGTTGAGTCTAGATTTAAGCATGGTGGAATGCTGATCCGTGAAAGCCATCAGGTCTGGCTCCAGGGCATTTCATTGTCCTCTAGAGTCTCTGACATGGGGGGAGGGTGCTTAATTACAAGGATTTCTGTTCCGTAGTCAGGGAGAAATGAGGTCAGGGTTGCTTGTGTAAGGTTGGCCATTTACCCACCCGTTTAGTGTTGGTGAGAGGAAGAGGTCAGAGTTTGGAATCTGAATTCAGATCTCGATTTGAAGTTGGTTTCTGAGTTTGAACAAGTTACTTCTCTTTGAAGTATAATTTCCTTGTTTATAAAATTAGAATAATACTTACAAATCTCTTCATGGCATTTCTGGCTTTCTAACACTGTCAGCTCATGAATCTCCCATCCTTTATTTCTAAAAGCCCGTTGATGTTCAGCCTGGTTTAATTTAATTATGTTGATTTATTGTTCATTGCTGCTTATTCTCACCTTCTAGGAGGGCAGGTATCTTTGTTTTCTATGCTGATGTGCCTGACATGTAGTAGGTACTCAATAACTACTTGTTGGATGCTCTATTTCCCACCCATTGTGCAGTGTCTCTTTGAGTTGGCTTGTGAGGTTTTCCTTCCAGGTGACTTAGCTTCTGAACTAGGTTTTGTGTGAGCACTCATTAAGTATAGTCTTGGTACAACCTGACTGATGGGTGAACTGGGGGGTCCAGATGCGTGGCTGGGGGAAGCCAATCTGGGACTTATGTCCGGCTTCGGTTACTCCTTAGAAGTGGCAAAGCGTGTGTGGAGATGTTGCCAGATTGTTGTGCGTGCAGAATCTAATTTATAGTTGTCCAGGGTCTCCTGAGAACAACGTGCATTTATATCATTACTAAACAGTAATTGATTACAAAGCTCAGTTGTGAAATTTACAATTATTGAATTACTCTGTTAGCTCATAAATCTCAAATCTTTATTTCTAAAAGTCAATTGATATTCAGCCCAATAAATATTTAATTTAGATGTAATAATGGTGTAGGGACAAAATTAAATTCTCATTTGGAAAATAAAGAATCACCTGGATGGGGTTGGGAGAGATGACCTGGCAGAGATGAGCAGAGAACACGTTGGTCTGATTAAGTCCTGTCTTCTTAATTAGAAGAGACTTTTCATACATGGCTTTCTTCGATTTCATTTTCTCTTTAAAAAAAGATCTTGTTTGTACGAAATAAGTCATGTATAGATCTGTAGAGCTTTATATTTCATCAAGCATATCTGCACTAGGTAATATTTGTATCTCATAAAAGCTTTTTGAAGTAATTACAACATGTTTTTCTTCCTATTTTACAGATGGGGAAACTGAAGTGACTCGGTTAGAACATAAGAGAGTAGGGCTAAGGGCCTACTGACATCTATGTACTAGATAGTACCTAATAACCATGGCTGAAATAAGATGAAAGTTTTAAGAGCTGCAGAGGAGGCAATCTAGCTGGTCTAGTGATACTATTGGTAATATTCAAAGAGTCCTAGGCTCCTTCCAGTTTACCCCTCTATCACACCCCCCTCCCCCCAACCTCATGGTCCAAGATGGCTGCTTGAGTTCCAGCCATTGCATCTGAAGTAGCAGGATGGAGGGAGGGGATCAAGAACATAGTTCTTCATTTCAAGGTAACTCTTTGGAAGGTCTACTTCTACTTTTTATTCAGAACTCAATCATGTAGGTATATCAAAATGGAATGGAGGCTGAAAAACTGACTTTTTATTTGGGTAACATAGTGCTTGGCTAAAAACTGGGATGATGTTACCCATTGAGAAAGAGAAGAATGGATTTGAGGGGGCAACTGACCAGTTCTCCCACGTCACACATTCTAAAAGACCTAGTGTAGAAAGTGCACTAAGCAAGGGTGTGGGCTTGTTTGCTTGCATATAGTCAATTGGGACTGTCTCCACTTACTGGCAACCCCCTGGGTACTGGAGGCACTGAATACCCAATGGCTTCAATGCCTGGGAACAATGTGCAATCCAGGAAACCGGTTCACTCTTATGTGGATTTATCTATATTGATTAAAAGGCGATGGGAGCGGGAGGATCTGTGAAATCACTCCCTTCACGTTTGTGGACAGGCGTTTTTCTGGAACAGAGCCTCTTATTGCCCTTCTCTTTGCTCTCACCAAGTCGGAGGGCCCATGGGGTTCACTCACGTTAGTCTCTAGAAGCCTGAGAGGCCTGGCTTCCTGGGCCTTGGGGGAACAGGAATCATTCAGTGATCGTTGATGGGTCTGGGTCTGCCAGTTTTTGTCATCCCCCTTGTTTTAACTAAGACCCATAGAAGGGATAGGTGTTGAAACAAGGTTTTTTTTGTTTGTTTTGTTTTTTTTTTTAATCAAGCAGGGCTTGTAAATAGGATGGGATTCATGTACATCTGTGCTCTTGGTGGCGAGTGGGGCAGGGGTGGTTCCGAACATTTGAAGACCCTTGCTTCAGCCTTTTGCTTTACCTTTTTTAAGGTTTGCTTATTTTTGAACAAGAGAGCACACGTGGGGGAGGGGCAGAGAGCGAGAGGGAGAGAATCCTTAGCAGGCTTCAGCCTCTGAGCTGTTAGCACAGAGCTCAATATGGTGCTCGAACTCCTGAACTGTGAGATCATGACCTGAGCTGAAGTCAGACACTTAACCCCACTGAGCCCCCCAGGTGCCCCACTTCAGCCTTTTAAAGACCAGAGATAAAAGTCCAGCTTTATGTTGGCACTTGCTGTTAAAAGTTGTGCGTAGGATTTTCCCTTGAACTCAGACAATGGAATGGTGCCTTTTAAATTTTTCATTTATGATCAACTTCCCTGTAAGAAAAAGAATAGAAGAGAGAATAGAAATTAGGGATAAGTCACTTAAACTATTCGATTGTAAAACCCAAATATGTATACTGAATATAAGTATATTGAATCAAGTTTTTGGCAAAACCAAAAAAGTTCAAAGAATAAAATTGCCCGCAGTCCTCTTACCAGGGAGGAGAGCCAAATGATCATACAGAGCATTTCCTTTCAGAGCTTTTAATATATATAATATCCTTGCTAAAACAGTGGGATCATGGTTTAGCCACTGTGTTGCTTTCTGGTTTTTTTATTTGACATTATTGTGAACATTTTCCAAGATCATTACATAGTCTTATGAACATTATTTTCAATAGCTACATCATAATTTGTTCACCTTCCCTTTTAATATTGGACATTTAGACTTTCCAATTTGGTAGTATTGTAAAAAGGGCTTTAATGAACATGTACATTTGAGTTCATCACTGGTGATTTTCTTTAGAATAAAACTGGCATTTTCTGATCATCATAACTTTAGTCTCTGTGTGTAATGGCGACACCTATTATGATGCTGGAAAATCACTGACCCAGAATTAACATGGACTTGGTGGGAGTCTTGACTTTTACCACATACTACTTATGTGATCTTGGGTGGGTCACTAAGCTTGGTGAGCCTCAGATATCTTCATCTGTAAAATGGGAGTATAGTTTTTCATCTTCTCAGTCTATAAGGAAGATTAATTGCATACCCTAGGGATTTATTCCTTAAATAAGACTCTACCAAAGAATGATTGACATTTTATACAGTTTCTTTGCTGTCTTGGAAATATTGGCCAACTTTCTAGAATTTTAGCCAAAAATATTCTCATCCTTCTAGATAAAATGACACATGGGCTGAAGTCTTTTCACTTCCTGTTTTTTGTGAATAAAGGTTTATTGGAACACAACCATGCTTATGTATAGTCTGGTGGCTTTCATGCTACAGCAATAGAGATGAAAGTATTATCTGGCTTCTTCCAGAAAAGCTTTTCCTGACTTCTGACCAACCACAGAATGTTTCTGAAGTCATGGTAAATAAGTGCATTGTACCTGTAAAATCAAAATTTTTCTGTGATAGAGGATAGACCCAAGCTATTAATGGCTAGGCTAACTCTGTTGAATGTAGATGTTACCTGCTTACCACAGGAGCAAGATTTGGGCCTCTAATTTTGATTGAAACACACAGCTTTTTAGATCTCCCTGGGGAACAATCCAGGTTGACCTCAAACGAGAGTAAGGTGCTTTTTACTCAGGTTGTCTGTGGTTTATAGCAAAACCTGGTGTTAACCAACTTAAAGCTTCATCTGCAATGTTTTGGAAGCATTTGTCATAAGAGTGCAGGATGGGTTCTCTGCTCTTGCCACAAAAATGACCTATTTTTCTGAAATAGATTCTGGGTCAGAATGCCTTGGACTAAGTTCACAGAATGTCTAACAGGTTCTATCACCCTGTCCCTTTGCTGTGGATGGGGATTGAGCTTGGTGACGTGGCTCAGTTCTTGAGGCTGGCCCTTGGCTCTTTCTCCCACCTCTATTTGTCACACTACTTCCAAAATACTATAGAAATTAAGTTTGGGATGGAAAGACACAATTGGAGTAGGGCCTCAGAGATTGTATCTTCTACCTGTATTTGGTGGATTTGGGGTTAGACCTTGGTTTATGTACATCCCTACTCCTCTCTGCTTGTGTGACCTTGGGCCAGTTGATAACCCTAACCAGCACAGTGTTGAGTGCTTTAATGGGATAACATAGGCACTAACTCCTGATGATGGGGTTTGGGATAAATATTCCATAAATGCACATGGACTCTAGAAGTATGTTAAAAAAAAAAACAAAACAAAACTAACCCCCTCCTTTTGCTTTAAGTGTTCTCAAATTAGATTCCCCTGCCCAATTTTTCATCCCATCTTCTGTATGATTTTTGCCCTTCCTCCTAGCAGAAATGTAGTTTATTTCTTCACCCAGGGAGGTTGGCATCCTCTGTATGGCTTGATTAAGCCAGTAAAATCTAGGTAGAAGTGTCTGTGCCTAAGCCTCAAGAAGTAGCATGTGTTTCTTTTGCCTCTCTTGCGTTTGGTCATTGCCATGAGAGGAACATGGGTGGCTTGTCCACTGGTCCCAGGAGGATGAGAGTCCTGTGGAACAGACCTGGACTTGACCTGAAGCCCTAGCTAAGCCCAGGTGATCCTTGCCTGGTCAGTTGTACCCCCAGACAACCTACAGATGTGTGTGCACAGACTGATGTATTTTTTTTTTTGCTTTAAACCACTGAGTTTGGGGCCAGTATTTTTGTGGCAGGAGATATCTATAACAGCTGTGTTTCAACCCACATGAAATCCACAGTTGGTGGCCATTCAGCCATGGCATGTAGCAGCCCTGTGCCACATGTAGCAAACATGGACACTAACAAAGATATATTCTCTGCCATGAAGAGCCCACAAACTTGTGGTGGAAAGAGAGACCCATGGAGTAAAGCAGGAGAGCAGTTGTGGTGGTAAGCCCAGCTAATACCAGAACACAGAGGGGCAGCTGGGCCTGGGGGTGGGAGCCATCAAGTAGGGCTTCCTGGAGGAGATCATGTGTCAACTAAGAAGTGTGCGTAGGCATCACCTGAGTAAAGCAGATGGGCGAACATTGCCATTCTTCATTATCACACACATAAGTCTGGTAAGTGAGTGTTAGGCTTTCACATCCTCCTATTCTGCCATTAAGTTGATGTGAATATGGTGTTAGCATGATACAGTATGATATGATACAATATGATTTAATGAACACTAAGGCAAGGCCTTGAGTGTTAGCTTTGTCTCATTTACACTCCCCCCAGCCACCACCTGTGTGTTCTGGTTTATAATCCCCATTAAGACATGATGGCCTAGTGGGGATATTTGGGAGTCACTGGTTCTGTATGGAAGTTGAGACTCCTGATTCCTGAGAGCTGATCCTGCAGTGGATGTACTTGGATTGTGTTGATTCAGCTGCTGAGTGTTACCAAATGGAACAGCTATTGTATCTTTGGCCAATTGCGTAGATTATGTGATGCTAATGGGGGCCAAAGTCATGAGCTCCGTCCCCTGCAAGGATCAGTTAGATTTACTGTTTGGAACTCGTTGCCCAAAGGTAAGGTTTTCAGCTAGTACCTAGAGTTGATATTGATACAAAAGAGACGGCATGATTTCTTTGAGGACAAACCCAGGAGGATAATAGCTGTAGTTTGCTGAGTTTGAAGTGCTGTGCTAGGCTATTTTCAAATGACTATCAGGCTTCTGTTTTGTAGATCAGCAAGAGGAGGCTCAGTGAGTGTTACTTGCCCAAGGCTGTTTGCTCCTGATAGAGCCATGGCCAGGCCTGTCTGGATCCAAAGCTATGTTATTCGTAAGCCACTTGAAGGTAGGGTTTCTCATCCTTAAATTGGAAACTAGATTGTTGTTTTTGGCTGGGCAGCTCTTTGCTTTGGTGCAGTTCTGTGCCTTGTAGGATGTTTAGCAGCATCCCTGATCTCTCCCCACTAGATGCCGGTAGGAACTTTTCATTACCCAGGAGTGACAAGTGAAAATGTTTCTAGACATTGCTAAGAGTTTCCTGGGGGGAAAAATCACCCCTGAATGAGAACCACCCCTGAGTATCATTGATGGAGTAACCAAGGAAACCAGGATTTCTGATTGGGGAATATGGACAGAGTGGAGAACCCCTTGCCCCCTCCTCCCCCCAGATGACCTGTGAGGGGGGCTTTGGATTTAAATGGCCTGTGTGTTCTCTGACCTGACAAATTGGATATTCATGTCTGTGGGAAGACCTTGGCCTCCAGCTTAAAGGCTAAACCAGGTTTCATTCATCTGTCTGGTACCCTCTGGGTCCTGGGAATGTTCTCAGCTCCTTGCTGCTTGATCTTCTAAGGCGGGGATATTGGAATTGGGCATCTCTTCCCAGATGTCTTGCTCAGGGCACTGGCTACAGGGGGTGAAAAGGGACATGATGAGAGAAGTAATCCAGAGAGGAGAGGTGCACCCGTCTTCACGTGAATGAGGTGGTGCATGTAACCTGCTGAGCAATGTAGTGCCTGGCATATGGGTAGTGCCTAATAAATGCTGGCTATTATTATTCTTATTAATACTACTTATAACTATGAATCTTTTTTGTAAAATAAATAACTAGTTTCCGGAACACACTCCCCCAGGCTTCCTGCTCCATTAATATTCAACTTATTTAAATTTAATTTTTTTCAAGGTCCTGTGTTTAATTTTTAAAAAACCTAGTGAATTATTAGCATTTTAATGAATAATGACATTTAATAAATAATCCTAGTGAGGGCTCAGAATGTAAACCACTTAATTTAACACCCCTACCTATGTTTTCTCAAAAAAACCAGAAAAATGTCTATGAGATCTGCGCTATGACCAAATGCTCTCTGTAATTTGAGCTTCTGGCTTTTGTTTTTTGTTTTTAAACTGTGGTTACCAGTGAGATAATGGCCTTGCAGTGTTCCCAACTCTATATATTTTATAAGAAGTGCTTGACTAGAGTTAATCTTACTTAGAAATAACAGTATATACTTTGTACCAGGTGTTCTAAGAGCTTTAGAGATACTAATTCATTTAATCTTAACCCTGTGAAGTGGATTCTATTGTTCCTGTTTGTTTTGGTGAGTAAACCGAGGCACAGAGAGGTTCAGTAACTTGCCCAACGGCACACAGTAAGAGCCCAGACAGGCTCTAGATTCTGTTTTCTTAAACATGCATATTCCTTCTTTGTGCACCAAGGAGGAGACGTGGGAGATGGTATAGGAACCAGTCGATTATACCTCCTCGGATGTTAGGAGAAAGCTGGTGACAGCTAGTAGGATCTGCTACTTCCTTCCTCAGCTCTTTGTCCAGATATTTCTCGACAGCAATACTAACTGTGAAATAAGTTTCTGTCACATAATGATCTCGGAGAAGCAGAGTAGCACGTTGACAATAATCCCTTATATTTTATACAGAAGAGTAAGGCCTGTGTGTAAACACCTTTTATATGGAATTTGTATATGTGTGGGTATTTACCTGATCCATAGTTGGGAGTAGATGGCCCCTTACATCCTGTATATATCCATATAAACTAACGAATACAGAAATGCAGACCATAAAGAGTGTACTTGTAAAAGATCATGTAGTAATTTTGCATTTTACTGGTTATAGTACCGATTCTACACAGGGATGCAGCGTGATTCCATGTGTGTTGTTTCTTCAGAGGCTCAGGAGTGCTCTGTGTTGCATCAGTTAGGAAAAATACATTCCTACAGAGGTCTGATATGTTTCCCTCCCCACCACATCCAACCCCACCAGTAACCCCAAGCCCTCAGTCTTTGTGCTTCAAGCTTTACGTACACCTTGATTCATACTTGAATTTTGTCTCCTATTTAAGAATGACATCAGAAGGACAGAGCTCCCCTTCCCCATAAGCTCATCCTTTGGAGGGTCTTTCAAGGACAGGAGGGTGCACAGACCTGGCCATGTGGCCAGCTCGGGGTACTATTTCTGGACTTTTCAGTAGTGATGGTTCTAAACCCCATCACGCAGAAATGGGAGAAGAGTGAGAGCAGTTAATAAAAATGTTATTGAATTAAAAACCAAGCAGGATCCAATGTGAGCTCTTCTATAAATAACTTATGAAAAGTGAAAAGATATTTCTGTTAGCAAATTTAAAATAATCGTTAGAATCCTTCAACAGATTGCTGCTAATTAGATTGAGAATTAAGCAGCTTTGTATGAGTGTAGAGTTAATTAATAGCTCATTACTTTTTTAATAAGCCAAATTCATTTGGAAACAGAAAAGAGACAGCAGAGTTCATCATGGATGAGATGTTAGATTGGGATTATTTTTTCCTTCCCTTGATGAGTAGAAGGGGTTTAATTAAAAGCAGGAGACAACATTTGTCTTGTGAATGAGTTGTACCAAAACCTGAACACCCAGAGGCGGAGAAGAAAGCACCTGTCCTTATTTTGCTCATTTGGGCCATATGGGGTTAATAAGAGCTGTGCATGAATCTCCCTAATTCAGTATTTAAGTTCCAGGTCCCTTTTGAAATAATCCTTTTTGAAGCTGCATCCATAGATTCATCCAAACCAGCAGAACTTCCTGGTACTCTATATTGATCTTATTTTCATTCCGGACACCCTAAGATCTTTCTTTGAAAGCAGCCCCCCCTTTTCCTGCCCTTTTTTTTTATGCTTGCTTATTTTGAGAGAGCATGTGTGTGCAGAAGAGGGGCAGAGAGAGAGGGAGAGCAAGAATCCCAAGTAGGCCCTGTGCTGTCAGTGCAGAGCCTGATGTGGGGCTCCAACTTCTAAACCATGAGATCATGATCTGAGCCAAAACCAAGAGTCTGACACTTAACCTACTGAGCCACCCAGGTGCCCTTTCCTGCCAATTTCTTCTCACCTCTATCTTTTCTTTTCCAAATGACCTCAGATTTCATAATTTCTTCATCTGGTTTCCTGACCCTTGCATTCCCTTTGTATATAACATTGGAACAGAATAGTGTCGGAAGAAATAAACAACTTCTGATTTAAAAAAACAATTTTTTCTAATGTTTGTTTTTGAGAGGGAGAAGGAGGGGGTGGGGAGAGAGCGTGAGAGAGCTTTGGAATCCAAAGCAGCCTCCAGGCTCTGAGCTGTCAGCACAAGTCTGACGCAGGGCTCAAACTCACGAACCATGAGATCATGACCTGAGCCAAAGTCTGACGCTTAACTGACTGACCACCCAGACTCCCTACAACTTCCTGATTTTTAAGGCAAGTATGTTCTTGTAACCCCATAGGAAATTCTCTCTCCAGTTTGCAAGCATGGAGGAGCCCCATTTCTACACCACAGTCTCCCACCAATAGTTGTTGGCACCTTTTGGCATCAGATAGATTGAATTTGTCTTTTCGGACAGGTGCGTGTTCATTGAAGTGGGGCTTGCAAGTGTTGGCATCATTTTGCCTTCTAGCCTTGAATCAAATAAAACTCATCCACACTCCTGTTGTAAGAGATGTTAGGTGTTGCCTGGTCATCTGCTACTGGAATGCGGTGGTCCTCTGTTATCAGTGTAGGTCTAGTTTCTGCTAAATCAATAGATGTCATTTGAATTTCTTGGTTGTATCCTCCTCTGCATATGAGGACATATTTCCATTCAAGTGGATTGGGGGCCTCCCACCTGGGTTGGGAGGGAGGTCAGAAGAGAATGTCTTTTTCAGGGAGATGTTAAATGTCCTGCCTGCTGATGAGCTCAGGTGCCCCTTGGCACTGAACAGTGACCTGCACAGGAGTTTTTATTTTTTAAACAGACGCTGTGGCTGACTCAGCTAAGCATGAAAGTCAGATAGCTAGGAACTCACTTGAAGAGCTGTTTGCCCAACTCCAGGAATAATTAGCATGACCTGTTTCTCAAAAGGTGATTAATTCTCAGACTAATAATCTATCATACAAATTTCTTTCAAGATCAGTTTGTTCCTTCCCTTCCGTTTCCAAATGAGGACTTGGGCTCTCCAGCTCTCTGCTTACGAGATTATTCCCTTTTCTTTAAATAGTTCATTTTTTTTTTTTTTGAAGCAGAACTCAGATCTTCAGCAAAAAACAAAACAAAACCCTGAAAGATGTGGATATATAAATCTCTAGCAAAGAGCTAAAGAAGTCCTCATTGTAAGGCTGTTCCCAAGGTCCCAAACAAATAGAGTATGTGAACAGGGACTTTGTCCTGTGGCTTGTGTGGAGACTTTCTGTGCCCAGACTGGACTGAGGGCCTCAGCTGCCTGCGAGCATCTGGTGGGCTGTTCCTCTACTCCTTACTCGTACCTCACCCCTGTCCACACTGTAACTCATGCTCCCCTATCCTTCCCAGCCTCCCATCTTGTCTTGCCAGCCATTCCTAGCAACCGAAACTTAGTAGATGCTTCCTAAATATTTGATGGGTTCATTATTGTTGGATAAATATCTGTGTCATTGGAATTTCTGCCTTTCTCCCACCTTGGACTTGATCTGGGTGGTGCCACCCATCACCGAGGTGGGACTCGAGTCCCTGGGGCCGGTTCAGGAATGGAATGACTTTCCCAGATGCTGAGATGTGAAGTTAGAAACGATGCTTGCCGCATCTGAAGGCAGGTGTCTCTGACTCCTTCTGTTTATTGTCTCTTCCACTGCTCCCAGCTTCACCCAGATCACCTTTGTCTGTCTCTCCCAGGTGTCTACCTGGCTTTCCTAACCAACTTTCCCATCTAGATCTTCGTCCTCTAAAATCCATTTCCTGGGAGAAGTCCAAGTGATTTTTAGTAAACGTTTTATTAAAATGTGCCATATAGGGGTGCCTTGGTGGCTTACTCGGTTAAGCATCTGACTTTTGATTTTTAGCTCGGGTCATGGTCTCACAGTTCACGAGTCCAAGTCCTGCATCGGGCTCTCGGCTGTCAGCATGGAGCCGTCTTCAGATCCTCTGTCCCCTTTGCTCGCTTCCCCTCCCCCACTGTTCGTCCATTCATTCTCTCTCTCTCTCTCTCTCTCTCTCTCAAAAAAAAAAAATGTACAAAAATAACCGCTGTCCTAACTCTGGGGAGATTTTAAAATCATCAACCCAGTTTATTGGATTTTCCTACTTAAAACTCCCAGTAGTCCCATTGCATCTGAGCTAAGTCAAACTTGTCACCATTCTGTCAAAACCTTCCCTTCATTGTCAGCTCCTCTTTCCCCTCCCCCCTCCCTTCTCTATTATCTGGCCACATTGGCACCCCACCCCCCCCCCCTTAACTTCCTAGAACATGGCCAAGTTCCTTTTTGGCCTCAGGACCTTTGCACATGCTGAGCTCTCTGCCTGGAATGCTGTTTTCTCCAAATCCCTTTTCTTAGGCCTTAGCTTAAATGCTAACATGTCATGGAGGTCTTTTTCTGCCACCTAAACCAAACTGGCCTTTCTGATCTAGTCCTACTCTGTCATATCTCCTTACCCCCCCCCCCCCCCCCCCCCTTATTGACTTACTGTCTTTCTGTGTTGGTTTGTTTTGCTTGTTACTTGTCTTCTCCACTCTAATGTCTAAGTGAAGAGAGGGATCGTGTCTGACTCATTCATCGCCATGTCCTCTGCCTCTAGCACTGTTGGTGCTAAATGAATTTTGGATGAAAGAATGAACACAAAGTATACGGAGTTTAAATGTCAAATCTTTAGGGACCAAAGGCAGGGAGTGAAGTCAGGTCCTACAGCTGAGAGCTCATAGTTGAGAATAGGCTGATATCCTGTCCTGGTGGGTGCCTGTAGTTGCTAAGCTCTGGGGGTACTTGAGACCTTTGTATCTGGCAAATTTTGAATAGCTTGGGCTGCTGCTTTCCATCCAAGCCATCAGCAGGAGGCCTGGGCCCCAAGTCCATTTTGTTGTATAGGAGGTTCATCTGGCTACAGTCTGCTGTGTGTATCCACTTCCTTTCGCTGATGAACTCTGGGCCCTTGACCATACATACTGTCCTGATACAACCATTCACATGACTCTGCTCCCAGCATAGCGACACTTGCTTCCTACCCATTGCTTTATTGTGTACTGGAGAGTAAGGAAAAGAGAGAAAGGGTGGGGGGAAGCAAAGAAAACAGGACAACTCTGTAAAGGCTTGACCTCCTTAGCCAGCTCCTCAGGTATGGCCCTCTAGTTACTGTGTGGGTAGTGGGGTCTGGTCTTGCAGTTTAAGGGACTTTATCCTAGATTGGTGCCAGAGGCAATGCATTTGGCTAATGCATTTCTTATTACTTTAAAGGCTTAAAGAGGATAGGTTATTTGTATTTTGAAAAGCCTTTTTAGGTTTCAGACCTCAAAAACTCCGTTTTGATTGTCCCATTGCATGGCTCAGAGCAGTGATTTTAGCACCCTTAAAATGGTGTGTCTGGTACGGTGGTTTTTTTTTTTTTTTGGGTCTCTTACATAGTTGGCTTCAAGTACTCTACTCCCACTGGAATGTTGGGGATTTGCTGTGCTGTTTTTGAAGAGGTCCTCAAAGCAGATAAGCGGAGCTTGGGTAGAAGACCCTTGAGAGAGCAGGTTGTTTATCTGCCCGCAAGTCCCCACTCCAACTCTGTTGTCACACATTTTGGTTATCACTGTGTTAGGAATGCCCCCCAAATTTGGTGACTTCACAGCAGGATATTTCTCCTGGCGCTGTGGGTTGACTGGACTCAGCTGGGCAGTCCCTTCTTCGGGTCTGTTAGATTATGGACCGATGTGTTGGGACTGCAGTATGGCTTCCTCACATCAGTGGTAGTTGACATTGGGTATCCACTTTGGGTCAAACCGTGCCCAGCTTCTCTGGGGGACTTGAGCTTCTCACAGTATGGCAGCTGAGAAGACCAGTGTTCCGAGAGGCAGGAAACCCAGATGCCAGGCTAGTTAAGAGCTATGCCTGGACCCAGCACAACGTTACTTCTGCCACATTCTCTTGGTCTGTGTCCTCAGAGGGCCCACCTGGACTCCAGGGGGTGGACATAAAGACTCTACCTCTTCTCGAAGGTTGTCAGGACCACATTGCAGAAAAACGTGTGTGGGAGAGATTGTGGCAGGCATCTTCGGAAAATATAGTCTGCCATGTTTTTTTTTTTTTTTTTTTTTTTTTTAATTTCATTTCTTCAGCTTTCCCTGCCTGCTGTTATTCCCAAAGTCCGTATGCTTTGGGAATGATTCCCTATATGGAGCCATGGCCCAACATTAATTCACTAATGACCTCTGATATTTTTAAGGTATTTACATAAACAAATATAAAAGATGTCCGATCAAGATGCCATTTCTTCCCATAATGTCTGGAGTCTTGGATCCACCATGAAGGAGCTGAGTTCCTGGAGATCCTTCCCCTCCCTTCTTGTGTTTAGATAACCCTTGTTGAGTAAACATGTTTTAATTTCTGCTGGCATTGTGTAATTAGGATATTGATCCTTTAGGTTGAGAGCAGAGTGCCTGCTACTGAAGTGGACTCCGTCTGTCTGTGGAGACATTATCCACGGAGCCTGAACTTGGTATTAAATGTCATTTTAAAACTTCTTCTGTTAACATCATTTATTCCAACTTAGAAAAAATATTGGAAGGTACTATTTTGTTCTTTTAACCAGAGGACATAAAATTCTTCAAATTGTATTTCCATGTTTTCAAGTGGGATTAGTCAAGTGCATTGGTAAATGCATGTTTTTCTTTTTCTCTTGATGCCTTTTCTTAGAGCAAACTTTACTAAAGGTGATGAATAGCTGGGAAGATGAAATGCCCACCCTGTGTAAACTAGCTGTCTCCCTAACACCCCTCAGTGCATATCTGTCAGAGACCTCCCCCGCCCCCCCCACCCCTTGACTCTGCTTGAGGGTTTTTAGTCCTATTTGGCTTCTTCGTTTCACCTGAAATTTTTTGAAAGCAGTCTGCGTCACTTTCCCCCCTTAAATGGAAATAGAAAAGGTAAATTTTTTTTTTTTTAGAGTACTAGCCAAGGAAAGGGACAGAGAGAGAGAGAGAGAGAGAGAGAGAGAATCTTAAACAGGCTTTCACGCTCAGCATGGAGCTGGATGTGTAGGACTCGATTCCACAACTGTGCGAGATCATGACCTGAGCCGAAATCAAGAGTCTGATGCTCAACCTACTGAGCCACCCAATTAAATTTTTTCCCGTTTCTCCACGTGTCTCGTTCCAAACTGGAAGTAATATGGGTGGAGGAACATTAACCCTTTACGTTCTTTTTGATGTTTTTACTGAACTTTTAGACTCAGGTACATGGATCTGGAAGGGATCTGGGGACAACCAGTCTCTACCTTGATTTTATTGATGAGTCCCAGAGAGCAGGTGGTTTGCTTAGGGTGGCCAAACAGGTTAGTGGCTGCCATAGTGTTCCTGCTTCACAAGGCTACTGTGGTTGGCTGCTATCTAGTCTCTTGTCTGGGGCAGCCTTTGCTTATCCATCCCCATTCTGCCTGGAATGGCCTCCCCCTGGGCTTGTCGTATCCTTGTGGATGTAAGAGCCTCAGTGCCCACCCTGCCTTGGACCATTGGAAGCTAGTGCCTGGTGTATTGAAGGATGCATTTCCTTGAGACTCCGCTTTCTCAACCACCCAAGAATGAAACACTTTCTTTCCACCAATGGTCAAAGGAGAAAGGAACAGTTGAGTTGAAATCCTGCCGTGAGCCATGGTTAATATGCTGTCTTCTATAATATTCACTTTGTCCCTTTGCATTACTTAAAGGATACAGATGGAGAATTTGGTGTCCTGGCAGCCCATGAGAAAGGGCAGAGAAGAGAATGAATTACAATGGTCAGTTAAGCTGTTGGCCCTCTTGAAGCAGGAAGGTGGGGAGAGACCTAAAGGTAGATCCTCTTAATTTCCTTTGTATCGTCCAGGGGCACAAACTTTGCATTGGAAACATCTGGAGGGTTTGTGAAAGCAGTTTGTTGGGCCCCACTTACCAGCTTCCTGACTCCTCTGTAGGCTTGAGGTGGAGCCTGAAAATGTTCATTTCTCTCCTGCTTTTACTGTAGCCCTGGGTGTAAAGTCCGTTACCCCTGGCCTTGACGTTACTTTGCCTTCTTCTGGTCTTCTGGCCATGTTCCCAGGCCTCAGAGGCCCAGAGGAGAGTCCAGCTTCTCTCGTGAAGCCTGATTTTGTTCTCAACAAGAAGGCCTTGGAAACCAGGGGTTCCTTGATATTTTGTACCCCTGAATGGGCAGGTGCTTGAAAACAGTGTTCTGTGTGAGAAATAGAGGACAATTTGAAATAGCATGTAACTAAGTCTGGGGCAGCCATCACACTCATAATTGGGTATCTGCTGTGTATGTTACGTGTATTATCCATTTAATACACCAGCCCTGCATGGCAGATGTTATGTTACCCACGGTTTACAGAAATGGAAAATCTGCGAAGAATCTGCATTAATCAGTTATGGGGCTGGGATGAGACTTCGTCTGCCATGTCCTGCTTTTCAGGGACACCATGTTACTGTTTGAGAAGTCTTAGAGAGTAAAGACCTACCCAGAGTTAGTGACCTTAGCAATAATAGCAACTCCCACCTCCTGAGTGCCGGCTCTATGGCCTGACGCTAAGCTAACACTAAGCATTTTACATAACTGACTGTTTAAACCATAACCGTATTGCTCAAGGAAGGTAGCTATTGTTTCTGTTCTGCAGGGGAGTATGGTAGCTCAGGAAGGTTAAATAGCTTGCTGGAGTTGGCAAGTGGAAGAGCTGGACTTTGAACCTTGGGTGTAGCAGATTTCAAAGCCTGGACCCTGAGCTGTTCTCATTACTGGCTGGGTCACATGGACTCTAAGATTCTCACCTGGGGCCTTTAGGGAATGGTTGATGTAGCTGGTGACCCTGGGGGTTTGGGAAATTCTAAGTTTGGAGGCGAGATGGACCCCATTTGGACGTGCTGAGGTGAAGGAAATTCACCAACACCTTGACAAAGGCCCTGCTGCAGCATGTCCTAGGATCTGCATTTGAGGGGATGGTGGGAAAGGGCAGGACAACCCACGTTGACCCAGAACAAGTCTTCTACACAACAGATGTTAGAATTGACTTCAAAATTAGGATCCTCTTTATTTCCACTGCCTCACTGTGTAGAGCAGTGGAGATGAAGATAATCTCTGGAATTTAAGAGAAGTTACAAAGTGCAATTAGATGTGGTCAACGTAGGTGCTGTTAAAGTACGTTCTTCAGGGGCGCCTGGGTGGCGCAGTCGGTTAAGCGTCCGAGTTCAGCCAGGTCACGATCTCGCGGTCCGTGAGTTCGAGCCCCGCGTCGGGCTCTGGGCTGATGGCTCAGAGCCTGGAGCCTGTTTCTGATTCTGTGTCTCCCTCTCTCTCTGCCCCTCCCCCGTTCATGCTCTGTCTCTCTCTGTCCCAAAAATAAATAAACGTTGAAAAAAAAATTTTTTGAAAAAAAAAGTACGTTCTTCATAGGATATTAGAGGAGAGCTGTAACTTACATTCTTCCTGAGGTGGATGTTATTTCCTAGAAGGAGTTGAAAATGAATCCAGAATAAGGATTTTCATCATTATATCGGTGTTCCTTAAGCTTTTTCCCCATAAACACTCTCCTAAGGAACTGCCTTACGTTTTTTTTTCCTTAGTAATTACCTCCTCTGTTAAGTTACATGGAATAAAATTTTGCCAGATAGGGTGGAGCCACAAACGCTTATTATATGTACCATTATTTTGCCCCACTCCCCCGAACCACTTTTTCCCCCTTTTGGGAGAGGGTATATGCCCTCTTGGAAAATCCAGGATTCTTAAAAATCTCTGTAAAGTCAGAGAATGGTGTCCAAGTTGGGGTCTTGGGGACTTCCTTTCCCTCGGCCTTTGGTTTTGTCCTAAAAGTCTCTCCGCAAGGTTTTTAAAATTTGCCTGTTGCTGTCTTCTGTAACAGCACATGTTTTGGGGGAGAGCTTTGTCCTGGCCAGGGTGTCTTTATCAAGAGTGTAGGTTGCTGTAGTACCTGAACTCTGGGAGTGCCTAGTCTCACAGGGTCAGATGTCTGACCCAGAGTCTCTACCAGGGGTGTTGGGGGAGGGTGGGGCAGGTCTGGATGGTGAGAGCTGTGGGGCCAGACTCTGTTCTCTGCAGTGGCTCGTGGACCCAGTGACCCAAGAGGCCATTGTTGACCACCACCAGTAGACCAAGGGATGTGTGAACCTTTGGAGGGATGAATGAATTTATGGGCTGGGCTGCCTGCCAGACTGGGACAGGAGGTCAGGTGAAGTGGGGTGGTTGTAACTAGGGACCACTTGGTTGAGGAAGTAGACATTTCTTGTCTGGTATTTTTCCCCTCTCAGTCCTAATCCTACCTCCTTTTTCTCTCCATGTTTACCTTCCCATCAGTTGTTTTCTTCCTCTTGGTTTCATTCCTTCTTTCCATATTATTCTCCTGTTTTTCTCACTGGGTCTTAGTTTTGGTTCCACTACACAGCACAACTTGAGACCAGGATTTGTGTGTAGGCAGTTTATTATAAAGGTTTATTGCCAGGATGCACCTGTTAGAA
Organism: Prionailurus bengalensis; assembly: GCF_016509475.1. Lineage (NCBI taxonomy): Eukaryota > Metazoa > Chordata > Mammalia > Carnivora > Felidae > Prionailurus > Prionailurus bengalensis. The sequence goes on from NC_057354.1 coordinate 17,251,679, forward strand.
GGGTTGTAGGACAGGGAAGTGAGGAAAACCTATGAAGAGTGGTTAACAAGCGGGTTTCTACTATGGGCAGCTGGGATGCAATCCTGCTGGGGACCTTCTCAGATCTTGTGTCAGACACCAAGCAGCAAGGAAGTTTAACTAGCAGTCTTCTGTGCCCCCGTGGCCAGCAAATGCCCTTCCTTGGAGATGCAGGTTGTCTTTGGTGTCAGCAGGAGATTGCTGCAAGCAGGGGCCTTTGGGGGAGCAGTGAAGAGATGGGGGTGGCTTACCGACGTGGTCTGTCTGCCATACTGTTTCCCTCTCTCTTTCTCTCTCTCTCCACAACTTCATGTTGAAATGGAGTAAATATGTTGTTGGATTTGCTGAAAATACACTTACGTCTCCTATTCCCTATGTAAAAATTAGGTCAGCTGAATATTTCATTTCTCAACACTAGTTAAACATATCTTAAAAATTGTCTGGGGTCTCCTCTGTGTGTGTGTGTGTGTGTGTGTGTGTGTGTGTGTCTGTGACCTCCAATGAAAATTTTGTTTTATTCCAAATTTAAGTACATTAGAAAAACCGGAGACCTTGAACCCACAACTGATCTTTTTTTTTTCCTTTCCTGAGAATTGCCTGTACTCCCATGTCCCTGCCAGGCTATCAGGGACGACTGTCACCCAGGTCAAGCCCATGTAGGCAGTCATATTGGATAATAATGAATCTGAATTATTAAAAATTTTTTTTAATGCTTATTTTTGAGAGAGTGAGACAGTGAGTGGGTGAGGGGCAGAGAGAGAGAGGGAGACACAGAATCCAAAGCAGGCACGAGGCTCTGAGCTGTCAGCACAGAACCCAATAGGGCTTGAACTCCTAAACCATGAGATCGTGACCAGAGCTGAAGTGGACACTTAATCGACTAAGCCACCCAGGTGCCCTGAATCTGAATTCTTAAGCTTTCTCCTATCATACCCTCCCCCTGCTTCCAACACCTGGGAATCCATGGATATGCAGATTATGAACTCCATTTCCTCAACCACTTTTGAAATAGGCAAAATAATGGACAAAAGCAACATACTACTAGTAATGCTTTATTGAGCATATACTTCTTGCCTTGTGGTGTTTCTGCATATTACCTCATTTATCTTTGGAGCTGGAGCTGGGATTTGAACCCACATTTGCAAACTCCAGTCTATGTACTCACCCATAAGGGTACTGGTTCCCAACTCTGTGGTTTTCATTGCAAGGAGTGTTTTTTGTACCTTGTCTCCTAGAATCTATCCCCAGTAGATTCCACGAGGTCTGCATTTTATCCTGGTACTATTGGTGAGAAAAGTGAGGTTCAGAGAACTTAAATGCTCTTATCTTTGTATCTTTGAGAAGTAATGATCTGTAAATGAACTTCAGCTTGGTAATGGGTGTGTGTGTGTGTGTGTGTGTGTGTGTCTATGTGTGTCTATGTGTGTCTACATGACATCAAAACGTTCTGATAAAATGGAAAAGTTAGCCACGTATTTTGTCTCTGGCACCAGAAATTCCTTTGACCATACTTAATATCTGAACAATTATTTGGATAAGTGGTTGAATATTTAGCTTTTCTTAGGAAGTTTAGTATTGTACTACGTAATACTTGCTACTAATTGCATCCCAACACACACACAGTCCTTTTCATATTTATATTTGCAGTGGAAAGGACCTCTTCATATTTGGCCCATTTTCTGTCTGGACACGTTGTTTTTTTGCTACCGTGGCTGCCCGGACATGCCCCAGTGGAGTGTTTTTATATTTTATCATTGTCTGGTTGTGTATTTTTTCCCCCACTATGCTGTGAGGTTCATCTTGGCAGGGCCTAAGATAAGAATCCCTTCGGTCCCTGACCCTGAGGAATAAAAAAGAACTTTTGTGATGGTTTTGGAATGAAAATCTGTCAATGCAGCCCCATGGCCTTGGGGGGACTTTCAGTTCTATTTTAAGGCCTAATGTTTTGATGATGCTTATGCTTGCCTCCTTGGTGACTTTTCTTTCACAGTCAGATTTGGGTATTGCCGGAGTTTAAGGCAACTTTACACGGACCCAGTGCAATGACTTGACATTCTGTCCATATTCTTGACATTCTAAAAGGGGCTGTTCTTGCACAGTTAAACCTCTCTCTATGTAATATGAGTAGTCCTTCCTTTCAGGATTAATGTAACTGATGCATAGACAGTCCCTGCTGTGTACCAGGCACCGTGTAAGGCCTGTTCTGTAGCAAACACACCATGGTTCCTGCCCTCCAGGTGCCTCTAGCCTAACAGAAGTCCCAAGACCAGAAGTGAAGATGCAATGAGGAAGAATCCAGTGCTGTGGGATATGGAGAGGGATGGCATCTCCTGTAGCTGCTGCTGGCTGGATGGGGCGGCCATAGAGTGTTCTCAGTGAAGAGCTGTTTGAGTTGGCCTGGTAGAATTGGATTTGGAAGAATGTGAATGAGACCATTAGAAAGAGGCAGTGCCCCAGAGGTGCTGGGGGCAGGTGGGGTTGAGAAATATCTGTAGAGGGGAAGGTTGGGAGGCAGGGATGGAAGACTTGTGTGGGTAGGTTCAGAGCTCTGAAGGGGTGGGGGAGGCAAGTTGTCTTATCAGCTAGTCCTCCAGGTGCCATCAGGAAATAAACCCAGAGCAAGGAGGGGAAAAAGGCCATGAGGGGCATCAGGCTGGGTTAGGCAGACTAATGTTGGAGTGATCCTTTTTTCCCCACCTTGCTGTGTGTCTTTGACAAAACTGCTTTCCCTCTCTGATCCATAGCTCCTTCATCTGGTTAGCAGAACATCACTCCTGACCTACTGATCATACTGGGTGTCATGGCATTCAAAGCACATCAGTAGGTCTGAAGTTATTTTGTGAAGTGTAAGATTCCATTTGCATATAGGAGATCGTTAGTACTCTTTTTTTTTTTTTTTTTTTTTTTTTGGTCTTGGAGTATAGGGGGTAGATTTAGTCACACTTGCCTCGTGGTGTAAAGATTTGTCATTACTATTATGGAGAAATGCCCGAGTGTATGTGCATATGTGTGTGTGTAGTGGTGGGGTGACAAGGGTGCCATCAGGCTGCCTTCACCCAGGACATGAAGAAAAGGTTTGCACTGATTCAGAGATTTTCGGCAAGGCTGATAAAAAAAAAAAAAAAAAAAGCTTTTACCAGAGCCAGGCCCAGCCAGGGATACTGCATGGCAGAATGTTTGTGGGTGGCAAGAGAAATAGATGTCAGGATGGATGTAGCCAGTTCACACAATAGGCAGGCCATTGGGTAGATGAGGGAAATCAAAATAGGAAACCATTTAAAAGTTTCTGAAAGCTGGATATGCAATTACTGAGTGTCTAATGTGCTGCTAGACCCAGGGGCCCAGAGTGCGAGTACTTAAAATATGGCCTTTGTAAACCATTGCTGTGCTTAGCCTTTATCCTTAGAGTAATTTTTTTGCTTAAATGTATAATTTGGTTTCCTTCAAACTATGGGGTCAGCTTCCAGCAGTATTAAGTTCTGTTCTTCATCCTTGTAAGGACCTATTCTATCAAGTTAGGGACAGATGCTGATGCTTGGGCACAGTCTTTGAAGATCTCACTCCACAGGGTAAGGGAGCCCTCCGAAAAGGAAAGAAGTCACTTTTTTCCAGAGTGGGCTGGCAGATCATGGAGAGCTTTCTATTGAACATTTATGCAGTACCTACTGGGGTGGGGGGTGATCAGGCAATATTCTGTGCACCCCATTCCTATGAATCCACATAGGTTCAAAATGATCCTCTGAAGTAGGTGCAGTTGTGTTCATTTTATAGATGAGGAAATTGAGACAGAGGCTGACCAGTATGGCCAGGGTTTTCCAGTCTTGAACCCAGGAGGTCTGGCCTCCGGGGTCTGTGTTTTTAACCATTAGGCTTTGTTGTATCTCTGTGCCTTTCAGCAAAGGGGGGGGGGTCTTTAACTGCAGATTGAATAGTTGATAATTGGTAATCATGGTTCTGTGATAAAGTTGTGAATTTTAGTTCTCATCAGGCCCCTTGGGGCTGCTTTCCATCACTGGGGATGGGTGGGCTGGCTGGCTCTGCCCTCAGAGTCCGGATCCTGGAGGGACCCCGCTGTCTGGACCTGCCTCATGTGGCTGGTGGGCAGGGGACAGGCTGTCTGTGGAGGACAGCCTTGGGGGGTGGTCCTCTTCAGAAGCTTTACTTGGCTTACCCCTGTGGCTGCGCTACGTCTTGCGTGTGGATTCGTGTGAACGGATTCTCATGTAAGAAGAGCGATTTTTGGGGCTGTCCAAGCCACACAGAAGACACTTGGGGATTACACAGTCCCGTCCTTTTTGCCCTGAGGCGCAGTGGACGAGTTCCGCTGTTTCATCACTGTCTGGCGGTGTGCCTGCACTGTTCTCTTGCACTTTGGGCTTGGATGTCTCTCTCTTCAAAATGAATGTGGGGGAAAATGATCCTTGTTTTCTTTCTGGCTCTCAAATTCCAGGAGTCAAGGGAGTGAGGTATTTACCATCCTAGAGGCGCCTGGCTGCCTGGGTTTGAATCCTAGCACCATCCGTGACCAGCTGTGTGACCTTGGGCAAATTACTCAGCCTCTCTGTGCCTCTACTTTTCCAACCTCAAATACAGCTCTCATGGCATCTTGTAGAACTGTCATGAAGACTGAAACAATGAAGAGTGCCTGGCGCAGAGCGAGTGCCCTGTGTTAGCTCTCATTAATGTTCTGTGTCCATTACTTTTACTTTCCCGTATCTTCATCAGGTATGTTGTCATGGCTACCATTTTTAAAAAAAAAAACTTTTTTTTTCAACGTTTATTTATTTTGGGACAGAGAGAGACAGAGCATAAACGGGGGAGGGGCAGAGAGAGAGAGAGGGAGACACAGAATCGGAAACAGGCTCCAGGCTCTGAGCCATCAGCTCAGAGCCCGATGCGGGGCTCGAACTCACGGACCGCGAGATCGTGACCTGGCTGAAGTCGGACGCTTAAGCGACTGCGCCACCCAGGCGCCCCCATGGCTACCATTTTTGAGCGGTGCTTGTCGGGGAGGTGCTTGCAATGACTGCAAGGTCCCTTTGAACCCCATTTTCTGAGCTAGGAGAGAGCTCTTAGGTGACCTGCCTGAGGCCACACTGCCTCAAAGTCACAGACCTGGAATTTGAGGTGGACTTACTCTGACCCCACAGCCCACACACCCCCCCTTCACTGCCGCCCATTCCTGGCTCTTACCAGGTCTTGCTTGGGTGCCCTTGCCGAGGCTAGTGCTCATCAGTAACTTAGGGAAAGCTGCGTTGCCCAGTGTTCTGTGTGCTCCTTTACAGGTGGATTTATGGTTGCCAGGCCTCCTGGTGCCTGGAAGCTTCGACTTTTTAATTTAATCTCCTCCAAACTTATCTTGGGTCTTTGTGCTGGCAGTTGCCTGCCTGTGTGCTGGGCAGCAGGGAGCTGTGAAGCCATATCAGCTGATTTATGCCATCTGGAAGGGGAGCCGGGGGCCTCCAGCCTCCTCAGCCAGCAGCCTTTTGCCCTCATCCCTGTCCCCATGGGAGCAGGGGCCTCCTCTGGTCCCTGCATACCAGCCGAACCATGATGAGCTGGCTCGCCCCATTGATGCACTGGATTCCAGCCCTGTCCAGCCAGCCCCTGGGGGCTGTGAGGGATTGTCTGGCTTCCTCTGCGCATCTGGAAGGGCCCTTGTTAGTATTCTGGGCAGGCAGAGCTGTGGATGGAGAGTCTGCTGGGCCGGGAGCTGGCCAAGAGTGTAGGAAGCCCTTCTGTCCAGAGCTCTTGCAAGAAGGAATGGGAGCACACTCCTGCATTGAGGATTAGGCCTCTGTTACCATGAGGCTCTTCTCACGGAGCTGGCTCCTCAGGGCTTTTCCTGTGCTTCTGGGGTTAACAGCCTCTGCTCCTCTAGGGACTTGACAAACCTTGCAGTTCTGATGGTGTCAAGAAGAGAAGGCAGTGATCTGATTGCCTGTCTGAAGGCAGGCGGTTGGATGTTTTCAATCTAAAGAGCCAAATAGGTTTGGAGAGAGTGGAAGGGAGAGGGAGAGGGAGGAAAAAAAGGGAGAAAGGAAGAGGGGAGGGGAAAGGGGGAGAAGTGAAAACCGTGACGGCCAGGATGATTTTCAGGGGGTGCCAGTGGGGGGCCACATGGACACATCCAGACTCCACAGGCCCTCATGGCCTGAGTGCCCAGAAATGTGAAGGCTGTATGCGACCACAGGTGCTGAATTCTAATCTTGTCTGGCTGATTCTGGCATTTAATCTGCACAGTTCTCTGTTCTCAGCTGTAAAGCTGAAAAATAATAACAGTGATTTCCCTCTCAGAGCTGGTGGGAGAGATTACTAATGGCAGGTGACAGAGTAAAAGTACAAGGTGTCACTGGATGTAAAACTGCTTGAAAACAGGCCAGCCAGTAGGCCTAGAACCTGAGCCTCTGGTGCATGGGCCTGGTCCCCTTTCTGAAATGGTCTTTGTCCCTCTGAAGGCCCAGGTGGCCAGTGTGAATGCTCTTCCCAGGTCCTAAGTGGGGGTGGGACTTAATCTCCAAAATGCAGAGAGACGGTGTATCTGGGTCTCTGGGCACCCCGTCTCCCCATGTACTTGGTCTGTATCCACCCTGCAAGCTCACTCAGGTTGCCGGGCCTCTGCCCACCTATTCTCTAACTCCTGACCATCCCTTCAAGCTCAGCTGCAGCTTCATCTTCTAGAATCTTCTAGAAGTCTCCTCCAGTGGTGACCTGCTTGCATCTTTCTCTGTGCTTGGTGTGCACGTCTCTGTCTTTTCGCAGACAATACGTGGCCTGTAATGTTCATTAGACAAGTAATATACTTTTTTTTTTTTTTTTTTTTGGATGGGCCCTGTTTGAAATGCTGGAGGTGCAACCAGGAACCAGACAAAGACCTCTGGCAACACACTTAAATGGGTAAATGTGCAAAGGAAACAGGATTGTGGTGAATCCTCTGAAGGAAAGGAACTGAATGATGAGTGATGGGGATGGGGCTCACTCTGGATGCTGGTGTTTGCGGAAAGGCTTCCCTAAGGAAGTGGCGTTTAGGGTGAATCCTGAAAAATGAACAGGAGGCCTTGCCAAGAGCTCTGAGAAGTAGCATTGCAAGAGGGAGGAACAGCAAGCCTAGGGGCCCTGGGGTGGACGAATAGTTGGGTTTGTTCACAGACCAAAGGACAGCTCATCAAGGTTGGTGTTTCACGGGTCAGCGAAGGAGTAGAACAGCGAACCTTGTACGCTGTGGTCGGGAGCTTAGATTTCATTCCTTAGGTGCCCTGGGAAGGGAATGTCACATGAACTGATACACTTTCTAAGAGGGAAATTACGTGAACTGATGAACTTTTTAAGGATCACTCTGGCCACTGTTTAGCAAACAGAGGATCATGAAAGAAAGTGGATGACTGGCCCCAGAACTGATAAGAAACTGATCTGTCGTGTGGGTGTGAGTGGGTGTGAGCATGCATGAGCACATGCACAAGTCCTCATATCGGAGTTCTGGAAACTGGGTTTTCTTAATTTCTTTTAACCCTTGAGAGAGACAGCATGTGAGCAGGGGAGAGGCAGAGAGAGAGAGAGAGAGAGATGGATGGAGACACAGAATCCTAAGCAGGCTCCAGGCTCTGAGCTGTCAGCACACAACCTGACACGGGGCTCGAACTCACCACGAGATCATGTTCTGAGCCGAAGTGGGATGCTTAACCGACTGAGCCACCCAGGTGCCCCTGGAAACTGGATTTTTTAGGAGCCTTTTCTCTTTGGGGAAAGATAATCTCTATTAGCAAAATCTGTACAAGTTCTTGGGGTAGTTGGAAATAAGGAGTAGAAATAGCTCAAGGTATCTGAAAACCTTAATGAAAGACTTTAAAAATGTACATATTCTAGTGCTGAAATAAAATTCTGAGCATTTAAGACCTAGTCCTGATATTTGAAAAGAGATTTGTATCTTTTATGAGGTGGAAAAGGTACAGGAATTTTCATGATAAGCACACAGCAGAAATGTCCCGCCCACTAGCTTACCTTCCTAGATCCAGCATTTTACTCGCTTGGGTTTTGTCTTCTACACTGAATACATACTTAGTGTGTAAAATTTAAACATAGAGAATGTAAGAAGAACTTTTCTTGGAGCTCTCTTAATTGGGCAGAAGCACTATTAGCGTTTCATGTGTTGGCATCTCTTATCTTATGTATAGGTTTATTTTTTACATATGGTGTAATCTGGTAACATTTTGTTGAATGGTTTCTCTTGCAACATTATAAGGCATTTACTTGTATCAGTCAGGATGGGCTAGGTTAGGCTGCAGTAACAAATCTCTAGGTCTCCATGGCTTTAAACAAAAGGTTATTTCTCTTCTACTCTCATGCCTGTTAGGGTGGGTTGAAGCCTCTGTGATAGGTGCTCTTTACTCCATGACTTGTGGAAATGGAGTAACTATTATCTGCAATGTTGTTCACTACTACAGATGGAAAGAAAGCTCTGGACTGTCTTACGTTAGCATTTAAATGTCCTGAATGGAAGTGGGCTATCACTCCTGCTTCAGTTCATTGGCCAGAGCTAATCACGTAGTCCCACTCAACCACAAGGGGCCCAGAGTGTGAGTTCGTTATATGCTGTAAAAGCTGAGAGTCAAAAATATTTGGTGAGCAGTGCTAATGTCTGCATGCTATTTGTCTCATTTACATACTCATTATCACGAAATATTACACGCACAGAGAAAATACAATTTTACGTTGTACACTGTGTTTCTCACTTTCTGTCCTGAGACTTTCCTGCTGCAGCATCTGGAAAGACTCCTGCTTAGCTATTCTGATGTGTATACACCTCTGGAAATGCCAGGCCCCCAGGGCAGACCTGATCAATGGAGGGTGGAAGCCAGTGAGTAATATTCCCATGTTTTTTCCCCAGGCAGGTAATTTGCACAGGGTTCCTAGTCAGGTGGGTAGACTCTGGGTTGCTCCTAGTGGAGATGAGCTCTATAGTGTATGCTTGGATTGACTTTCCCTCCTTCATTGTCCTGTCCTACTCTTCCCAGGCCTCCACTCCTGTCACCTGGGAACACTGCCCAAAATAAACTACCTCCTTACATCCCTCTGTCTTGGGCTTTGCATTTTGGGCAAGAGAGGCACAAATGCCTCTGCAATTAGAACTGTGCCCTTCAGGCACCAGGGTCAACAGAGTTTACTTTCTTTACCATTCCGTGAGTTGCTAGAATCATGGCGTGTCAAATTTCAACTGTTCTGGAATCTTTCTTGTACAGCTTTTTGCTTTTTAATCATCTTTCATTTTTCTCATTGGTGGAGGAAATGGCTTCATCATTGCCTCCCTACTGCCTCCCAACTGTTCAGTCACACTTGTTGTGATGTGCTGCCTCTCATGTGTTCTTCCATCTTTCTGGGGTGTCTGCTGCTTGCTCTCCTGGAATGCATCTCTTTCTGGAATTCCCTGTCGTCTTTGTTCCTTTTCTTGTTTCACTATTATTCCTAATTAACTGTTTGTAAATGGATGGGTACATGGAACACTTGTTTTTGAGAATTGAAAAAAAAAATAACTTTGTCCTTGATGTTTCAAAACATGTTCAGTTTCTCTAATTTTCAGTAGATTTTGTAATTTGGCTAGTTAGCTTGACACTTAAAATTCTAATTTTTTTATGGATAATCTTATGTCCACATACCACCTCTAACATTCACACCCCTGGAAGATTTTAGGCTATTTTCTTCATGGTATTTACTATTTATCCTACTTGGTTCTTGATGCCCTTTCAATCTTATTTTTTTCTTTAATTCTGTGAAATTTAAAAATTTTTGTGAGAATTTCTCTCTACACTTGTCTCTCTAGGATCTCCTAGTAGATAGATATTTACTTCATGGACTGGTCTTCCAAGTCCCTGTCTTTCATTTTTCAGATATTTCTCTTTGCTTTATATTCTGAGAGATTTCCTTAAAATTTTCTGTTTTTTCTCCTTCCACCTGCTCCCCTTGTTTGTTTTAGCTGGCATTTTCTTAATTTCCATAAACTTATTTCTTTTGGTTCTTTGCCTTTTTTAAGTAGTCACCTGTTCATTCTTTTGTGTGTATAGTATCTTTTTTTTTCAGTATCTTTGAAGATATTAAGGATATGGTGAAAGTTCTTAATCTGTTTCTGGTGTTCTATTTTATTTGGAGTCTGTTCTAGTGGTTGAGCTCACTTGTCCATAGTATTGGTTTTGTCCCCCAACTATTTGATGATTTCAGTTTATTCGTTATGGGAATGTAAGACTGGAGGTGTTGCTACAGATAGTTGAAGTGGGTTTGTCCATCACCAAGTACCTGGGCAGCTGAGTGGGTTGGCAGGCTTCACTTAGACTTTTATAGGACAAGCGAACAGGCTGGGCCACTCCCTGCCCATCATGCTTAGGCAAAAAGGGATGCACTCTGGGATGATGCTCCTCACTCCGGAAGCTTAAGCAGCCCCTTGGGAGATGAAGTATCTTTAAAAACTATATTTGCTGTTTTTTGGGCCTGGGAAAGCTCATTTGTTGCTCTCTTGGGGAAAGAGATGAGGGGTGATGGGTGAGTTGATGGTGATGGTCAAACATGTAATATTCTTGCAGTTTTGACTTGTTCCAACCCTTCATGCACTGCTGCTGTCCATATCTTATCACACTTCTATGATGGGAGACAGCCTCTCTGTCCTTATTACTGGCTCTTCCTTCCCTTCTCTTTGTGCCCTGATTCTGCTACCAGCACCACCACACCTGTCCTCTGTCCTCATTAAGTTCACAAAAGGTTCTCAATGTTTTTATGGCCTTGTCCTATTTATATTTCTTTATTGTAATATCAGTGGGCTTTAGGGAAAGGGGGGAGGTGAACACATATCTTCAGTTGGCCTTCATAAATTATTCATTGTAATGATATAGAACCCTGCGGATTTATGTTGTGATACCTGGTTGTTGGATTTTTCTTTTCTTCTCTTCTGATTTTCTTCTCTCAAACCATGAGTAACATCTTTATGAAACTTTTAAACCAGTAATTATTTCTCTGGGACTGATGGCCAGTAGTGGAACAAGGTTAAATGTGTAGTGGTCAGGGGCGCCTGGGTGGCGCAGTCGGTTAAGCGTCCGACTTCAGCCAGGTCACGATCTCGCGGTCCGTGAGTTCGAGCCCCGCGTCAGGCTCTGGGCTGATGGCTCGGAGCCTGGAGCCTGTTTCCGATTCTGTGTCTCCCTCTCTCTCTGCCCCTCCCCCGTTCATGCTCTGTCTCTCTCTGTCCCAAAAATAAATAAAAACGTTAAAAAAAAATGTGTAGTGGTCAAGAGAAAAGTTTATATCCTCACTGTATCACTTACCCGCAAGTGGTTTTGAGCAAGTTGCTTAGCATGTCTGAGCTTTATTTTCCTACTTTGTTAGTTGGGGATAAAGATATTCTTCTCAGATTGGTTGCATGGATTAAAATCAATAATGAAAGTAATGTATATTCCATGGCAAATGCTTTCAATTAATATCTGCTGTTATTATGCATTATTTAATCTGCAGCAAGGAGGGATTATTAGCTCTATGGATGAGAAAAATCAGATTTTGAAAATTTGTCACTTTGCCAAGCTCTACTCTTCTTATATAGGAGAAAGATACGTGATTGTTGTAGAATCTAGACTGCTTTAGAGAAAGATGTTCTTTCCCTAGGTAATACGAGTTCCAGAACCAAGTTGTTGTTTAGAGGTGAAAATTGTGTCAGAAGAGATGGTTGGAAGTCCCCCTCCTCCCCCACCCCACCCCAGAATGCGCCTGGCCCAGAGAGATGGGCTTAGCAGCATATGCCTGAATGGGGTTGGCAAAGTGAATGCCTGGTTGGAACATGTTGGTCATCAGGCTTTGTCTGGGTGACCGTGCTAGGGAGTTGCTGGAGGACTGCCAAGGCCGGGGTTAAAGGGCCGAAAGGAGGAGTTTAAACTCTGCACCATTGCGATTGAGAGTCTGTATTTTCTGGCTGGCCGCATAGGGGTTAAATCACTCCTGATGAGTTTGGTGTAGTCACTAGGGGGGGCCCTCAGTAAATATTTGTAGCATATGTGGGTGTAGCAGTGAGTGCACAATGATGGAAAGAAAGACTCTAGAATGAGCTATTCTGGTGGTAGGTGGTGAGGGGAAGCACCTGGTTATTTCTGCTGGAAACTTCGGCCCCTCTTTCCCTTAACCTGGGAAGGGGACAAGGAACCATCTGAACAGATTCCTCCTGACTGTATATTTCTGCCTCCCTTATCAGAATCCTTGTTGGCCTTCAGGAGTTCCATTAGGCTCCTGCTCACACATTCAAAAAGTACTGCCTTTGCCCAGGGATTTTTTGAAAGTTCACTTTTGGAAATGTTTCAGGGTCAATTTTAAACACAACAAAGTAAAACTGCTTTCTTTTCCCTGAAAAATTTACCCAATATGATTGTTTTATTTTGGAACTAAAATAGCATTATCTAGGTTGACCACTGGTTATACTGCCATTCAGGTGAGTTTAATCAGTGCGTTTTATGTCCCTGCTGTGCTGCAGTCACTGAGTTCCATAGGCCAGAGTTGGTATCCTTGAACAAAAGCTCATGGCTTAGTAGAACTGTGCTCTTCGAAAATATTGCACTGCTCTCAAAATACGAAGGTCCCGCTTTTAATATTCGAAGAAGGTATCAGGTTGTATAGAGTCCCCCTGAAAATGAGTTTTACACCTTATGAACAATGACAGAGAACGTGGTGTGAGGCCATCAGTGCTCATGTGGATGTTCCTAGTCTACTTTAGCTGAAAAAACAATATTAATGCAATGATATAGAGAACTCTGAAAAGATTATACTAAGTGAAAGAAGCCAGACTCAAAAGTTGGGTCCTGCACTCCATTTATATGACAGTCTCAAAAAGACAAAACAGGAATAGAAATTAGATTTTTGGTTTCCAGGGACTAAGGAAAGAGGTAGGGGTTCACCATAAAAGGACATGAAAGAATTTTGGGAGGATGATGAAAAAATATTCTGTATCTTGTTCATAGCAGTGATCATGCGATGAGGTAAATTTGTTACAGATTTATAGAGGGGCACCTGAGTGGCTCAGTTGGTTAAGTGTCCAACTTCCCATCTTGGCTCCGGTTATGATCTCATGGTTTGTAGGATCAAACCCTGTGTTGGGCTTTGTGCTGATAGCATGGAGCCTGCTTGGGATTCCACCTCCTCCTCTCTCTGTCCCTCCCCCACCCTTGCATGCTTGCTTGCTCTCAAAACATTAAAAAAATTTCTAGAACTATGCACCTATAAAGGGTGAATTTTGTCATATGCAATAAACCTGGAAAAAATTAAAGCAAAATCAGTGACATTCTTTAATAGGCACATGCTCTATACCCAGTTCTGGTGTATAACTGCATTTACTATTAAAAGAGCAATTCTTTTTTATCTTGGAACAGGAGGATTAGTAAACTCTAAGCCTGCTGGGTTTTATTGAATAACTTTGTATGGATGTGACAGCCTAGAGTCGTGGTCCTTATTCACAAATTTAAAGCATTCCCAGGCATTTGGAGTCCTCAAAGGAAGATTATGTGTGGAATAGTTTTAAGGTTGAATGTACTTTATTATTATTATTATTTATTGTCTTCTGAAAACTAGTAATTCACTCTTGGTGGCTTGGATGACTCCCTGTTACTGAGCGCAAATTATTCATCAGGCCAAAAAACGCAATTCCCTCTAGTTGAAGGTTTTGCTTTGGCTCTTGATGTTAAAGTCATTTGTGAAATTACTCAGCAAAGTATGGTCTTTAGCATCAAAGGGTGGCATATGATGTTAAATCGTTCTTTTGTTCAAATGTTCTATTCTTAAAAGGTTGTAGAGCTTCTAAGTGCCCTGTCATGATGTAGCATAAACACAACTCTGGTGGGACTTTTGGGATTTTCTCTTTTTGGACAAGTTGAATTAGAGCGCCCCTGCCTGGCTGCCTTAGGACTTGCAGTTGCCCAAGGCATTCATTTATTACAGGGGAGACTCCATATGGGTGTCTGCAGGGGGACACAAGGCACTTGGTGGTGATGGGGATTGAAGAACGGGGTAGAAACTTTGAGAAGGAAACTGGGTGCAGGGAAGGAGGAATTCTTTCTTTGCTCTTGGCTCCTAAGTACTTGTCTCGGGCCATCATGTAATTTCTGGACCTGGGGGTTCCATACTCAGCTGACACCCCAAATTCACTGGTGGCTTTTCCTGAAAACACCTTTCATCTCACAGCTAGAAAAAGAAAGATCCCTTTTCCAGACTCCTGATAGATCCTCTGTGTGTTTGTCCCTTAGGATCCTTAATGCCCTGTACTTTGAAAGGTACATTGTTGATTATTAGATTGTAAACTCAAGGGGATGCAGCAAGATAGGTGTCTTATGCCTAGTTGGGGCTCGGTTAATACTTGACGGATGCATGAACTTCAGCGAGATTTCCAGTCCACGTGCGAAGAAGTAGCATTTGCATTTAGGTATGATGAGGCAGCCTTTGTGATCTCTGGCGAACACAGAGGTACTTGAATACCAGGTGTCCTCTGGAGTTTGGTGTCCAGGCCACATGTGGGGTGGGGAGAGCCTAGACTATCGCAGGATGCTTGTAAAGGAGTGCGGTATTTCTAGGTAGCTGAGGGCCCTGATGCTGGCACAGAAAGCATTAGGGGGGATGCAGCAGTGGCTGTGCACCCAGGCCTCTTAGCCGACTAGGAGAGGGCCTTGGCACCTCTAGAGTTCTCTGGATCTTCATAAAACAGCTACTCTTCAAGTTAATCTGTAGGTTGTAGGTAAAATTCGATATCTTACTGTCACTGTTAGGAAATGTTGAGTAGGAAAAATAAGGTTATGTTGCTGTAAAACACCTCAAGATATTTATTAAAGTTAATTTTTTCATGATGAAAGTAAATACCTGTTGCTTATCAAGAAGAAAGATGCAGGAAAGTAGAAGAAACACCCATAACCCTGTCATCCTGAGGCAGTCATATTTACTGTTTTGGCTCTCCTTCTGCCCCTTAACTTCATAGGGAGATCATAGGACATAGACCTAATTTTGCATATACTTTGTTTTTTTTAAATGTTTGTTTTTGAGAGACTGAGCGTGGGCTGGGCAGGGCAGAGAGTGGAAGACACAGAATCCAAAGCAGACTCCAGGCTCCAAGCTGTCAGTACAGAGCCTGACGCAGGGCTCGAACTCTGCGTAGAACCATGAGGTCATGACTTGAGCTGAACTCGGACGCTTAACCAACTGAGCCATCTTGGTGCCCCTTCATATACCATTCTAGGTGCCTTTTTTTTCTAACCATAAGAACAATGTACCCATAGACTGAATGTAACAAAAAAAGACACAACAGCAAGTGTTGGAAAGGATGTGGAGAAACTAGAACCCTCCTACTTGGCTGGTGGGAATGTAAAAGGGTATAGCTAGTTTGGAAAAAGCAGTCAGTCTGTTGCTTATAAAAAGCTAAACATGAATTTAGCATATGACCCAACAATTCCATTCCTAAGTGCCTAACCAAGAGGAAGGAAACCTGTGTCCATAAAAAGATTTTAATATGAAAATGTTCATGGGAACATTATTCAGAATAGTGAAAATAAAATGGAAACAATTGAAATGCCCAAAAACTGGGACATAGATAAAAATGTGGCTCAAGCTTACCGTACGTAAGTACTCAGCACTGAAATGAAGTGTACTGATAGATGCAACAACAGGGATGAGCCTCTAAGACCTTAGGCTAAGGGAAACAAGCCAGGCAGAAAAGACCACAAATCAGATGATTACACTCATATGAAATTTGCAGAAAATGGCAACTCATTGGGTACCGAAAGTAAATCAGTGGCTGGCTGGGGCTGAAGGTGTGAGACCAGGATTGAGTGGAAAGAGGCATGAGGGGTTTTGGGGGGCGGGGGGGCGATGGAAAGGTTTAAAAACAGTGTAATGGTGGTTGTAAAACAGTAAAACGTAATCCTAATCATCGAATCACACGCTTATAGTGGGTGAATTTTATGGTATGTAAATTAAACCTTAGTAAAGCTGTTAAGAATATCCATAGAAGCACTATTATGAATCACCCACAGAAAATAATAAATGAGCAGGAGAATTCCAGTTCTAATCGATGTGGTAAAGTATGGTCTGCTGGCTTCTTCCTTTGCTCAGAGTTTTGGATATGCCAGGAACAATAGCGGCAGGGGGACCCATAACCAACGGGAACTAAATTTCCAGACCATGTCAATAAGAGAAATGAACTATGCAAGAGTATGTGTGACGAAAGATCGGGGTTGGGGGTGGAGGCAGCATAGGGGTTTGTCTTACTGTGGGGAGGACATGGTCGTGGATAATCTTAGGATATTAAGAGGAAAAAAGTATACATATGGGTCTTCACGAGTTAGGGACAACCAAGAAAATAATACAAAAATAGATTTTCAACTAGCAGTAAGAAAAAGAAAACTGGGTCGATTGAGCAAGAGATAGCAAAGCAGAAAAAGTTCAGTAAATAGAAAACCAAAAAGGATGAAGAAATCAATCCTACAGTATCATTGATTACATTATAAGCAGGTTAATCTCACTGATTAAGACATGGGGACTCTTAAATGGAGTTACAAAAAAATCCTGCAATGAGTGGTTTTAAGAGAATCACATAAATAAAAAAGCACAGAGCAAGGTTGAAACCCATGGCATAAAAATGGCATTCTAGGAAGATAACCAAGATAACAAAAATAACACTAGGCTTGGGGTTTCAGTATCAGAAAAAGTAGACTTTAAGGTGAACAACAGGAAGAGATGAAAAATGATTTCAAGCGCCATAGTATTCCAAGAAGATGTAGTCATGAACAAATATAGCCAAAAGTACAGCCTTAGGCTACATACAGAAATAATTGTCAGAATTATAGTAATACATAGATAAATCTACCATTGTAGAGAGAGATTTAAATGTACTCTTCTTGGAAACAGATCAAATGGACAAAAATAATGAAGAGTATAAAAGATTTGGATAACATGACTAATAGGCTTGTACTCAAACCCTATTTTTGGGCATACATGGAATTTTCACAAAAATAGATCCCATTATGGACCCGAAAGTCAATCTCCAGTTCCTAAGAATTAACATTATTCTGACCACAGTCTGTGACCCAATGAAATCAGAAGGATTGAAATAATAAGGTAGGGTAGAAATCCATAAAAGGGGGATGGAAAAATGATTCACAAAGCCAAATATTTTTTGAAAGAATTAGAAAAAAGGACAAGTCTCTAGTGGGATTCAGCAAGGATAAAAAGAGAAGGTATGCGTAAAATACAGATGTAGCTTAGATACGGTAAGTGAATTGGATGAACAACTACACAAATGTGAAATCCCATATGAAATGAATAGATTTTATAGCAAGAATGAGATTTCAAAGTTGGCCAATTGATTAATGGAAACCCGACTAGAACAATTACTGCCGAAGAAATTAGAATAGAGGTGAAAACTTCCTCCCCTTCCAAAAATCCCGAGGCCTACACAATTAAATATGGATATAGTTTTGCCTTGTGCGTATTGTTCCAGAGACAAAGAGGAAAACTGCTCCTGTGGTTTTCTGAAGCTTAATCCCAGTATCAAAACTGAAGATAGTACCAGAGAAAGGGAGCTTACGCATCTGTTTTAAAGTCTGAAATGAAATGGTAACGTTCTGAATCTCACATCCTATTAAAAAAATACGTGGTTGGATTTATTCCTGGAGTACGAAGATGGTGTATAGGGGAGTAACGTTAGCTACTCTTAACAAATACTCCTCCTTACACAACAGGTTTCTTTCTGGCTCAGAAAATGATACAGTTGTTGGCAGGTGATTCAAGGACCCAGGCTTCCTCCATCTTGTGGTTCAACCACGCACTAAGGCCTCAGGATCCCAAGAGCGTATGTGAGTGCATTGGGCTTGCAAGTGATAGAGCCTTTCTTTGGGCAAGGACTGGCTACGTGGCCACACCTGGATGCTGGTAAGCGTACCTGTAGGCTGGGCAGCCATCTCCCAGTGACACTGCCATACTGTGGAAGGAGCAGCCCTCATTTTTATGACAGACGGATAATAGCTGTGTGGGTTTGCAGCCCTCTCGTGAGCTTCCCAGGTGCAATGTGAAACTGGACCCTGTACTCAAGGCAGGGAGAGACTGAAGAAAGAGGCAGGTCACTCCAGGTTGGTAGATGGCAATATATTTTTGAGAGTGAGTGAGCAAGAGAGCGTTGATGTATGTGCAAGTGAGGAAGGGGCAGAGAGAGAGAGAGAGAGACTGACTTAAGCAGGTTCCATTCTTAACTCCAACCTCATAGAGGGTTTGACCTCAAAACTGTGAAATCATGACCTGAGCCAAAATCAAGAGTCAGATACTTAACCAACGGAGCCACCTAGGTGCCCCTGGGAGCCACTGAGGCAATTTTAATAATAGTTGAGGGAAGTTAACATATGAGGCTTGTCTTGGATAGCGGCAAGACTCCTAGATCTCTGCACCTGCTTACCAAATGTTAAGCGTTCAGGAAGAGGCCCTAACTGGGCTCAGTCACCTATACTGTGCTTGAATTTTCCTTCCTACATCACCATGTCAAGGCTGTGTCCTTGGAGCAGCTTCTGGGGGTAGGAAAGGCAAGTGGAACCCACATTCTATGGACGGGGAGGGAGTAAGGAGACTGCCCAGATCCAGCTCACAGGTCATTCCGCAGTAATGTCGTCTTTATGATATTCTCCAGTAGTCTGCTACAGATTTAATCTCAGAAAACCTATCAGTAGAAATCATTACATTAACAAAGGAAAATAATTTTGTGACCTCCTAGGATGTAGTAAAGGACCTGTTGATGGCAAAATCTCAGAGACAAATAGGAATAGATGATATATCCATCGACTTTGGCTAAGTCTCGCTGTAGTAACAACCCCCAAATGTCAGTGGTTTATGACCAGAAAGGTTGATTTTCTATTTGTTATCTGTGGGCTGCAAGTTGGCAGTGTCTCTGCTCTCTGTAGTCTTCCTTCCGGAATGCAGGCTGGAGGAAAGGCCCCTTTCTGGAATGTGTTGATTCAGTAGTGGGGGGAGGGGGTGAAGAGCTGTGGAAGCACTGGATGGTTGCAGGTGTCACCTTGAATGTGGCATTGGTCAAAGAAATAATCCATTGGTCAGAGAAAGTCCTGTGGTCAAGCCTGATGTCATGTGATGGGATCTATGGTTTGCCCAAAGGAAAGAGGCCCAGTGGAGATGGGCCTGGTAGAGAGGGGGCAGCAAATAATTAGGAACAACAGTCCAGCCTTTGTAGAAAGGAATCCCCTTAATTGGATAAAGGCTTTCCTACAAAAGCCTGTTGCAGATACTATGTTTAATGGATAAATTTTAGAAACATTCTTTTTTAAGGTTAGAAGGAAGGGTACCATGATTATTGCTGTTACAGGCCAAAGATTTGGGGGGCAATACTATAAAAAAGGTAAAAAAAGTCCTAAGGAGGGGCGCCTGGGTGGCGCAGTCGGTTGAGCGTCCGACTTGAGCCAGGTCACGATCTCGCGGTCCGTGAGTTCGAGCCCCGTGTCAGGCTCTGGGCTGATGGCTCGGAGCCTGGAGCCTGTTTCCGATTCTGTGTCTCCCTCGCTCTCTGCCCCTCCCCCGTTCATGCTCTGTCTCTCTCTGTCCCAAAAGTAAATAAACGTTGAAAAAAAAAATTAAAAAAAAGTCCTAAGGATTGGAAGGGAAAAGACTATTGTCATTTTTTTTTTGCATGTAATATTTACTTGAAGAAAAGAAATAATTACCAGACGAATCACTAGTAGTAATGAATTCATTAAATTTGTTCGATGTTATAAACACAAATATTAATAGTTTTCCTCAGTACCACAAAAGTAAGACAATATAAGATACCATTCCTAATAGCAACAACTATAATTGTACCTAGGAATTAATCTATTCCAAGAGTGTATTATATTTACCTGGAGAAACTCTGAAGAGCATGAAACAAGACCTAAGTAAGTGGAGAGGTGTATTTTTATGGATTGGAAGGAAGGCTCAATGTGGTTTAAGATGTCAGTCATTTCATATTAATTTATAAACTTAATGTAAATACAGTAATATCATAGTCTTTCCAGAGGTGATTGGTCAAACACATCTCACCATTTGCGTGGAAGGAAAAATACTCATTAGTAGCTATTTAAGGAAAAAGAACAGAAGATGTGGGCATTTGTCCTTAGAGTTGCTTGGACATGCTTGTGAATTAGTAGTTCATGGATTCCCAAGTCTGCTTCATTTATTAGAAATTTCTCATAGTGAACAAAACCCTACTTGCTATGCATTAATTGTTTACTTAGGGCCAACCATTGGGCAAATAGGAACAAAGTTTGGACTCTGATTTCCAGGGATTCACAGTTCAAGAGGCAAGGCATAGCACAGATGTTACTTAGCACGATTGATTCTAGACTACCTGCAGAGGAGAGGGGGAGAGAGAGAAAAGGAAGCTGTAAGAAACCAGAGGTGGCAGGTGTGCTTAAGAAGGACTCTTAATTTCTAGGGGAATTCTGTGCAAAGTGTACAAAAATGGCACAGAGTGAAAAATGGGCCCAGAACGGAACCGCAGAACACTCTGCAATGATGGAAATATGATGTGGGGGAAGCAAAGTGGCATGTGTATTTATGTGTGTCTGGTGCGAGCAGCAGGATGGCGGGAGAGCCGCCAGCGAGAAGAGCAGCTTTCCTTCGATCATTTGGAAGCATAGTTTATTTCCCGATTGTTGGCTCTGCCTTTTCTCTGCCACTCAAACTTTATTGGGAAATGGATTCTCTTGCCAAAAGAGTGTGATTAATACTGCAACTGGTTGCGGGCTTAACAACAGATTGATGGTTATATTTTTAAAGGGGCAGCCTGCTTACGGTTTCTGTCGCCATGGTGTGTTGCATTGATCATCCCTAAGTGGAAGAGGCTTGCTTGAGTTAGATTTTCATTTTTTTCACTTGGCGTTTATTGTTCCCTGGCCCTGCCTGCCACCTTGGTTTTGTTACTGGGTTTCAGAGAGAATGCGTGAAACAGGAGCCATCATACCAAATTTTTATGTGTGTGTAGCCACGTCTGCAAATAATGGCAACATAATTTTCTGGGCGCTGGAAATAAGATGGGAGTATTAGGGGCAAGGGCTGTGTGCATCCCCAAGCTGGGCACTGGTCCAATTCCTCATCTTCACAGGCCCCCAGACTCATTTACTCAGCGTCTCCAGAGAGGTCAGTTTCAGGGAGACTTCTTCATTGATCATGTTCACAAGACACTGGTGCTAAAACCAGATGCTGTACTTACTGATTCATAAAAACAGGTGTTACTGTTAGGAATTTCAAAGTTTTTATCCATTATTTTTCCAGAATTGAGCATTTACTATAAGGTTTATCCAAGTTAGAAAGTTGCAACAGCCATTTAATTAGGCCAAAGGGTGGGCGTTGAGCTGTGCAGGAAGCAAGAACCATGTGGGCTCAGAGGTCTCCTGCCTCATACGCGTTTTCAAATGAGTAGGTTTCTCAGTTGGGATGGGAATGGTGCTTGGTGAGCATGGGCTGTCCACAGAGTTAGTGGGACATGGAACGCTTTAGTGTACTTTGCACTGGGTACATATTTGGGAATGATTGGGAGAGGCCATGGCAGTAGGTGGATTTTACTTAATAAAAAATTGTTTGAATGTTTATTTTTGAGAGAGACCGTATGAGCATGGGAGGAGCAGAAAGAGAGGGAGTTACAGAATCTGAATCAGGCTCCAGGCTTCGAGCTGTCGGCACAGAGCCTGACGTAGGGCTGGAACCCACAAACTGCGAGATCATGATCTGAGCTGAAGTCAGATACTTAAGCGACTAAGACACCCAGGTGCCCCTGGAGTAGGTGGATTTTAGGTGGCATGCGTGAGTTGGGCCTGGTCTCTTCTACTTGAATTGGTACTCAGACTTCCTGATGTTTTCTAGACCCTGTCAAAACCAAACTCTAAGCTTCCGCAAGGAGCTCTCTCTCTTACACATTTAAGGGGGTTAGCTGAAGTGGGTATCATAAGCACTGCTTGATGGTTATTTGCAATGCCATTTTTTAATTTTATTTAAAAAATTTTTTTAATGTTTATTTTTGAGAAAGAGACAGGGCACGAGCAGGGAAGGGGAAGAGAGAGAGGGAGACACAGAACCTGAAGCAGGCTCCAGGCTCTGGCCTCTGAGCTGTCAGCACAGAACCCGACGTGGGGCTCGAACCTACAAACTGGGAGATCATAACCTGAGCCAAAGTCGGGGGCTTAATGGATTGAGCCGCCCAGGTGCCCCTGCAATGCCATTTTAATCCACACCACCAGGTTGAGGTGACCTAGACCATCAGTATGGACACCATATGGGAGGCACTGTGGCATAATGAAGAAGGACATGGGCTCTGTCATCTCTGCTTGGGTCGAGCTTCTGCCTGTGCTACTTAATGAGCTGTGCAGCCACTTTCCTGACTGACAAATGGAGTAAATAATAATATCTGCCTTCTTGTTGAGAAGATTGAGCTAATGCACATAAAGTATTTGGTACCACTTCCCAGAGTAAGCATTTCATAGAGTTGGATGTACCTGCTATCATTATTTTTCCTTTTCCGCATTATGTAAACCTGTTTGTTCATCAAGTTCCACTGGACCTTACCATTAATTGAGTAGGGGTGGAATCAGAAGGTGGGTGGGGGCTGGCTCACATTGGCCCTCATAGTCCTGTTTGTTATTCTGAATCTCATCTTTTGGCAGTGGGGGGTCCAGCCCTTGTTTTCCAAGCAGGGGCTGATGTGATCCCATTTTGTGGTTTAGAACTGCCACTGTGGGAACACTTGGGAGGGAGGATCTGAAGTTCCATTGGGAAGCTGTTGGAAATCCAGCTGAGAGGTACAGAGGGCCTGAGTGAAGACCATGGCTTGAGGACAGGAGGGGAAGGGATGGTGTCTAGAAATGTTGAGGGGGTACTGTCATGGAGGCTCAAGTGATGTTATTGGGAAATGAGGGAAAGGAGTCAGAACTGTCCCCAGGACTTGTGTCTTGGGTGACCAGGCTGAGGGGACACCATCATGGAGTGAAGGGAGGTAAGTGGGTAGAGGTGGTAGTGATGGGTGCTGTGTATTTTGTCTCCTTTTCACCTCAATTGGCAGGTTGCTCAGGGGTTCTGGGGCTGGGAATGTGGTCCTTGGGATCTTTTGATAGAGTGCAGGCTGAGGGGGGTGGCGCATGTGAGAAGACTGTGGAGAATATTTTTTCTCTTCTCCAATTAAGGACCACCTATCTATAGTAAAAGGTCAGCTGAAGATCACATCAAAGCAGCCTCATTAGTGGCCTTTTCTGAGAGTACTTTTGTTTGTTTAATTTGGTTTGTATTTAAAACCAAGTAAAATGAGACACAATCCTAATAAATATTAAATCTATCACATGGTAACATTTTCATTTTAACTTTATGTTGTGTGTAGTTAAATAGACTTGTATCCCAGATGAATCTGAGAACATAATGCTAGACCCCAAGACTCTTGGCACTGGACCCTCACAATGAAACTGGGAAGGTAATGATTTTCTTGGAAAAACATGAGGGAAAGGTAATGCACAGAAGTAAAAGGCATTAGCTACCTACCCAGCAGGAGAAAGAATTTAGTTATATTGTGGTTACTGTTAGGTTTAAAAAAAAAAAAAAAAAAAAAAAAAAAAAAGGTCTCTTCGTAATTAAAATAGTGGAAATAATTTTTAAACAGGGGATTTAAGACCCCAACAGACAAGAGATGTTTGGGAAACTTGCTGAGGGACAGGTGAAATCAAGCCTCTGGGCAGAGGTTCTTGAATTCTGTAATTTATGGGATTCTGCAGTTCTGGTAAGTGAAAAAGGGGTTACAACCCTTGGAGACCTGGAGGACTCCCATTTCCTGCCTTGAAAGTGAACATAAAGTTCTCAGTACTGCATTATGCAAAGACTTGCAGGATTCTAACCGTGCATGCACCTGTTCTGATAGCAGTATAGGTTCTGCCATATTTATTTTTTTCCTTCTACGTTCAAAGACCTTTCCATTTCAATTATTATTTGCTATTCCGTCTTTCTAGAGTCTATGCAGACTTTAGGCCACGACATGGCTATAGATTAGGGGAATGGCCCAAGTTGCCTGACCAAAGTCAGGGAGGACTTATTCTGCTTTTACCTCTAGATGGAGGAATAATTGATGGAGGAACAACATGAAATCAGAATAATTTCCAGTAGGGCAGCACATTTTATGTGGGAGGCAGCACATTTTACGTAGGAGGCTGCAGGGCATGACCACACAGGGATCCCAGCTCCATCCATCACATAGAGAAAAGAACATGTAGGACAGGACCGGACAAATATTTATTCGAGTGTAGCCTGGCTGCATAATGAGTCTCAGAAGAAATGTGACTGGCTGTCCAGCCTATGTATGTGCACATGGCCTTCCAGCCCTCTGTGGAGCTCCCAGCATCTGGCTGCACATCTCGATAGGAAAGCCCTCTTCATGGTGCCAGATAGATCAGAAAGACGGAGTGAATCCTATGCACTTGAAAATGGTCCCCTCCAAGGATACCTTCTAAAATGTGTGCTCTCAGCTTAGGGATGCTTGCACATTGGTGAGGAATCCCATGAGGGCTCCTACTCTTTAAAACTTTGTTTTAATTAGACAGTGGTCTTATGCTGGTGGATCTCTGTAGTTTAGTGCTAAAAAGCAGGACAATGGCCTGGAGAAAAAACACAACTATTCATTAAGGGCTTGATGTTTATCTCCATCTATGTGGAGCTGTCCCCAGAGGCTCAGCACTGGGAATGAGCCTGAGAAAAAGCCCTGGGAAGGGGCAGAATGGGATGTGTATTTTCAGAGTTGAAGTCAGCACATCCTTTCTGGAGGGCATATTGCTTCCAAAATGTGGTAGAGGAAAGGAAACTACTCTTCCATTTCCTAGGGTTTGACGACAGCCCTAAGACTTAGCCACTTGATGATGTGATTGTATGGAAGCCTAGAACTGCAAGCCCCACTTAGAAGTCTAGTCCAACTCTGTCATTTTGCAGGTGAGGAACTGAGTTCTAGAAAGTTGCGAGAGTGACCTCCCTGCGGTTCTGGGGGAGTGTGGAAAGAAGACTGATTTTAGGACCAGATCTGGGTTCTGCCTCAAACAAATGTGTAATTTCAAGCAAGAACCTAAATAACAGTTTGAATAAATGCACAAACTTCGTGGTGTTCTGCTGAGGATGATGTGAGGGCTTAAATTCAGTGTTCCTTTCCTTCCTGCCAAGTCCAGTTGAATGATGGACATACGGAACTTGGGAATGCCAGTGCACAGGTTGCCAACAAGCAGACTGATTTCATTTTTCCTGCTTTAATGACTCAGATTGTTGGAGATCCAAACCATAGGGAAACAGATCTTTTACTCTGAAAAAGAACATATGGTCATTAACAGACGTTATAAAAGTTTGTTTAGTTTTTGCTTTTATTTAACAGTCTAATATCAAGCAATAGCTTAAGTGTGTGTTGGCAAGTTTTTATTGAAAGGATTGGTTAAGTTAATTATATTACCGTCCTCAACTGTAAAGTTTCTCAGCCTTTTTTCATGATTGTCCTCTCAAGGAGTCTTCTGGACATTTCCCTCCCCTAATTGCCATTTCCCATAAAATTTTGATACTCCAGTTGATATATTTGTTGATATATTTGTGCTTAATATGTAAAAAGAAGGAGATAATCCACACCCCACCCGGTATCCCTCCCCAAGATTTGAGAATATGTGATATGGAGGAAACAGCCCAGTAGGTTCTGAAGGCAGCCTCACCAAGTTCTTAAATTCACTGGAATAAGAGACCCATACAGATTTGAATAATACAGGAAAATGTTACACTAAATGGAGAGAAAGGGATACAGAGTATGATCTACAATATAATATATCCCTTGTATATTCAGCATTTAAAAAAGTGAGTCTTTGTTAAAAATGGAAGGGTTTGCTATCACTGGGTAGCTGATTTTTTTTTCTTCCTTTAAATTCTGTATTGTCCTCCAGTTTTTCTGCAGTGAGCACGGATTCCCTTTACAATAAAGACAAGTATTATTTTGCAAAGTAAGCAAGCAAGCGCTGTTTGCTCCTGCCCTCTTTGTGGACTTGAAAAGACCTTCCTTGGTGGCAAGAAAGGCTGCCTGGGATGTAACTGTGGGCTGTTGCCTTTTTGAACACACAGATGGTCTTTTATTCCTCTTGACTTCTTCAAATCCGCGTCTGCCTTGATCTTATGGTAGGGGACCACACCTGGACCATTTTTTGAGCTTGGTGGAAACTTAAAAGGATGTGGGCTTAAGAAGATACAAATTCCAGAATTAAGTACTAATTAAGTTCTTGGACACAAATCACTTCACACACTCCACTTAGAGGATTTGTTTAATTGACTGAGGAAATAGTTTGAAGGGGAAGAGCATTTCTTTTCATTAGTGTTCAAATGAAGTGCAAATTATAGAACTTGGGCTCCATATTTCCTAAAGATAGAAGCTTTGGAGAAAGGAAGAAAAATTAGGAACGGAACTTAGTTGAAAATCAGAAACAAATGCAGTTTGGGAAGAAAAGTTTGGGCAATTTTCTACATGGATAATTTGAGAGCAGCCGGCTAGTGTTGGGTTGGAAATGACTTTTCTTCTTTTTCTTTTCCTTTTTTTCTTTTTAATTCCAGAGTTCCGGTTTGTAGCTGGATTTTATTCTGTGTTTTTATTTCACATGGAGCTTGATTCTGTAATAATAATAAAAAAAAAAAGTCCCTTTAGGCTAAGGAGACCATATGAATATTTGAACCGTGTGTCAGCCCTGTAAACCTGCTTTGAGGAATGAGGTGTTAAATGAGTAGAGGTGGCACCTGCAGTTACACGGACTGGGATCAAATGACAAGGGTTATTAATCTGTAGGCTTCGGGGTTTAGGATGATGACCAGGTGAAGCAGCAACCAATTTCTCCCGCATCTCACACCCTTGCACAATTATAGCCAATGTGTAACTATAATGTCTAGGAGGTCAGTATATTAATTTGTGGGAGGGGTTGTTTCTTGGGCTCTTAACTGCATGAATTTTGCCTCTGAGTCTCAGAAATATTGGCCACTTTCAACAGTCTGGGTTGGTTCAGCTCACCTTAACTCAATTGAAATACATGAGTGCCAGCTATGTGCTGAGGCCGCGAGGATACAGAGATGAGAAAGACGAGCCCCGATCTAGGGGAGCTTACAGTCTGGAGAGCTGGACCAAATGTCCAGACTGGCCCACACTAGGCCGGGCCAGGATGCGTGAGAGAGGCTGGGTGGAATCCATCGAAGCTGTTCCAATGGGGCAGCAGTCCTTCTGGGTCAAGCTGATGGCTTCCCTTTGGGAAAGAAGCAATTTTCCTTTTTTTTTTTTTTTTTTTTTTTTTA
The DNA here is from genome assembly GCF_016509475.1 of Prionailurus bengalensis. Classification (NCBI taxonomy): domain Eukaryota; kingdom Metazoa; phylum Chordata; class Mammalia; order Carnivora; family Felidae; genus Prionailurus; species Prionailurus bengalensis. The sequence continues at coordinate 17,279,045 of NC_057354.1, forward strand.
GGAACAAGTAAATTTTTCTGTAATTTTCTTTTTTTATTTCAATCCAAGTTAGTTAAAATATAGTGTAATAATGGTTTCAGGAGTAGAATTTAGTGAATTATTACTTACATAGAACTCCCAGTGCTCATCCCAACAAGTGCCCTTTTTTTTTGTAATTTTTTAAAGTTTGTTTTTGAGGGGGGGTGGGGAGGGGCAGAGAGAGGGAGACACAGAATCTGAAGCAAGCTCCAGATTGTGAGCTGTCAGCACAGAGCCTGATGCGGGACTCAAACTCCTGAACCGTGAGATTGTGACGTGAGCTGAAGTCTCGACTGAGCCACCCAGGCGCCCTCCAGCAAGTGCCCTCCTTAATGTCCATCCCCTATCCACACCCCCCAACACAACCCCTCCAGCAACCCTGTTTGTTCTCTGTATTTAGGAGTCTTTTCTGGTTTGCCTCCCATTTTTATATTTATTTCCTTCCTTTCCCCTATGTTCATCTGTTAAATTCCATAAATGAGTGAAATCCTAGATTTGTCTTTCTCTGACTTATTTTGCTTGGCATAATAGACTCTAGTTCCATCCATGTTGTGACAAATGGTAAGATTTCATTCATTTTGATGGCTGAGTAATATTCCGTGTGTGTGTGTGTGTGTGTGTGTGTGTATGTATATACACACATGTACACAAACACCACATCATCTTTATCCATTCATTAGTCGATGGACATTTGGGTGAGAAAGAAGCAATTTTCAAGAGGAGCTGGAAAGAGTAGATTTGTCAGGTGTGAACTTCGCTTGTAGGGGTTGAGTCCTCTGGAGGCAAAATCAGAATTGGGGGCCTGTGTGAAAGTGTGTCATTTAACTAAGGGAGGACTCTGAGGGTTTGTTCTCAAACTGCAGCACATAGGACTCACTCAGGTGGCTTGTTTAAACACAAATTACTGGGCCCTATTCCTAGCATTTCTGATCTGGAAAGTCTCCGGTGGGTCTTGGGATTTGCATATCTAACAGGTTCCCAGGAGAAGCCAGTGTCCTCTTGCCGTTTGGGGACCAGTCTTTGAGAGCTACTGCTCTGAGGAGAAGGGAGGGAAAGGAAGCAGGGGTGGGAGCTAAGCAAGGATGGTGCCTTGGCCGGTGTCCCAGTGCACCTGAACCCAAGGGGGCCCTGTAGTGTGAATTGCACCACACTGACCCCACCTTGAGGCACGGCAGGGAGGATTTTTGTCCCCTGTACGTGCTTGTGTTCATAGTCATTGGTCACTGCTCTGTGGTAGAGGTGGGTTTTCCTGGTTTGGTTGAGGGCAATTTTTTTTTCCCTTAATTTTTTTTTTTTAATGTTTATTTTTGAGAACCAGGGTGTGAGTTGGAGGGAGGGAAGAGAGAGAGAAAGAGAGAATCCAGAAATTCAAAGCAGGCTCCAGGCTCTGAGCTGTCCGCACAGAGCCCGATGTGGGGCTCAAACTCCCAGACCGCGAGATGACGACTTGAGCTGAAGTCGGATGCTTAATCGACTGAGCCACCCAGGCGCCTCTGTTGAGGGCCATTCTTTAGAGGAGAGGACAGCTGTGAGCGATTCACATTTAGGGAATGGTCATCACCTGATGAAGATCTGGGGCTGTGAGCCAGCAGCATCCACTACATCTTTTTGGTTTGAAGTGTTGGGAACAGGTTCAGATACTAAAAACAAGAAACCACAAGGAAACAGGCAGGGCCATTAAAACACATCTGTAGGCCAGATTTGGCTCAGAGGCTGCCTGTTTGTCACTTCTGGGCTGAAGGCTTTCCTGAAACCTTTTCTAAGAAGGCATATGCTGGGGCTTCTGGATTTCTTCCAAATAGCTACCTGAAGTTAGCTTGATGTGTTCACCTTAGGAGCCCACAATGAGCTTGCTTCTCCAGAACATTTTCCTTGGCAAAAATAGGATGCTTTTCCAGCTGATATTGTATAAATCACAGGGATGCTGTCCAGAGTCTCCCAAACTGGAGTAACCATTAGGCAAGCTGTCATACATGACTAACCCATCATTACAAGCCCAGAAAAGCTGAGGGACTCCCACCTCCTTTCTGGGGGAGCCCATTTCACACCTGAACAGTTCTTATTTAAAGAAAGTCAGCCTGATACTTATTACAAACTTGCCTTTGCTAACAGACATCCTACTGCTTTTTGTTAAGCATCCCCCTCCCCCCAACAAAGTCCCTTCCTTGTCATACCAGAAATAATTCTTGCTCCTCCATGGTGCTTACCTCTTTAGTTAATAGTATAAAGGAGAGATCAAGGGTGAATAAATAGAATGTGGTTACATTATTTATTATAGCCTTTTTGGATTCCCACTTATGGTAATAATGGCAAGTCAAATTCATTCTGTTTCTAAGGAATCAATTTGCTATTACACACCGAATGTCATCATTTTGGAGTTAATGTAATATTGTAGGGGATTTATGGCTGCAAATAGAAGTAGGTATAGCACTGTCCAGCCGGTAGCTACTGATGACAGAAGGCTGTGGGTAGTGCTTATATTGAGCCCTGATTGTAAAGTATACCAGCTGGATTGACCCGTTCACACCGGGGCCTGAGGCACATCGAGTGAGCCTCTGCTTTGGGAGTAAGCTCAATCTTGGAGCAAGTCCCTCCCTCCCCCTCTCTCCCTCCCCCCCTCTCTCCCTCCCCCCCTCTCTCCCTCCCCCCCTCTCTCCCTCCCCCCCTCTCTCCCTCCCCCCTCTCTCCCTCCCCCCCTCTCTCCCTCCCCCCCTCTCTCCCTCCCCCCCTCTCTCCCTCCCCCCCTCTCTCCCTCCCCCCGCAATAGTAGAGCCTTAAGGATGAGTTCTGCATCCTTTCTCTGGCCTTGATCTTGCCCTTAAATCCCAGTTTAGCATCAATAACTGCCTGTTCTCCTTCAGTTGTCCCACAGGTGTACAAACTCAACAGGTGGCAAACTGAGCTCCTCCTTTCCTAATGTGCTTTTTCTCCTTTTATTTTTTGTTAATGGTGGCATCCTCTTAGACACCCAGGAGTAGTCCAAGGACTTCCCCATTTGTAAGTATTGCAAGGTTCTTGCCTGGAGGTGTATCTCAGATGGTTATCACTTCCCTATTCCCAAATACCCAGAGATTGACACCTTAAAAAATTACTTTTTTTGAGTTGTAAAAAATTTGTTGAGGTGAAAATTCACAAAATCTTAAATAACCATATTAAAGTGAGCCAAGGGGTGGCATTTAGTACATTCACGGTGTTGTACAACCACCACCTCTGTCTAGTTCCCAAATCTTTTCATCGCCCCGAAAGGAAATCCTGTTCCCTTTAAGCAGTTTCTCCTTATTCTTCACCCCCCACCCCAGCCCCTGGCAACCACCGTTCTGCACTGTCTCCAAGAATCTACCTCTTCTAGATATTTCCTATAAACGGAACCTTACAATGTGTCTGACTTATTCTAACGTAGTGTGTGTTTGAAGTTGACCCACATTGTAGCCTGTATCAATCAGTACATGATTTCCTTTTATGGCCGAATAACTCTCCAATGTATGCATATACCACAGTTCATGTATCCATTTATTCTTTGGGCATTCGGGCTGTCCCTGCTTTTTGGTGTTTGTGAATAGTACTATGGACATGTGTATGCATGTTTGAGACGGATTATGCTCTGCAACACAATTTTTAGAAGTGCTTATTTTGGGAGATGAGGGTGGGGGGCGGTGCAGAAAGAGACAGAGAATCCCAAGCAGGCTCTGTGCCGTCAGCACAGAGCCCAACACGGGGCTTGATGTCACAAACTGTGAGGTCATGACCCAAGCTGAAATCAAGAGGCAGATGCTTAACCAACTGAGCCATCCAGGCACCTCTGTACAACTCAATTTTATGGCTTAAAAAATATTTCTGTAAAGGGCCAGATAGTAAATATCTTAGGTTTTGTGGGCCATATGGTCTCTGTCCCAACTGCTGAATTCTGCCATTGTAGCACAAGAGTAGCCATAGAAAATGTGTAAACAAATGGGCTTGGCTGTGTTCCAATAAAACTTTATAAAAAGATATGATGGGCCAGATATGGTCCATGGGTCATAGTTTTCTAACCTGCTGTAGAGCAAAATGAAGCCCCTCTCCCTAGAATTCAACCTCTTTCCTGATTGTGCCACCCTCCCTGACTTGCCACCATTCTTTGCCATGTTTCACAGATGACAGAGGGTAGAGGTGACCACAGGCATGGAGGGTGGAAATTGGAGCTGTGTGGAGAAGAGGAAGTGTGATTTGGTTGGAGTAGGAGGGAGAGAAGCCAAAAATGACACTGGGGAGAAAACTCGGATTTCCTAGCCCCTGTGGGCTTGAATGCTAGGTTGATAAAGTCTTAAGAATTGTGCCCGTCTGCCATCCTTATTCGAAGAAAGCTTGGGCTTCCAAACTTCCTCAGATTTAGAAAAAGGGGGGGAGGTATTCCCACACCATTGTTAAAGAAACGCTTATCATTGGAAGCCTTTCATGGAGACTCTGCAATGTTCTTGGGTTAATCTCATTTTAAAAGATGGAAGGAAGGAAGTTCATTGTCTGGAACATACCCTCTAAAAGAGTTGTAATTCACAGAGCTTGCAGAGGAGTGCTCTTGTAGGTGACAGGAAGCCCTCCGGGGACAAATAAAGAAACCTTTATGGATGAAAACTGAGCTGAGTCCTTCTTGCATGAGCAGGAAGCCATCTGGGTGACATAGACTGTGGTGAGTATGTGAGTGTCCTTGTGCCTCACACAGGCACCTGCCATTTGTACATTTATGTAACTTTGGAAGGAGAGACTTCAGAGACACAAAATGCCTGGATGGGAAACCCGTTTCCAGAAATCTTTGGTCTGAGAGAGGGATACACAACACAAGTGACATGGTGGACTGGGAATGATAGAATCAGGGAGCAGAGCTCCAGTCCTGGCTTTCTTGCTGGCTGGACATGCAGCTTGCAAACTGCTGTACCTGTCTGGACAGCTCCACTTCCCCATCTATGAAGTGAGAGGTCTCCACTGAGCCCCCTTGGCTAGCTAGCTATGGAAGCATGAATCTTCGTGTCCCAGCCAGCATGAATCTAGGACGCAAATGCATGCTTTTCCCCCTCTTAGGATCTTCCTGGCCTGTCTCGTGCACACCCAAATCTTACATTTCTGATACTTGGCTCCCAACTTGTATGAGGTCCCACCTTACATTGGCCTCAGGCTGGCATGCATTATCCTGGTTATTGTGTGAAGGTTAACCTCTCTACATAGTTGTGGGAATTTTAATTTTTCTTTAAGTTTATTTTGAGAGAATGAGAACATGAGTGGGGGCAGGGGGACGGGGAGCGGAAAAAATCCCAAGTAGGCTCCATGCCTACTTCAGTGCAGAGCTGAATGCAGGGCTTGATCTCATGAACCACGAAATCATGACCTGAGCTTAAATCAAGAGTCTGATGTGTAACCAACTGAGCCACCCAGGTGCCCCATTGAGAAATTTCATTTTTTGACCAACAGATCTTTTGAATACAGTCCTTGAAAGCTGGCCAACATGCTTCTGGGAGACCTTCTTTGCCCCCACTGGGTCATACAGAACTATGGGCTCGCCAAAATCCATTTCTCCTTTCCATCTGAGCCATAGTGAGAATACATTCCTAGATCTTCTTGTCAGATGTGGTCTATATTGGATTCTGGTCAGGGGAATGTGGGTGACTGTGGTGATGATGTATGTATACTACTATTAGGCCTGTAAATTTCTACCATGTGTGGTGTTTCCCTTGTCTTCAGAAGACTCTGAGGCTGTAGGGTTTGGTGGAACTATGGGAGCATGTTTACTTTTTGTCCATACATCTATGTTGGGCTGTTGTGTGAGTGCATAGAAAACATTCATTGTTTGAAGCCATCAAAGTGTTGATACTATTTGGTATAGCAGCTAGCCCGTGCTAACTAGTGCACCTACCTACTGTGTGCTTAGGGCTGGGGATGTAGAAGGGAAGAGGATGGTTTCTCCCTTTGGAGATGCTTCCAGTCTAGAATGTAGCTCTTCAGAAGCATGGCCTGGAGGAGAGGAAATTTTGGCCATGGGTGGAAGGATCATCTTCAGCAGTGAGGACAAGCTGTATCGACATGAGAGGAAGGAAAATCTGAAGGCAGGAGGGTACCAGGATGATACATGCTAGCTTTCAGAACCATGACTGAGTCTAGAAATAACTTCTTCTATTTTCTCAACTGAGGGCTGGGACTTTCCTGCCTATTGGATCTTGACACTTCCCTTTAACCTTTTCTTTGGGAGACAGTGGAAAAAGCTGTACTGAGAACCTCATGATAAGCAGGTGGTGGTTAATTGAAGTGTTACCAGTGGCAGCTTGAGGCATGTGGGCTTCCTGTTTGACAGCAGCCAGCTCCTGTCAGCTCTTAACTTAGGGGAAGACTTACTTGAACTTGATCGTTGTGGAAGGAAGGGATAAGGATGCCTGTAGACAGTTCAGAGCTGGAAGCGGGCTGACTTACGGTGGGTTTTGATAAATATTTGTCCTGCGTCAGCTAGATGTTGGCATCCCTTTGCTGTTTTTCTATTTGAAATCATTTTGTAGAGGTTTTTGTTTTTTGTTTTTAAAATTTACTTGAGAGTGAGAGTGTGCACACAAACGTCGGGTAGAGGTGGGGGGTTGCGGTGGGGGAGAGAATCCCAAGCAGACCCAGCACTGTCAGCACAGAGTCTGATGGGGGGCTTGAACTCACAGACCTTGAGATGATGACCTGAGCTCAAATTAAGAGTCAGATGTGCAACCGAACCACCCAGGTGCCCCATTTAATAGAGGTTTTGAGGGGATAACTATATAGGAGGAAGGTTTGTTAGGACAGACGAACTCCTATAACAACTGCAACATTTCAGAGTCTGAAAATTTGATTTTCCTCTTTTCTCTTTTTTCTCTTTTCTCTTTTTTCTCTTTTCTCTTTTTTCTCTTTTCTCTTTTTTCTCTTTTCTCTTTTTTCTCTTTTCTCTTTTTTCTCTTTTCTCTTTTTTCTCTTTTCTCTTTTTTCTCTTTTCTCCCCTCTCTCTCCTCCCCTCTCTCTCCTCCCCTCTCTCTCCTCCCCTCTCTCTCCTCCCCTCTCTCTCCTCCCCTCTGTCTCCTCCCCTCTGTCTCCTCCCCTCTCTCTCCTCCCCTCTCTCTCCTCCCCCTCCTCTCTTTTTTCTTTTCTTTTTTCTTCTTTCTTTTCTTTTCTCTTTTCTTCTTTTCTCTTCTTTTTCTTTTCTCTTTTCTTCTTTTTCTTTTCTTTTCTTTTTTCTCTTTTCTTCTTTCTTTTTTCTCTTCTTTCTTTTTTCTCTTTTCTTCTTTCTTTTCTTTTCTCTTTTCTTTTCTTTCTTAAAACCATGTCTAGGGTGGATGATGGAGGAGCTGTGTCCCATACAAGCATTCAGGACTGAAAATGTTTCCATTTGTGGCTCTGCCATTCTGAGTCCATGGGATCCTTCCCTGGTAGAAGGGAGAAGAACGGGTGTAAAGTGGTGTGGGAAGTTTTTATGGCCTAGGCCTAAGGATTACCATTGTTGTATCTGTCTGCATTCCATTGACAGGCATTCAGGTACACAGCTATGCCTAACTGCCTGACTGTAGGGGGTCCTGGGAAGTGTGGTCTCTTTGTGTGCCCAGGGAGAAGAGGAAATGGTGTGGGATGAAGAGACATTAGTCTCTGCCCTAGAAGGGAAGTCATTTTTAAGAAAAGTTCTTTGGGCCTCTTGAAAAAAATGTTTTTTTCATGAGTAAATACAAAGAAAGGCAAAACCTAAAACTATCCTATTAGCAAATTTTCTTTTCTTTTATGCACACACACACACAAAAAGTGATTTTATTAAAGCCCAGGGACAGGACCCGTGGGCAGGAAGAGCTGCCCTGGGACCATGAGGAGACACTGGTTTTATGCTATGGAGTTGGGGGAGATAAAGTCAAGGGGAAGTTTCCAGTGAGATTTTCATGTGCTATAGAAAAGTCCCAGGACAGTGGAGGCCTACCTACTGTCAAGCGAAGGTTGTTTTCCCTCTAGCAAAGCATTAGCAACTCGTATTTTTTAAAGAGTCCAGGTGTGCTAGTGAGTCTTTATTCCTAGAGACCTGTGGACTGTTAGGACCAGAGTTGGGCTGGAGATGGAGTAGAACACCTGGTAACTTGCACAGCTTCCTCTCCGGTCGAAGAGTCTAGTTTCAGTGGCCCTGTCTAGGTAATCATCGCTTCGTTATTTCTCTGGAGGCTTCCTTCCATAGGTCTGTAGAAGGCCCTCGATTCCCCAGCTGTCATTATGAAATAATAGCTCTAAGGCATTTCTGCCAAAAGGGAGACTGCTCATGATGGGTTGATCTGTCCTGAGAGTAAGTGCACAATGGGGGGAACCCAGCATAGCATTTAGCAGAGGTTGGCTCTTGGGATGGTTAAAAATGGGACAAGGAGGTTCCCAAATGAAGGTGGTTAAAGGCATTTACTGAAAGTCTGAGTTAACTAACACCTTTGCAGCCTGGAGCCTGTCACTGCATGGTCCCTTCTATTTGTTCCCCCTAGAATCACCATTATTGCTCAATCTTCTGTAACCTCACCCTGAGAGTCTCACTTCTACCAGGAATCTGGAAACCCTCATTCACCTTTGTGCTCCAAACCCAGAGAAATTATTTGTAAGCCTAAATAGAACTGAACCGTCTTCTGCAAAGCCATTTTCTGAATGTGGAAGGAGGTGACCAAAAAACCAGGAGATGAGCTCCCAGATTTCAGTTTTAAAAGCTATCAGTATCAGATTACTATAGATCTTAAATTTGTCATGATGACCTATATGTCTTATCTCTAGAGACAGGTACTCTTAGGAGGAAACTAAAGGGGTTATAGGGTCCAGAATTCTTCCCCCCCCCCCCCCCCCCCTTAATGACCTTATTAGAGAAATTATACCCTGGGTAACAATATAGTAGAGAGCTCCCCATGGAATTACTTAGACTGAAAATCTGATTTTTTGGGGAAAAAAATCGTAACTGTCAGCATTGTTCAGGTTTGAGTTAATCCGAGATTCCATGGCCCATATTCATATAAAAACATGAATTCTTTAATCTACATACATTTGGTATTCTTTCTTGATTATCTCTTCTAGCATAACATTAAGATGATTGCCTGCCACACAAGAGCGCGTATTGGTTTTCAGTGAGCGCTAATAGCAAGTAACATTTAGCAGTTTGAGATCTACCCAGCCAAGTGAAGTACAGAATTGAGGCTGTTATTCAGGGTATTATTTCTCATTATTATTAATTAACGGTAATAATAGAAGCTGCTGTTTATTGAAGGCCTCCTCTTTTCCCAGGTGTTTGGGATGTATTATCTCCAGTCCTGACAACAGCCTGAAACCAAGGCTCAGTTGTGTTAAGTGGCTTGCCCCGGGTCACCAGCCAGGAAGAGACAAAGCAAGATTCAAAGCAAGGGCTGTTGGTTCTGAAGGCTTTTCTTTGTTTTTGCATAAAAACAACAGCTTTAGTTACATTCCAATAAAAGGCGCACTTTCTCAGTGTAGTTTGAATTTTGAAAAATGAATGCCCATGAAACCACCATCCTGGTCAAAGTGTAGGCATTTTCATCACCCACAAATTTCCCTCATGCCTCTTTGCAATCCCGCCTCTCCCCGCCAGGCCCAGGCAACCAGTGACCTGATTTTGGTCACTATAGATTGGATCTATCTCTCAGAGTTTCATAGAAATGGGATCTTGCGGTGTTTGGTCTTTTGTGTTCACCTCCTTTTCAATGTGATGTTTTTAAGCTTTGTCCCTGTGGTTCTGTGTATCCGTTTGTTCGTCGAGGGCTCCACTGTAAATTGAGCTCTTGTTTTGTATATTTTGGGCAAGAGTTGTTCTTCCCAAGTTGTGCCAGTTCCTTTATGGTGAAGGGTGTGGGACAAAGATGGGGAGATGAGATTTGCGATGGATTTCATGGGTTTGAAATGACTGGGGCGAAGGGGTACCTTGAATTCTGCCAGCTTATTGGTAAAGTGGCGTTTGTGACAGACTTTGAGTTTATTGTGAGGACTGAAGGAGAGGAGTAACAGTGTTGGGCAAGCTGTAAGTGTTTAGTAGATACTAGCAGTTACTGTGTTCCAAATAGAAGGCTCAAGATGAGTTTCTTGATGGCGGGGGCTCAGGATGGTGGACACCACTTCACAGGAGTGGAGCTGCCAGGAGCCTATTAGTTGAGTGGAGTATCTAGTACGCATTCTCAAGCGGTGACATCTGGTGGCTCATTTGGGCTCATGGTCCAAGAAGAATTTGAGGAGTTGAGTGTGACTAGTACTGTGAACATCTCAGAGATAGCTCAGCCATATGCAGAGCAAATTGGATGGTCAAGACCTCTGAGCTCTGTCATGAGGAAGAAGTGGGCAGATGTCATCTGCCAGGCCCCTTGAGGGGCAGCGCCAGGGATCAGGATGCAGGGACAGAGGCACTTTCAGAACTTCTGATGCCATCCCAAAGTCGAATAGGTTGTTTCTAGGGAGAAAGAGTAGGAATGTTTTTGATTCAAGAATTCCATAAACATACATGGGGCCCTTAGTAAGAACAACATGCTGTGTCATGTACTTTTATGGACTACCTTCTCTCTTTCTCTAACTAAGCTACCTAGCTGTGTCCAGTATATAGTTAGATCTTTATAATTGAAACGTTTTCTGAGGTACTGTATACATACTAAAACACACAGATCTGAAGTGTGTGGTTCTGTAAGGTTTGACAAATCTATACGCTCCTGTAAACCCTACAACACTTACCGAGATCCAAAATATTTCCATCACCCCAGAAAGTTCCTTTGTGCCTCTTTTGTATCCAGTTCTCTTCTCAGGCAACAATCTGATTTCTGTCAGATACGTTTTGTCTGTTCTGGAGCATCATATGGATGGAATCATACAATGTGTACTCTTTTTGTGTCTAGTTTCTGGAGAGAATGTGGAAGCTCTTGTTAAGTGCTGAGTGCATGGCAGGCACCGTGCTAGCAACATTTGTATAATTAAAACTTCACAATAACCTTTGGAAGTATGTGGAGCACCGGATTGTAGGTTTGCATGAGTCATGCCCGGAAGTGGCATTGTATATCACTTCTGTTTTCATTTTGTTGGCTAGAACGCGTTCCCGTAGCTGGACTCAGCTGTGAGGGGGTGGAGGAATGGAGATAGGGAATTCCCATCCCAGAGGCAGCACTACACTATGGAAGAGGGAAACCATACTTCTTGGGATGGCTATCTCTGCCTCTATCCCCAGTTAAAGACCCCATGTCATGGCAGCCATATCAATGGCAGCATAATGGATGGGGATCCAGGAGTTCAAGTTCTAGATTTGATGCCTCTTGTATGGCCAAGGCAAGTCATTTCCCCTTGCTGCATCTCTGTTGTCTTGTGTACAAAGAGCAAGTTAAATTAGTTAACATCAGCAGTTCCTCTCTTCCATATAATGGTTTTATGTTGTGCTCAGTGTGTCTCAGACACATCGAAAAACCTCTGAGGTCTTGGCTGAAGGCAGGTTCAGTAAATCTAGGCTAGTCTCTTAAGCCAACTGTACATTTACAGTTACCTGTGCATCTTTAACCTAGTGGCTAAGGGAAACAGAAGAAATCCTGGGACCATACAGCACAACTGGTGTTAGAAATAGGATTTTTTTTTTTTTGACAGTTTAGTCACGAGAGCTGTAAATTCAGCTTCTGATAAATAATTTACTTGGAGGACTGGGAAGCTGGTCTCCCTGTTCTTGCCCAGCTTGCTGCTTGTGAAATAAAGACAATTCTGGTTCTGCCAGTGAGGAAAGAAAAACAGAATGTATCTTTGGTTTTTGACTGCTTCTCCTTTGTTCTTGTACCACCATTTCAGAGAAAGCCACGGATTTCTGTTGGCTGGAGAAGTGAATCCTTCGTGTTTCCAGTTGGCCTATCTCTGCACAGCCCACGATCACCCATAACACTGGTCTGTTGGAGTCCTGGAAGGGACTAATATTAGTGGAAACATGCTGATGCATGTTGTTTATATTTGGGTGACTGAGGAGGAAGAGCTCAAGCCAAAATGCCTCCTCTGTAACCCACCCCCCCTCCCCGCCCCATGAATTGACAGGAACTGAAGGAGGCCCCGACCAAACCTGTGTGTCATTCTGCGCTTGGCATTTCATTACTTTGTCTCTGAAGTTGCTTTTCTACCTGCCCAGGGAACAGAGCAGCTGCCCAGCAACACGTTTAGTTCTCTGTTGTCTGGGTTTTCTGGGGTCGACGAAACTTGGATGCTCATTAAGATCACTGAGCTTCATCATTTTTAATGTTAGGCCCAAGGTAATATTTAATGAGGCTGAAAAATATATTAATAAAATTGCTTGTAGTAATTAGCAGGAAATTATAATGGTCGGGTGATGGGGAGATTTTAGAAATCAGGAGTGATCAAAACCAATCTCGAATGTCACTACTTATTATTTTTTGCTTTCAGTCATCATGAACTACACCTTTGCATTTTTATCTCTGAAAAGAAAGTCTTTGATTGGGCTCATGCATATTGCTATTATTTCATGTTATTTTGTTCCCTACAGAATATCATAGAGAGTTAGAGCTAGCTGGGTCTTTAGAATTTCTTGTAAACCATCATATCGCCCCCAAGAGGCAGATGGGATATTTACTGTTTCTATCTTTAGGGCGTTTATTTGGAAAGAGGGGCTGTCAGAGACTGGAATCCACGCGGGCTTCTCTGAATGGGAGATGAGAACAAGAGGGCATCAGTGGGGCTCATCAACGCAGAAAATACAAATGCAGGCAAAACACTAAAAGGTCACAGATCTGGGAGGTACAGATCTGAGACCAAGGTTTTAAGATCAAGGTTCTAAAACCTTATAACATCTCCAGGTTTGATTCCTCTATTAATCTCTCTCTACCAGTCCCGGTTTTGACAGGTAGGGAAGTAAATCTGCTGAAATGAACAGGATTCCAGGAAGGCAGGGCTTGTCGTTATAAATCTGGCTTGAGCTGGGGCTTGTTGGCGGTTTCCTTGTTGGTACTGTTAATGGCTCTGGTCTTGGATTCCTACTCAGACTGGGGAATGTGATGGCCGAGGCTTCCAGGATCTGAGACAAGACTAGTTTGTTGATTTATAAAATAGGTACCTAGATTACTAGGAGATGTGTATTCATTTTTTCCCCTTTTCCTCTGTTCTTCTCTTCTTGCGACACATTTTCATTGCAGGCTGGGTACTGCTTCCTGGGAATGTTGCAATGAGCAGGTACAGCTCCTGTCTTTCAGAGGTTTGCCCAGCAGTGGTCAGTAAGCAGTCTTGTAAATTTTTTTTTTTAACGTTTATTTTTGAGAGAGAGCACGAGTGGGTGAGGGGCAGACAGAGAGGGAGACACAGAATCTGAAGCAGGCTCCAGGCTCTGAGCTGTCAGCAGAGCCCGACGTGGGGCTCGAACCCACAAGCCGTGAGATCATGACCTGAGCTGAAGCCGGACGCTTAACCGACTGAGCCACCCAGGCACCCCAGTAAACAGTTTTGTAATGCCGTGGGGACAACAAGGTCATGAAAGTGTTGGACAATTGAGTGTTGAAGGAGGAGTGGAGAGGCATGAATTGTCTGGAAGTTGGACTGGTATTTCTAGGCAAGAAAGGCAAGGCAGGCATTGCTGGGAGGGGAAAGAACACAAACAGCAGAAGTGTGTGAAAGTGCTGGATTCCTGGCTGTCAGTTGTGATTGGTGGGTGATGCCAGGGGTTGCTTTGATCTGGTTTATAATGGGGATATGGCCAAACAGTTTTAATCAGCCTGGCCAGCTCTCCCATTTAGAGCCTCCCCCTCCTTATGTGTAAAGTGGGAATCATAAAAGATGGGGGAGGATTGGCAGAAATAACCCATGTAAAATGCTCATTGTAAAGCTGGGGGCATAGCAAAAACTCCGTCAGTATTAGGGATTATAATTATCCATAGTCACTGGCCTAGGGAGAATTTCTACGATGGATACAGATTGATAGAATCAGATGGTGGCAAAGAAGGTCCTTGAACCCACGTCTTTTAGCTCCTGTCTCATTGAGGCCTTAGGAATGGGAGTTACCAGCGGCCAGAGCCTGCTGCCCTCTGAAGCATATTTAGACCCGAAGGAAGGTGCCCTAGCTTCCTTGTCAGATTTTCCCAGGAAACACTTGGGCAGGAATACATAGGATGTGCAAACTGAAAGCCTCATGTCAATGGCATAATTTAGGGTTTAAACCCAGAGCCAGTCTGGCTTTGATTGTGGTCCTGCTGGCTCTGGCAGGAATTCGTTTCCACATGAGGAGCATATTCTCCAAAGCCTTCGGTTTTACCTGTGTCTGAGATATTTGGATGCAATATAATCAAGCTGCAAACCTTATACTATTTGTACTCCTGTTACCAACTTAATGCCTCTTGGGAAATACACTTTATTTTTTTTAATATATTTAAGTAGAGACATTTGTGTATTCAAGTTTTGAGGTATGTGTGTTTGTGTGCATGTATGTATGTAGTTCTCTAATTTTTGCCAGGCCTTTTATGAATTCAAGAGTCATAAAATGAGATAAATCAACGAACTCTAGCTCTTCCAAAGACCATTCATCTTTCCTCACTGCAAGACTGACAGGAAGCTGGGTCTCAGGAATTTGGATATTTATCCCACAACCTGCTCCATAACTGTGAGGTTCTAGATCTAGGAAGATGGGTGTGGAGATGTGAATGGTTGTCTTTTCCCATGTTCCTGGGCTTGAGGGGAAGATGGGGACAAACACAGGGTGACAGCCTCTGAGGCAGAGCTGGCTGCTGAATATGCAAGCCTTGTTTCATTTTGTTTGGCCATCATGCATCAGTGTTGACAGCTGCTTCTGACACTCCTGGTAGTGTTTGGAGTCAGGTGCAGCTACTGCAGGGGAAGGGTGAGGGGGGCGGGTGTCTTACCTGTGATGACGGGGCAGTGGCTGGGCAGATGTAGCTTCCTTCGTGAAGGTCACTTGCTAAAAGATTGAGGAGGAGCCTGGGTGACTCAGTCGGTTAAGTGTCTGACCTCAGCTCAGGTCATGATCTTGCAGTCTGTAGGTTCGGTCCCCATGTTGGGCTCTATGCTGACAGCTCAGAGCCTGGAGCCTGCTTCTGATTCTGTGTCTCCCTCTCTCTCTGCCCCTCCCCCGCTCGTGCTCTGTCTCTCTAGCTCTCAAAAGAAAACATAAAATAAAAGACTTGTTGGTCAGCACCTTTCTCCCTCTGTGGGATCAAGGATGGGACAGCACTTCTTGATATGTCACCAACTTTGTCACTTTGTTGATCATATTTGCCTCTGTTGTAGAGCAAATGGCAGAATATATTAGGAATTTCCCATCACTGGAAGAATGAAAGTAGAAACCTCTCCCCCCCACCCCTTAGGAGAATTTGGGAAAATGTCTCGTATTCCTAGGTGCCTCTGTGGGCATCACCACTACCTGTACTGTACTTGGACGTCTCTCCACAATCTGCTTTTTCCTCCCTATACCCATTGCCTGGATTGGAGCCCTCACCCTTTCACGCCTGCCAGACAGCCGACCAACTGCCTTCTGGGTGGGCTCCTCTCTCTGCATCCCACCTCTGAGCTGTGGACGTGCTGGCACCATAGGGCTGTCTGTGTGTGACTGGCTGTGCCAGCCTGGTGCTCACACTCTTCCCTGGCTCTCCATGACCCATCCTTAGCCTGCCTGAGAAGGGCCTCACGACTGATGAGCCCTTGCCAGCCTCCAGCCATGGCTCCTGGACATCTCCCCTCTGCTGCAGGCCCTGCCTCTTCTGCATACTCTTGTTCCCGGACCTGCCCACTTTCCTCCCTCTGTCTGTAACCCCTTCTCTCTGACCCCCAGCCCATCTGCCCAGCCAACTCCATTGAGCTCTTGACCTCTTCCTGGGAGCCCATCCTGCATCCTCTGGTGTCGTCTGCATCCAGGCTAAGTTCAGGATGTTCCTCTGTATCCCCACATTCTCTTGTCTGTTTTCTCACACAGTTGATTTGTTTCTCACACAATTGATGACTCCTCTGTTTTGCCCACCACACACAGTGAGTCCTTGCAGAAGGGGTTGTATAGCTTATCTGTCTTTGTAGCCCTGGGACAAGGGAGCAGTGTGTCCTGACAGTGATGAGACCGTTGTGGGCTCCAGTTCCCCTGGTATCTGTGGGACTTGGTGTAGTTTGTTTGACTTGCCCTAGCAGTTCTGTATAGGGACAAAGCTGCTATTTTGCAGAGTTACTGTGGGGATTGAGGTAATTATTTGTTTACTCTTCTAATAGTATCTATTTACTTTAAAAGTATATAAATTTCTCTTTTAAAAGACTAAAATTTTTTTTTTAAATACGATTTAGTGTCAAGTTAACTAACATAGAATGTGTACACTGTGCTCTTGGCTTTGGGAGTAGATTCCCATGATTCATTGCTTACGTACAATACCCAGTGCTCATCCCAACAAGGGCCCTCCTTAATGCTCATCCCCCTCTCCCCCATCAACCCTCAGTTTGTTCTCCTATTTAAGAGTCTTTTATGATTTATCTCCCTCTCTGCGTGAACCTATTTTCCCCCCTTTCCTTCCCCCATGGTCTTCTGTTAAGTTTCTCAAATTCCACAAATTAGTGAAAACATAGGATCTCTTTCTCTGAGTGACTTATTTCACTTAGCATGATACCCTCCAGTTCCATCCATGTTGTTGCGTATGGCCAGATTTCATTCTTTCTCATTGCCAAGTTGTAGTCCATTGTATATATAAACCACATTTTCTTTATCCATTCGTCAGTTGATGGGCATTTAAGCTCTTCCCATAATTTGTCTATTGTTGAAAGTGCTGCTGTAAACTTTAGGGGTACATGTGCTCCTATGCATCAGTACTCCTGTATCCTTTGGATAAATTCCTAGTAGTGCTGTTGCTGAGTTGTAGGTTAATTCTGTTTTTAATTTTTTGTGAAACCTCCACACGTTTTCCAGAGTGCACCAGTTTGCATTCCTACCAACAGTGCAAGAAGTTCCTGTTTCTCCACATCCTTCTCAAATCTGTTTCCTGAGTTGTTAATCTTAGCCACTGGGACAGATGTGAGGTGGTATCTCCATGTGATTTTGATTTGTATTTCCCTGATGACAAGTGATGTCGAGCATTTTTTCAAGTGTCTGTAGGCCATCTGGGTGTCTTCTTGGAAAAGTGTCTATTCATGTCTTCTGCCCATTTCTTCACTGGATTATTTTTCGGATGTTGAGTTTTGTAAGTTCTTTATTGATTTTGGATATTAACCCTTTATCTGATATGTCATTTGCAAATATCTTTTCCCATTCTGTTGTCTTTCAGTTTTGTTGTTTCCTTTGTTGTGCAGAAGCTTTTTTATCTTGATAAGATCCCGTTAGTTCATTTTTGCTTTTATTTTTCTTGTCTTTTGGATAATTAAGATAATTCTTCTAGAACTGTCCCTGGCCCAGAGCCTGTGAGCTGAATAAATGTTAGATGCTATTATTGCTACTTGGTTCTGGAAAATGCTGGATACTTAGTGAGCTGTTGTTAAATAGAAGGACTCAGTGGTTGAATGATATAATATCGTTTTGTTGAATTCTGATTCTTCGAAACAGTTAATACAAGAACATTAATTTTCTCTTGTCTCTTTTCTTTCTGAACTTTATTTTTCTTTTCCCCAAGAGCAAATAGTTTCTCAGACGTTAGCAAAACACTGTACTTGGTTAAGCAACCCAAGAATGCTTGGAAGAGAGCCATTTTGCCCAATAAGCTAATAGCTGGAGTCAGGATTCACTTCCCTGCTGGTTGAGTGACACCCCATTTCCCTCCTCTTAAGAGAACTAAATGGCCTATATTTCTTTTTTAAATTAAAGTGAATGAAAATGAATTTCACAACTCCCCTGGAGATGCCTGGAGACACACTGGGATGCCAAATAAAAAAGTTGGGAATTGCTGAGCTTAAGCACAGTAGTCATGGGATCCCAAGAAAGATATGAAACAAGAGAAGCATCCAGAGTGGAGGAGGGGGGGTTGGAGGGAGAATCAAGGAAAACAGATTATGAGGCAGAGAGATGGGGATGGGGGGAGCAGGAAGGGAGGGAATATATTGAAACTGTTAAGTGACTGATCTTTAACTTCCGTGAAAAGTAAAACAAGTCTAAGGCGTGCTGAATAATTGCCCAAGAATTATTCCTGGCCGCCCTATAAATGATTCCTCACTATGCAAAAATATTGAAAGCAGAAGGGAAATTATTGTTTTGAGCTCAGAAATTTCTCAGTTCTCTGACTTTGCTAACGAGATTTGAGCCCATTATCCTTGTCTCACTGTGAGCCTCCGTCAATAGCAGAACTTGTATCTCCTGAGGGATTGTCTACTGAGTTCATTTAAGCTTAACAAGTGTTTATTGAAACCCAGAATGTGTCTAGGGCTGGGATCAGAACCGTCACCATGCCGGGGTTGCGATGAATGGTTCTTTGGGCCTGACGGGGTTCATAGTGGATTGAGGGGAAACCATTGGAGAATGGCTCCTGATTGTGCCCCCACCTCAGCCCCAGTGCCTGAGCTGACCCCCTGGGAGGACATTTTTCAATGGCCTTTTCAGGTGTTCTGGTAGGATAGATGAAGCAGGCCAACTCGTGCGGGTACCTGGGTGCTTCTCCCTGCATCCCCCACATGCCCCTCAGCTTTCCTTGTTGCCAACTGCATGATGGTTTTAAATTATAAAACCGAACACGTCACCCTGTTGGCTCTGCATTGCACCTGGTTTCCATCTGCACCTGGAATAAAATCATACTCATTAGCATGGCCCATGAGGCCCTACCAGCCTCTTAGCCCCGTTCTTCCCATTTCTGGGCTTTGCACTCACTGTTTCTTCTCTTTGGAATACCTATCCCTCAACTTTGCACAGCGTGGTTCTCCTGAGCTCCCAGGGTTTGGCTTAGATGACATCTCTTAGCCACAGAATCTAAATTTTCCTCCCCTGCCTGCTGCCTTCCTGTAGTCTGTGTTGTCTGTACTTGATATTTGTAATTATTGTTTTCTTACTCTCTCCTCTCACGAGATGGTGAGCTCAAGGGGGAAGGTCCTTCTCTTTTCCTCTTCTTAGTCCCAGTGCCCAGCACACAGTAGGTGTTTAATAAACTGTGCCTGACCTTTTTATGCATTGGTGGAGTCAAGAGTACAAACATTGATGAAATAAGAAAGAGGGAATTGTAGGGACAAGAGGGATTAATGGAAGGAGTGCTATTAACTCAGGAGATGGGGGCCAGATCCTCTGGCCCCTTGGGACGTGTGTAGCTTTGCCTGTGAAAGAAATTAATGTTCAAGGATCCTCCCTCCTGGCTCTCAAAATTCTGAGTATAAAAGCTCTGAGACAGAACAATTTATTGATTGACAGCTCTTTGGCCTAAGCCTGCCCCAGAAATGTTTTCATGAAGAGACGTTGCTCACTGCCTGCCTGTCTCACGTTGACGTTTTCAGGCTTAATTAGAGCCTGTTACCCCTTCTTAAGTAGTCACACACCAGACACGCCAAATAACCTTAGCACCGGGCGCTGAGATAGGAGAGTGGAATAACAATTTGATTTCGGGTAGTTAAAAGCCGAAGGCCTCTACACCACAGTTGTTCATTTCCTTGATTTAACAAGTTAAGTGAGTTCTGTATGAGTTTTTCTAATTTGTTCTGTAACATTTTATCGAGTCGTCTACACTGGCTCTGAAGCTGTGGGAGGTATGTACTCTTGAAGAGGCTCCCCACCACTTAGAGCAACTGTTAAGAACATCGTGCCGAGCATTTTTACACACCCGGCTTCATTTCCTCCTCCCCGTAGCTCTGTGGGATACACACCGTCAGCATCTGAGGCCTGTAGGGCTGAAGCGCAGATGCAGAGAGGCCCCCCTCAGTTGTCAGGTCACATAGCGAGGAGGTGGAGAAGCAGGACTCAAATCCCAGTCTGTGGTTCCCGTGCCAGCGAATGTTGAGAGGGGCAGTTGTTAGATTTGGGGTCTGTTCCGGAGGAGTTTTTAACCTACTGATCGTAGGAGTAACATGCTGGAAAGGGTCAGTGGCTGCGTGGCCCGTAGTTGGCGCTGTTGACGTGGTCACGTCTTTCTCCGCCTTCCCAGGCCAGTCTCACTGGCAGGCACTGTCAGCTCCAGCCTGCGGGGACCACCCTGTCCCCGAGTCTACATGCAGTCCCCTCCCTTCCATCAGTCTGTCCACCTTCCTTCTCCTAGCCCCTGCCTGCCTGCCTGCCTGTGTGCCTGCCTGCCTGTGGGCACTCCCCTGTGCTGGGCTCCCTGGGTGGATTTGCTTGGTGGTCTCCTGCGGGCCACAGGGGCTGTGCTGGGGGCCCCAGATTCTGCCTCTGCTTCCTCCTGTGCTGGGGACTGGCCTCCTGCTGCTCTTCAGGGTTTTCCTTCCCATGCCCCCCAGGGCCCACTGGAGCCAAAGGGGTGCCATCTCAGGCATTCCTGTTGGCTATCCTGTTGAAAAGGCCCCTATGATCTCAGCTTGGCACCAAAATTGGTAGACTTGGGCACATGAGCAATTTTTGGTGGTGGCATTAATGGAGGAAGCACCTGTCCTAAAACATGAGACCCTGTGAGCCTGACAAATCTTACGCACTTTGCAGCCCTGTGACACGAAAACACTCTTGTAAACATCACATTCTTTTGTATTACTCAGGCCACTATGTCACTGGGTGACCTTGGGAAGGTGGTGTTCCTGCCCGGGCCTCTGTGTACCCATTTGGTAAGTGAGAAGGCTGGACTGGATAATTTTACAGGCCTGTGGTTTGGGATCTCAATGACAGTTCATAAGCTTGTCCTTAAACTTCACACACTTGTGGTGTGTGAACCACGGTATGTGGTTAGGAACGTGAACTTTGAGGCAGGGAGACTAGAGATGGGCCACCTGCAGGCTGTGTGACCTTGGGCAAGCTGATTAAGCTTGCTAAACCTCAGTTTGCCCATTTGTAAAATAGGGCCGACTCCAGAAACTTCCTTACCAGTGGGGTACAGGCAAAATAGGGGGAGACACCAGCAAAGCTAGGCACGAAACACCCCGCTGAGCTCGTCTGATAAGATAGAAGAAGCTCAAACTGGAAAAAGAAGGGGAGTGGCTTGGACCATTGGAGCTTGGGAGGCATGACGTACTGGAGCTATGGGCCAACTGGGGGTGGTGAAAGAATACCTGCCCCATGACCTTGGCCCAGTGCAACTCTCCTCGTGTGGTTGTTCTTGACCTGATGGAGAAGAGAGGCAGATTGAGTTTTCTGAGGTAGCCAGGGGTGGGGGGATTATAAAACCCAAGGTCACCAAGGGGGCCTCTTGGTGAAGTGGAGATTTGTGAGGATGAGTGCTTTGTAGTTCGGTAGCTTGCTCTTTCCTTCCTGCAGCCCAGGATCTGCTGTCCCTGGGAGCCCATTCTTCATTTCCAGGGTAGAGCCAACTGTTGGCTCTGGGCAGGACAGGTTTGGCTTTAGGAGATGATGTATGGAATCTAAGTGTGCTGCCTGGTTAGTAAATTATCCCCTGGATCACTGGACAGTGAGACATTTTAAACTGGAGCCTATGGGCTTTGTGCAGCCTTCTGCATTTTGAATTTGCAGATTCAATTGACTGTGAATTGACTGTGAATGCGCGGTGTGCCTACTGTGTGTCAGAACGATGACACTTGAGGAGTCTCTCTACTTGAAGAGGGGAAGGGAGAAAGCCAGCCCTAACTGGGCACCTGCTGTCAGGCCTTAACATGTTTTGTCCCATTCGATCCTTATCACAATCCTATAGAGCAATTATTGTATAAATGAGGAAACTGAGGCACAGGGAGGTTAAGGGACTTGCTGGAGGTATCACTCTGGTACACAACAGACGTAGACTTTGAAGTCAGGAATGATCAGGTGTAAAAATGTATTCCGTCTCCAGTGAGTGACCTATGTTCGGGAACAGTAATTGTTTTTTGTAAAGGGCCAGGTAGTAAATATTTTAGGCTCTCTGGGACATGGGGTTTCTGTCACAACCTTGCCATTATAGCATGATAATATATAAACAAATAAGCTTAGGCATGTTCCAGTAAAACTTGATTTACAGAAACAGCTAGTGGGCCAGGTTTGGCCTCTGGGCTGCGGTTTGCTGAGCCTTGCTGTATTTATTTATTTGTTTAATTTTGAAAGAGAGAACATGTGCACCAATGGGGGAGGGGCAGAGAGAGAGGGAGAGCGAGTCCCAAGAAGGCTCCCTGCTGTCAATGCAGAACCCAACATGAGGCTTCATCTCAGGAAAGCAAGATCATGACCTGAACCAAAACCAAGGGTCAACTGCTTAACCAACTGACCCACCCAGGTGTACCCACCCCTGCCCCAACCCTTGCTTTAGAAAAGAGCCAGACTGACCATGAACACCATTTTTGCCCAAGTAACCATGAGACAGCCAGCGTTCCCTTCCAGAACAAAAACGATTCTCTTAGATGTTGTGCAATGATCTGAGGGCCACATGAGGCAGATGTTATGTTGCTGCCATCCCTCCAGGTGATAAGATTCTTTTAGGTGCTTTCCAACAGGTAGATGGATGTTGTGGCTCTGGAGAAACTGGGGTGGGGGGGGTTGTGGTATAGATGGAGTTAAATGAAACAGTAACATAATTTTCTTTTCTGTTGGTCACCATCATAAATATTGAAGTCAATTCTAAAGCTAATCATGGCAACATTTAAGAACAGTATATTTTTAAAATAAAATTTGTATTCACTGAATTAGTACCACAGGCAGTACCTAAGGAGATAGTAGAGCATAGTGTTTAAGAAATAAGGCTTTGTGGTGAGAAAGATTGGGGTTCAAATCCCAGCCTAGCAACACAATAGCTTGTAAGGTCCTAGGAGGTCATGCAAGCTGAGTCTTGGTTTCCTCAGCTGGTTAGAGTGAGGTTTTTTTTTTTTTTAAATGTTTATTTTTTTATTTTAAAAATGTTTGTTTTTGTGAGCGAGAATGCAAGTGTGGGAAAGGGAGAGAGAGAATCCCACGCAGGCTCCATGCCATCAGCACAGAGCCTGATGTGGTGCTTGATCCCACGAACCATGAGATCATGACCTGAGCTGAAGTCAAGAGACTTTTAACCGACTGAGCTACCCAGGTGCCCCTTTAATGTTTAGTTTTGAGAGAATGAGAAAAAGAGAAAAGAGTACTTATGCGGGGGAGGGGCAGAGAGAGAGGGAGACATTGGATCTGAAGCAGGCTCTGTGCTGTCTCTGCAGAGCCCAAACTCATGAACCGTGAGACCATGACCTGAGCTGAGACCAAGTTGGGTGCTTAAATGACTGAACCACCAAGGCACCCCTAGAATGAGGTTTTTAACCTTTCCTGTACATTAGCATCATCTAGAGAGCTTGGACTTGGTGCCCAGAGTTTCCGATTAAGTAGGTCTGGGGCAGAGCCAAGAGTTTGTGTTTCTAAGAAGTTTCTAGGTGATGCTGATGCTGCTGGTCCAGGGACCACACTGTGAGAACCACAGGGTAAGAGCATGCTCAATGTTCCAGGTTCTGACTACTTCCCAGCAGGCGGATTAAGATCTGAGTGGAACACGGAAACAGGGAGTTCCCAGTACATCCTCAGGAAGCACAAGTAGGGGCTTGGAGACTCTTCCACCTTTTGAAGGCCGCCTGTAGGTGGCCCTGGGGTGGGTTCAACTCTCAATAGTTCCATGAGAAGCTTCTCGAAGGTTGGGCAAGAGAAAGAGGGAGGGACAGGAGTTTTCTCTTCCATCTTTTACTGAGAGGGGGATAAAGTTAGTGGGAGTTTCTCTTAGGACCAAAGACCGCAATGGCAACATTTTGCTCTGTGCAAAACCAGCCTCGGTGGTTGTGGAAGGGAGCCAATAATGCAGGGAAAGTGCTTTATAGCCTGTGGCTGGCATATGGTATGCAGCCAGGAAGCATTAGCTATTATTATTTTGTGTATTGTAAAAACAAAACTAATGTTTCAGAAGTGTTCTATTGTCAAAGATCCTCTTCCCCTCCTCCTCCGTTCTGTTCTCTGTTGGTCACCACCATTGGCTGTTTGGGGTGTATCTTTCAGGCATTTTCTTTATTGATACTCATGATTCATAATCTTAAACAATGACAGACAGCCGTCTGAAAGAGTGGGCGTTTTTACTCTCCCAACATTCTTATCTTCTGTCTTTTTGACCTTTGTAATGCATAGATGAAAAAACATTTTTAATTAGCATTCACTCAGTTGTTAGTGAGGTAGAAAAATGTTTTCAAATGTTGATTGATGTTCTGCTTTTTATTTCTTAGCTGGTCATAGCCTCCATGCGTTTTTCTTTCAGGTGGTTTTCTTCGTTTTCATTTGGAAGTGCTCTATGGGTAGCAGAAATAGTCCTTCCTCTGTCATCCATGTTGCACTGTTTTTTTTTTTTTCTTTCTCTTTTCTCAGACTTGTATTTTTACTTGGTTATGGGTTTTTAACTGTCCTTTTTGTCACATAGAAGTTTTTTCATTTTCCTAATTTTTAGGTGGTGAAATCGATCAGTATTTTGTTGCTTTTTGGTTTTAGTCTCCATCAGAAAGGTTTTCCTCACTGTTAATGAAGATAATTTCCTTTTTTTTTTTCCTTGGTATCTTTGTGCTTTATTCTGCCCTCCATCCTTCCTTTTCTTAAATCTTGAATAGGCCAGGCTCTTATTTTGAATTAAGGGTGAGGTAGAAACATGCTTTATTTTAGTCCAAGATGACAGCTAATTGTCTCTATCCTTTAATGAAGAACCCACATTTCCTACTTACAGGCAATGCAACCTAAATAATAAACTCCCGTTTATTTTGGGGTCTAATCAGCTTCTACTTCTTTGCCTGTTTAGAGGGTGGTACCATCTTGCTTTAATGCCGTAGCTATATATTTTAGTATTGGAGAGGATCATTCTCTCATTAAAGTTTCAAAAGTTCCCCAGGTATTTTTGCATATTTATTCTCCTGAACAAATTTTAGAATATTTTTGTCGAATGTTCTCTAAGATAATCTGTTTTGGATTTTGGTCAGCTC